>NC_072026.1:22779884-23079884 GCF_027791375.1 Indicator indicator
GGTGTATTGCTCTCTACAACTACCTGAAGGGAGGTTGTAGCCAGGTGGGGGTTGGTGTCTTCTCCCAGGCACCCAGTGGCAGAACAAGAGGACACAGTCTCAAGCTGCACCAGGGGAGGTTTAGGCTGGAGGTGAGGAGAAAGTTCTTCACAGAAAGAGTAATTGGCCATTGGAATGTGCTGCCCAGGGAGGTGGTGGAGTCACCATCCCTGGAGGTGTTCAAGATGTGGCACTTGGAGCCATGGTTTAGTTGTCAGGAGGTGTTAGGGATTAGGTAATAGGTTGGACTTGATGATCTCTGAGGTCTTTTCAACCTGGGTGATTCTGGGATTCTGTGTTAAACTAAAGTCTTTAGGAGTTTTTTCTTTGCAGTGGGATAGCCACAGGACAATGCTTGCTCCCTTCCTCCAACAAGAGTGTTCCTGTTCTCCTGCCCTGCAGACATCAACCATGCAGAGATGTGCAGGGCCAGGCAAGGCACTTTGGGATGTGCTTCGATGGCCGTGGTGGTTTTAGGTCGACAGCTGGACTTGATCTTAGAGGTCTTTCCTATTTCTATGGGGAGGAGAGCTCCTTCTCTGCAGCCTGCAAACAGCTATGGCCACTCTGTTGCCCCCACTCCCAGGCAGCCCCAGAGGAGCTGCTCTGCCCCGGGGGACACAAGTAGCTATAGAAGCAGTCAGGCAGGGCCCAGCAGGGATCCAGAGTGGCAGCATGTGAGGAACACACTGTCCCCAGCCCCTGCCGA
This sequence comes from Indicator indicator, assembly GCF_027791375.1. Lineage (NCBI taxonomy): Eukaryota > Metazoa > Chordata > Aves > Piciformes > Indicatoridae > Indicator > Indicator indicator. The sequence continues at coordinate 22,780,633 of NC_072026.1, forward strand.
GGGGAAGGAAACCAGGCTTCAAAGGGAGGGCAGAGGAGGGGGCTGGGGTTTCCGGGGGCCACTGCTCCCCAGCGTTTGTCATCGTGCACAGGAAGAGTGAAAGCTTTTAAAAGCTGCTGTGATAGTTACTAAAGGCATTCAGGGTTTGCTTTCACATGCCCTCTTCTATTTGGAATTAATTATTTTTTTGGGGTTGTTGTTCTTTTTTAATTAACTGTAAAGCCCATCGTGGCTGCTGGACGGAGAGCTGCAGAGCTGAAGCTTGCAGGAACCCAGTGATTTATGTTTCTCTGGAAGTGGAGTGGCGTTTCTGAGGAACCCCACCCAAAGCCTTGCCTGCTGACTCACTGCCTGCTGGCGCTCCCTCCTCTCCCTCGACGGCCGGAGCCTGCTCCCGGCTTCGGCACATGGGAGACAGTCACAATAAATGGACCCCAGCGCGTCCCTCCCCCAGCGAGTCCCCCCCAGTGACCTTACCTTACCCAGCGAAGGGGCTGCCCAAACCTCCCCCTCCTAGGAGAGGGCAGGATGGGAAAAGCAGCAGCACTGTGAGGCGGAGTCAGGCTGTGATCACTGGAGCCATGGGCTGAAGGAGGCAGCATGTGGGCACAGGCTCTGCCTCCAGCAAGGGCTGATAGCCTGCCTCCAGTTCAGCTATGTTCAACTCACTGAAAGACAGAGGAGAGCCCTGGGAGGCTTGAGGAGAGCCCTGCAGAGCAGCCTGCCTGGCAAGCCCTGGCAGAAGCCCCTTTGCTGTGCTACAGCGTGAGAGCATCCAGGAGGGGAGATGGGCTTGAGGAAGCTCTCCCAAACCTCAGAGCTTTCTGCAGAAGACTCAGTCATGGAAGCAATGAGCACCTGAGGCGGAGGAGCCCAAGTTACAAGAATATGTTCACTATTTGCAGGTGTGATCTTGGGGGGGTTTAAAAAAAAAAAAAAAAGGTGTTCCCAGATGGTTAAAGTGGCCTCTGCCTGCTCCCTCACCATGCTGCCAGTGCACTGAACAACAGGAAGGAAAAGTCCTGTTGGATTGCATCACACCTGCCAGCCTTGCATGAAATGGATCATAGAGTCACAGAATGCATCAGGTTGGAAGGGACCCTTGAAGGTCATCTTGTGCAACCCCCCTGCACTCAGCAGGGACATCCCCAACTCGATCAGGCTGCCCAGGGACACATCAAGTCATCTTGAATGTCTCCAGGGATGAGGCCTCAACCACTTCCCTGGGCAACCTGTTCCAGTACTTCACCGCTCTCACTGTGCAGAACTTCCTCTGATGTCCAACCTAAATCTCTCCTGCTCCAGTTTCAAACAATTGTCCCTTGTCCTGTCACTCCAGGCCCTTCTAAACAGCCCTTCCACAGCCTTCATGTAGGGTCCCTTTGGATATTGAAATGCTGCTCTGAGGTCTCCCTGGAGCCTTTTCCAGGCTGAACAGCCCCAGCTCTCTCAGACTATCTTTACAGGAGAGGTGCTCCAACCCACCATCTTTGTGGTCCTGCTCTGCAGCAGGTCATTGTCCTTCCTGTGTTGGGGGCTCCACAGCTGGACAGAGCACTGCAGGTGAGGTCTCTTCAGAGCAGAGGGGCAGGATCCTCTTTCTCCACCTCTGGCTATGCTGCTTTGGATGCAGCCCAGGCTGCACTTGGCCTTCTAGGCTGCCAGTGCCCATTGCTGGCTCCTGTCCAGTTTCTTATCCACCAGCACCTCCCAAATCCTTTTCTGCAGGGCTGCTCTCAATCTCATCATCCCCCAGCCTGGACTGATAACAAGGAATGCCCAGACCCAGGTGCAGGACCCTGCACTTCACCTTGTTGAACCTCATGAGGCTCACCTGAGCTCATTTCTCCAGCCTAGGTCAACCTCACATAGATTCTCAGCAGAGCCAACCTGGCAGGCTGGTTCTTGCATGGCTCAGGGGGCATCTCCCAGCACTCACACACATCCCATCTCCATAAGGCTTCCCTGGGAGCACCAGTTTCCTCACTCACCTGCCTTCATGCTCTTCCCTAAAGCAGATCCCTTTCTCATGCACACTGAAATAGCAGCACTGTCTGCAGGGGCACCTGGGTGGTGTTTGCCAGGAAGGGCTTGGTCATAGAAGCACAGAATCACAGACTGCCAGGTTGGAAGGGACCCCAAGGGTCATCTGGCTCAACCTTTCCAGGTAAGAATGGAGTTGAAATGAGCTGGCCCAACACCCTGGCAAGCTGAGACCTCAAACTGTCCAGTGAAAGGGACTCCAGTGCTGCCCCTGGGAGATGATTCCAGTCTCTGACTGAAAGCACAGAATCACACACTGGTAAGAGTTGGAAGGGACCTCTGGGTATCCCCAAGTTCAACCCCTAGGGTCACCTAGGGCAGGCCACACAGGGACATGTCCGGAAGACAGAGTACTGGAAAGTGAACCAGCTGGGCTGGTCTTTCACCACTTGGTTTATTTTTTTCCCCCTTTTTCCTCTCTCTAGCTGCCCATCCAATATCTGCTGTAATAAAAGAGGCAAATTAGGAAACAATGTGGTCTGTCTGTGTGTTGTAAACTGGGAGAGCAGCTGCTGCTCCTGGGCTAAACAGGAAGCCTTGCTACGAGAGCCATAAAAAGCAGTGTCTACTTTCAGTTGCTGCATCATATTGCAAAGGGTGGCCTCATGCCAGCCTTGATGCTTTTTTTTTTTCCTAACTCAACTGGGTACAGTACACAGAGGACACAGCCCTGTCCCTCAGTGCTCACTTGTGCCATCAGAGACCTGAGATGCATCCTGGAAGGAGAAAAATTGTGGACTAGCATTGCTCCAGCATATAGAATCATAGAATCCTAGAATCAGTCAGGGTTGGAAGGGACCACAAGGCTCATCCAGTTCCAACCCCCCTGCCATGGGCAGGGACACCTCACACTACAGCAGCCTGGCCAGAGCCTCATCCAGCCTGGCTGCAAACACCTCCAGGGCTGGGGCCTCAACCACCTCCCTGGACAACCCATTCCAGGCTCTCACGACTCTCATGAGGAAGAACTTCTTCCTCACATCCAGTCTGAATCTCCCCACTTCCAGCTTTGTTCCATTCCCCCCAGTACTATCACTACCTGATAGCCTAAATAGTCCCTCCCCAGCTTTCTTTATAGGCCCCCTTCAGATACTGGAAGGCCACAAGAAGGTCTCCTCAGAGTCTTCTCTTCTCCAGACTGAACAGCCCCAACTCTTTCAGTCTGTCCTCATAGCAGAGCATCTCCAGCCCTCTGCTCATCCTGGTGGCCCTTCTCTGGACACCTTCCAGCACCTCCAGATCCTTCTTGTAATAGAGGCTCCAGAACTGGATGCAGCACTCCAGGTGGGGTCTCAGCAGAGCTGAGCAGAGCGGGAGAATCACCTCCCTTGACCTGCTGGCCACACTTCTCTTGCTGCAGCCCAGGCTCTGGTTGAATTTCTGGGCTGCAAGTGCACACATATAACACACATATAACAGACAAGATTCCTGCTGTGTTCCTCCAGCTCATGGCATCACCTCTGAACACACCCAGGTCCAACCCCCACAGATCACACCACCAACAGACACTGTCTCTGGTGTGTATCTCAGCCCATGCTGCTGTAATGTCTCCATCTCCAACTTAAATAGACCTCCCTGGGTCATTGATGGCTTTCAGGTGGGACTGATGCTAAGCAGGTATCAACCTGTCCCTGCTGGGTGCCATTTCTTCCTCCAGTGTCACTGCTCCAAGCAGAAGCACACATCAGGCTTCATTAGAAGCTTAAAGCTGCTCTAAAATTGATCCCAGATTCATAGAATCCATTTGGTTGGAAAAGACCTCTAAGATCATTGAGTTCAACCATTCCCTAAGTCTACTGAGGCTGGGGTAAACCATGGCCCTCAGCACCACAGCTCTGCCTCTTTGAAACACCTCCAGGGATGGGGATTCAGCCACCTCTCCATGCAGCCTGTGCCAGGCTTTGAGAACCCTTTCAGGGAAGAAGTTTCTCTCTCCTAAAGTCCAACCTAAACCTCCCCTGGTGCAACTTGAGGCCATTTCCTCTCACTTGTTACCAGGGAGAAGAGACCTGACACCCACCTGGCTCCAACCTCCTTTCAGGGAACTGATCCAAGACAGACCCAAGATTATTCAAGAGAGGTGATCCAAGACAGACCCAAGATGATTCAAGAGAGGTGATCCAAGACAGACCCAAGACGATTCAAGAGAGGTGATCCAAGACAGACCCAAGACGATTCAAGAGAGGTGATCCAAGACAGACCCAAGACGATTCAAGAGAGGTGATCCAAGACAGACCCAAGACGATTCAAGAGAGGTGATCCAAGACAGATCCAAGATGATACAAGAAAGATGATCCAAGACAGACCCAAGATGATTCAAGAGAGGTGATCCAAGACAGATCCAAGATGATACAAGAAAGATGATCCAAGACAGACCCAAGATGATTCAAGAGAGCTGATCCAAGACAGATCCTAGATGATTCAAGAGAGCTGATCCAAGAGAGATCCTAGATGATTCAAGAGAGCTGATTTAAGAGAGATCCAAGATGATTCAAGAGAGATGATTTAAGAGAGATCCAAGATGATTCAAGAGAGATGATTTAAGAGAGATCCAAGATGATTCAAGAGAGATGATCCAAGACAGACCCAGGATGATTCAAGAGAGATGATTCAAGAGAGATCCAAGATGATTCAAGAGAGCTGATCCAAGAGAGATCCTAGATGATCTGTGAGAAATCTAAGGAGTATGCCAAAGATCCTGAGTGCAGCTGGGTTGGAAACAGCCCAGCCTGCACCCTCCCCACTGGACCAAACCAGATGCTTTGTTTAAGCATTACTCAGCTCACACTTTTCCCCCACACTAGTCACTGTGGGAGAGGCCAGCAGGGATTGCCACTCTGGGTACCACCATGGCTCAAACCTGTGGTCCTCAAAATGGGAGTAGGTGTGTACCCCACCTGGCAGGCTGAGCATCTGCTGCTGTGCTATGGCTCAGCTGAAATCCTGGAAAGCCTTCCCAAGGGGGTAGCTGGTGCCTGCTTCTCTCTCCCAGCCTGATGCTGGAGTTCCTTATGCCCTGTGACAGGCCTTTTACACAGAACAACAGAATGGTGGAGGTTGGAATGGACCTCTGGAGATCACCTAGTCCAATCTCCTGCTAAAGCAGGGTCACTCACAGCAGGTTGACCAGGATCACAATGTCCAGGTGGGTTTTGAAAGTCTCCAGAGGAGACTCCACAACCTCTCTGGGCAGCCTGCTCCAGAACCCACACAGTAAAGGATGTTTTCCTTAAGTTCAAGTGAGACCTCCTGGGTTCCAGTTTGTATTCATTGCCCCTTGTCCTATCACTGGGCACCACTGAAGAGAGCCCAGCCCCATCCTCTTGACCCCCACCCTTTAGCTACTGATCAGCACTGATCAGATCCCTCTCAGCCTTCTCCTCCCCAGACTAAACAGCCCCAGGGCTCTCAGCCTCTCCTCCCCAGGCAGTGCTCCAGGCCCTTCAGCATCCTTGGAGCCCTCTGCTGGACTCTCTCCAGCAGATCCCTGTCCCTCTGGAACTGGGGAGCCCAGAACTGGATGCGATATTCCAGGTGAGGTCTTCCCAGGGCTCTCCTCTTGAGGGAGATGCTTCAACATCTTCCTGGGCTCTGCTGGACTCTCTCTAGTAGTTCCCTGTCTCTTCTAAACTGGGGAGCCCAGAACTTGTGGGGAATTGCATTGGCAGATCCAGAGCCCCTTTGACACTCTACACAGCTGAGGGAACAATGACAACAACGATGAAAAACCCAACCCAACCCAAACCAAAACCCCCCAAACAAACAGAGGAGCAAAGGTAAATAAATAAATAAACAGGAGACACCTGCTCTCATCTGAGCATAACTACCTTTGATGGGAGTAAACTCTTGTCCTGCTTTCTGTTTTCTCAGCAGGACAGCACTTGACAAGACCACTGCTGGGCTTCTCTCCTCTCCTCTCCTCCTTCAGAGGGAAACATTTCTGCTGCAAGGGAGATGATGCTTCCTCACAGACAGCAGAGCAGCCCTCAGCAGAGCTGCAGCACAGACAGCCCATCAAAGCTGCACAAAGCTGCTGTTGTGCAGGAAACAGCCTCTGCCTGTTAGCCTCCAGACCTCACATCTGCAGCTCTCTAGCAGCCACAGCATGGGCTGAATGCCCCTGCCCCTGCCCCCACACCCACTGCAGCCTTGTCCCAGGAACAGCCTCATTCTTCAAGCCAGGAAGCTGCTGGTGCAAGTTGTCAGTGTGAGAATGCAGCCCATGGAGCAGCTGCAGGACATATCCTGGCCTCACACTGCACTGACCTCCCCAAGGCTCTTTCCTTGGGTGGGGATTGCACCCCCATGAACGCTCCAGGCTTGGGGCAGAGTGGCTGGAAACTGCCCAGCTCTCCTGGAGCCCCTTCAGGTACTGTAAAGCTGCTCTAAGGTCTCCCCAGAACCTTCTCTTCTCCAGGCTGAACAGCCCCAACTCTCCCAGCCTGTCCCCACAGCAGAGGTTCTCCAGCCCTCTGATCATCTTGGTGGTCTCCTCTGGACCCTCTGTAGCAGGTCCATGTCCTTCTTGTGTTGGGGGCTCCAGGGCTGGACTCAGTGCTCCAGGTAGGGTCTCACCAGAGCAGAGCAGAGCAGAGGGGCAGGATCCTCTCTCTCCATTTGCTGGCCATTCTTCTTTTGATGCCATTGCCCTTCTGGGTTGCAAGTGCCCCTTGCTGGCTCATGTCCAGCTTCTCATCCACCAGGACCTGCAAGTCCCCTTCTGCAGGGCTGCTCTCAATCTCATCATCCCCCCAGCTTGATTGATATGGGCATTGCCCCAACCCAGGTGCAGGACTTTGCACCTTGTCTTACTGAAGCTCATGAGGTTCACCTGAGCCCACTTCTTCAACCTCTCTAGGTCCCTCTGGGTGACACCCATCCCTCAGTCACATCAACCATACCTCTCTGCTTGGTATCACAGCAAGCTTGCTGACAGTGCCTCAATCTCACTGTCCATAGCACCGATGAAGATATTGGACAGCACTGGTCCCATTTTGGACCCCTGAGGGACACCACCTGTCTCCATTTGGGCATAGAGCCATTGGCCACTACACCTTGGATGCAATCATCCAACTAGTTCCTTATCCACTTACCAGTCCACCTGTCAAATCCACATCTCTGCAGTTCAGAGAGAAGGATGTTGTGGGGGACTGATAACACTTTACTAACAACAGAACTGCTCCTCCAACATTCTCCCAGACAGCAGTTTGCAGGATTTGCTCCTCCTTTTCCCAGAGGAGAGGGCAGGAGCCAGGGCTTGGAGAAGAATCACAGACTCACAGAAACATTCAGGTTGGAGGAGGCCCTCAGGATCACCAAGTCCAACCCAGAACCCTGCTCTACAAGGCTCACCCCTAAACCATAGTCCCAAGCACCACATCCAAACCACCTTGAAACACAGCCAGGTTTGGGGACTCCACCACCTCCCTGCCCAGCACATTCCAATCCCTGACCACTCTTGATGGCAAAAATGTTTCCTACTGTCCAGTCTAAACCTACCCAGTGGCAGCTTGAGGCTGTTCCCTCTTGTTCTGTCACTAATGACCTGTGAGAAGAGACCAGCAGCAGCCTCTCCACAACCTCCTTTCAGGGAGCTGTAGACAGCAATGAGGTCTCCCCTCAGCCTCCTCTCTTTCACACTAACCATCCCCAGCTCCTTCAGTCTCTCTCCATCAGAATTCTTCTCCAGGCCCTTCCCAGCTTCCTTGCCCTCCTCTGCCCTGGCTCCAGCACCTCCACATCTCTCTTGGATTGAGGTGCCCCAAACTGGACACAGCACTCCAGGTGTGGCCTGAGCAGAGCTGAGTCCCAGGGGACAATCCCCTGCCTGCTCCTGCTGGACACAGCATTGCTGATCCCAGCCAGGATGCCTTTGGCTTTCTTGGCCACCTGGGCACACTGCTGGCTCCTCTTCAGCTGCTTGGCCATCAGCACCCCCAGGTCCCCTTCTGCCAGCAGCTGTGCAGCCACACTGCCCCCAAGCCTGGAGCATTGCTTGGGGTTGTTGTGCCCCAAGTGCAGGACCTGGCACTTGGCCTTGTTGCAGCTCCTCCTGTTAATGTTGGCCATGGATCCAATCTACCCAAGTCCCTCTGTAGAGCCTCCCTGCCCTGGTGCAGATCAACAAAGCAGGAGCCTGGCAGCATCCTGGGGATTGGTTTTTGCTCGGCTCCCTCTAGTGCACACAACCCAAAAAGCCATTGCAGACCAGTGCTGATTTCTATGTCCTCAAAGAGATTCAACACCACAGGCACTTCAAATGTATTTCCAGAGGAAAAGGTTTGCTCTAGCAGCAATTCTATCATTTTGCACAGAAAAAAACCCCAAAACCAAACCAAAACAAAAACCAAAAGAAAAACCCCAAACCACTCCACCTCTCCTTGGACTGCACTATGGGCTGGCTGCATCCTGTGTGCTGATTTCCCCTTCTTTAGAACCAAAAAATTCAAAAGGTCAGGAAGCTTCTCCTGTAATAGCAGCTCTGGCCTATTTTTCACCTCTCCTTTTTAATTTCTTCATAGCTTCCTCAGGGATTATTCTACCTATTAGAATAAAAAAAAAAAAAAAAAAAAAGTTATTTTTCTGAGTCTAATCTAAGAAAATAAATTAAAAAAAAAACCCAAAACTCAAACTCCTTTCTTTAGACAGGAGAGAGGCAGTATTTCTTGGTCAAGGAGAGCTCAGACAGTCCAGAAGAGATGGCCAGCAAATAACATAAATAACATTTATTATTGATGCATATTCAGAGCCAGTCTCCACCAGCAGACTCCTAGAAGGCTTTCTGCAATCTCATGTAAGTTGTCAGATGCATGGTTCATTCATGCATTCAGTCATAGAATGGTTTAGGTTGGAAGAGACCTTAAAGATCATCCAGATCCACCCCCCTGCCATGGACAGGGACACCTCCACCAGCTCAGGTTGCTCAAGCCCCCATCCAACCTGGCCTTGAATACCTCCAGGGAGGGGACAGCCACACTGTAACAGTGTGAGAGCTGAAATCCACCCTCCCCCAACACCCCCCCTCCCCAACAATGACCAGGCTATCTCAGTCTGGCAGCAAATGCAAGCTGTATTGACAAGCAAAGCTACAATCTCTGATGCAAGGCAATGGATCTGTACACACAGACACTAGTCACAACATTTACAAATAGGTACAGTCAACAGAAAAGCACAACCAAGCCCCCTTTGCTTCCCCCAGGGGGCCTTCCCCCTCAGACCAGAAGGAATTCCCCCCAGACTCCCCCTGGCAGAAGGCAGAAAGTCAGGAAGCAGAGAGGCTGTTAGCTTGTCAAGGTCAGTGTCTTCTCTTCATCCAGAAAAGAAGCAGCAGCAGCCAGCCAGAAGCCCAGCAAGCCCAGGCTGCCCAACTCCCCAACCTTGTTTTGAGGAGAGATTCTTAACCATTTCTCTCTCTCCAATGGAAGTGTTCAGAACAGTCACTATTTTGCCCTCTTACACCCAATAGTGACTTATTTACATTCTTTCACTTTCTCTGCTCGAGCTTTGTGAAGAAAATTTAAGAAGACAGTCTTCAAACCATCACACACAGCCTCCCTGGGCAACCTGTGCCAGTGTCTCACCACCTTCAGGAGGAGATGACATTGCCAAGGATCCGTGGAGCACAAGAACAGAAATAGTATTACAATCCAGAGAAAGACTGAATTTCAGCATCCTGATTAAAGTCAGGTTACTGTGGATGTAAAGAGTGAGGTCCCTGCTTTCTTCCACTTCTGAGCACCAAGCAGAGGGGCAGAATCACCTCTCCTGCTGGCCACACTTCTTTTCATGCAGCTCAGGCTGCCAGTGGCCCTCTGGGCTGCATGTACACATTGCTGGTTCATGTCAAAGGCTCACAGGGTGTTAGGGGTTGGAAGGGATCTCTGAGTCCACCCCCCTGCCAGAGCAGGACCAGAGAATCCAGCACAGGTCACACAGGAACACATCCAGATGGGGCTGGAAAGGCTCCAGAGAAGGAGACTCCACAACCTCTCTGGGCAGCCTGCTCCAGGGCTCTGGGACCCTCCCAGTGCAGAAGTTCCTCCTCATGTTGAGGTGGAACCTCCTGTGCTGCAGTTTCCATCCATTGCCCCTTGTCCTATCCCAGGGTGCAGCTGAGCAGAGCCTGTCCCTGTCCCCTCCCTCCTGACCCCCACCCTCAGCTATTGATAGACATTGATCAGATCCCTCTCAGCCTTCTCCTCTCCACACTAAACAGCCCCAGGGCTCTCAGCCTCTCCTCCCCAGGCAGTGCTCCAGGCCCTTCAGCATCCTTGGAGCCCTCTCTTGGACTCTCTCCAGCAGATCCCTGTCCCTCCTGAACTGGGGAGCCCAGAACTGGATGCAATATTCCAGGTGAGGTCTCAGCAGGGCAGAGCAGAGGGGGAGGAGAACCTCCCAGGCTCTGCTGGACACACTCCTCTGAATGCACCCCAGGACCCCCTTGGCCTTCCTGGCCACCAGGGCACATTGCTGTCCCATGCAGAACTTGTCCACCAGCACTCCCAGGTCCTTCTCTGTGGGGCTGCTCTCCAGCTTCTCATCTTACACCAAGCAGAGCTTGGCCAGCACATGCAACTCCTTTTAATAAATACAATTTTTTTCCCCCTGTAGGTGTTTCTTTTTTGCTTTGGGGGAGGGATTTTTTTTGATCACTGCATTTATTCTAAGGGCAAACCCATAACTGTACTGGAAAGAGAGGGGTCTGATCTGGTTCAAGCTGTCCCTGATCAGTGCAGGGAAGGGTGGGGGACACACACACACACACACACAAGATGGCTTTCAAGGGACTCTTCCAACCCATTCTGTGACAGAATAAGAGGAAATGGCCTCAAGTTGCACCAGGGGAGGTTTGGGTTGGTTATTAGGAGAAACATCTTTGCTGCAAGAGTGGTCAAGGATTGGAACAGGCTGCCCAGGGAGGTGGTGGAGTCCCCATCCCTGGAGGTGTTCAAGAAACCTATGGCCATGGCACTCTGGGCTTGGTTTAGTGGCCATGGTAGTGTTAGGTGGAAGATTAGACTCAATGATCTCCAAGGTCTCTTCCAACCAAAACAATTCTATGATTCCCTGACTCTGACTTCAGGGAACTGATGTGTCAGTGACAGCTCAGCCTCACCACCACCTGACAGTGCTGAGCAGTTGAAGCAACCCATGTCCAGTGATCAGCACCTCCAAGTTCAGATCTCCACCCTGGAGCTCAGATGTGGCTGAGGACTGGGAGACAGTTCCTTGAGGGCAGAGGTCTTGGCAGTGACTGTGGGCAGAGAGCAGGCTGGGAGGTGATGAGATGTCCAGACATCTCTGCTGCTTGGCAGGTGAAGGGAGCCTCAAGTATTCAACCCCTTGATTAGATTGGATAGGAGGAAAAAAAAATGTCTGTGCTGCAAGAGTGGTCAGGCATTGGGACAGGCTGCCCAGGGAGGTGCTGGAGTCCCCATCCCTGGAGGTGCTCAAAAAATGAGCAGATGTGGCACTTCAGGGCACAGTCTAGTGGTCATGGAGGTGCTGGGTGGAAGGTTGGACGTGATGACCTTAGAGGTCTTTTCCAACCTTAGTGATTCTATGAATCTATGACCTTCTGCACACAAGCAACACAAACTGCTCATCTGCTTGCAGCTCCTTCTTGCAGCTGACTGATGAAAAGCAGTTCTGCCACTCTGTCACCCTCAGGGCAACCTTCCTCCCACCCTGGGGCCATTCTGACCTCCAAAGCAAGGTGCTGCACCTCTCCACTCCTGCACTGCCCTGCCCAGGTAGGCTGCATGGTATGCCCAGAACAGCCCTTGCCCTCCAGGGAATACAGGGGCTGGAGGCAGGCAGTGCAGTGCAGCATCCCTGGTAGAGCAGGAGAGACATTGCTGGCCCAGTGCCTGGTGCCAGCTAAAGGTATTTCTTCAAAGGGTCAGAATTAAGTGACCCACAAATAGTCAGGACTTGCATTAACAGCAGCAACGTTTTTAAGAGCATGTCAAAACTTCTAGGGGTGGCTCAGATCAGAGAAGCATAGAGTGGTGGGGGTTGGAGAGGACCTTGAAAGGTCATTGAGTCCAACCCCCCTGCCAGAGCAGGGTCACCCAGGGTAGTCTGCACAGGAATGCATCCAGGTGGGGTTGGGAAGTCTCCAGAGAAGGAAACTCCACAACCTCCCTGGGCAGCCTGCTCCAGGGCTCTGTCACCCTCACTGTAAAGAAGTTTCTCCTCATATTGAGCTGAAATCTTCTATGTTCAAGTTTGAACCTGTTGTTCCTTGGCTTATCACTGTGCACCACCCAAAAGAGCCTGGCCCCCTCCCCTTGACCCCCACCCCTCAGCTATTGATAGACATTGATCAGATCCCTCTCAGCCTTCTCTTCTCCACACTAAACAGCCCCAGGGCTCTCAGGCTCTCTTCACAGGGGAGATGCTCAAGTCCCCTAAGCATCCTCCTGGCTCTCCCTTGGACTCTCTCCAGCAGGTCTCTGTCTCTCTTGAACTGGGGAGCCCAAAACTGGACACAGGATTGCAGCTGTGGTCTCAGCAGGGCAGAGCAGAGGGGGAGAAGAACTTCCCTAGCCCTGCTGGATACCTCTCTTGATACATCCCAGGATCCCATTGGCTCTCTTGGCCACAAGAGCACATGTTCCATGCAGAACTTGCTGTCCAGCAGCACTCCAAGGTCTTTCTCTGTGGACCTGCATCAAATCAGATGATTTGATTGTCCCCAGTGGCTGCCTGCATGTGGTGGTTGCTCTTGCACTGGGTCCAAGAACTTTGGTCTGGCAAAAGCACCTCTTGCAGAGCAGCAGTCAGCCTTCATCTGGAGAGAGCAGGAGCTGGAGAGTGCCTTGCTCCCCTCAGTGGCTTGTTGCAGCAGTTACTCACCCCTGCTCCAGAGGCTGTGCCTGAACCACACACATAAAATTAATGATTTCTTTCATCTGCTGCTCTGGCAGTCTGCTTCAGCTGCTTGTTCTCCTGACAGCAACGATTCAATCATCTGAACCACCTTGTACTTGGTTTACAGTATTAGCAGCTGAGTGTAGAGATCCAGAGATGGCATTTATCCTGCAGGAAGGGCTGCTCTGCAGCCTGCAGAAGGTGCCAACAGGAGTCACCTTTACATCTTCATTTCCAGCCTTGCCTCTGCAGGCTGTGGTTTGTCTTCTGGTTTTGCACAGCAATGACAGAAAAGCAGCTGGCTGAGATGGGCTGCTCAGGGGTTAGGGTTCAGGGCTTGGGCTGCCAGCTTCAGCAAAGAACTGCAGACCACAGCCCCTCTTTATCATAGCTCCTGCTCTGCACCTCAGAGATCTTCTGTTACAGGCAGTGATGTCTCAGTTGCTGCCCTGATGGACTGGGAGGGAAAACTCTGCCCTCAGAGTGTGTCCAGTGAGCCCCATCCTGCTTAAGAGCTGAGCACCACTGGGGGAAAACTGAGAGTCAGAGGCTTCAGTTCTGATTACAGAATCATTGAATTGTTAGGGTTGGAAAAGGCCTCTAAGATCACCCAGTCCAACCAGTAACCCAACCCCACCATGGCCAATAAACCATGGCCCCAAGTGCCATGGCCACAGGTGTCTTGAACACCTCCAGGGATGGGGACTCCACCACCTCCCTGGGCAGCCTCTTCCAATCCCTGACCACTCTTGCACCAAAGACATTTTTCCTAATCTCCAGCCCAACCCTTCCCCTGGTGCACCTTGAGGCCAGTTCCTCTCCTATCACCTGAGACTAGGGAGAAGAGCCCAACCCCCACCCCCCTCCAACCGCCTTTCAGGGAGCTGTAGAGAGCAATGAATCACAGACTCACAGAATCAATAAGGTTGGAAAAGACCTCAAGGATCATCAAAGTCCAACCTGTCACCCAAGACTTCATGACTACTAAACCATGTCACCAAGTGCCATGTCCAATCCCCTCTTGAGCACCTCCAGGGATGGGGACTCCACCACCTCCCTGGGCAGCCTGTGCCAATCCCTGACCACTCTTGCAGTGTAGACATTTTTCCTAATCTCCAGCCCAACCCTTCCCCTGGTACAACTTGAGGTCATTTCCTCTTGTCCTATCACCTGAGACTAGAGCCCAACCCCCACCTCCCTCCAACCTCCTTTCAGGGAGCTGCAGAGAGCAATGAGGTCTCCCCTCAGCCTCCTCTTCTCCACACTGAACACCCCCAGCTCCCTCAGCTGCTCCTCCCCAGCCCTGTTCTCCAGGCCCTTCCCCAGCTTGGTTGCCCTTCTCTGGAGATGTTCCAGCATCTCAGTTTGCTTCTTGGAGTGAGGGCCTCAAAAGTGAACTCAGTATTTGAGGTGCAGCCTCACCAGTGCTGATTCCAGGTGGGCAATCCCTGCCCTGCTCCTGCTGGCCACACCATTGCTGATCCAGGCCAGGATGCTGGTGGCCTTCTTGGCCACCTGGGCACACCCTGGGTCACGTTCACCCAGCTGCACTCCAAGGTCTTTCTCTGCATGTCATTTTCCAGCCACTCTGCTTCAAGCCTGGAGCATTGCATGGGGCTCCCTCTTTCCCCATCCAAACCCTGCCCTGCTGCTCACAGAAAATCAGGGAGGCCAGACCAGACAGTGCCACCCTCAAAGGAGAGCTCAGCTTTGACAAATGCAGAGGGCCACAAAAAGGACACTGCCTTGAAGAGCCATCAAAGCAATTTCCAAATCGATGTGATGCTTGACAAAGAGCCAGCAGACATCCCAAAAAGCCTTGGGAGGGAGGGAAAATCCCACAGGCAGGCAGCACTTGGCACGTGGGGATGCCAATGCAGCTTTTCTTTTTTTTTTCCTTTTTTTTTTTCCCAGCAAGGCCATAAAAAGGGTGAAAAAAACCAAACCACCAAAAGCATTGCAGCAGCAGTGTGAGCTGGCAGGGAGGGGAAGCTGTACTGTGGTGTCCCTGCAGAGCCAGCCCTGTGCATGGCACGACACAGCCAGGCAGCTGCAGCACCTAACCTGCTCTGAAGGGCACCAGAGGAAGGCAAGCTGTCATTAACTTGCATTGCTGTCCTGCCCCATGGCAGAGCTTGAGGACTAGGACCACAGGATCACAGGATGTTAGGGTTTGGAAGGGACCTCTGGGGATCATCCAGTCCAACCCCTCTGCCAGAGCAGGACCAGAGAATCCAGCACAGGTCACACAGGAACACATCCAGATGGGGCTGGAAAGGCTCCAGAGAAGGAGACTCCAGAACCTCTCTGGGCAGCCTGCTCCAGGGCTCTGGGACCCTCCCAGTGCAGAAGTTCCTCCTCATGGTGAGGTGGAACCTCCTGTGCTGCAGTTTCCATCCATTGCCCCTTGTCCTATCCCAGGGTGCAGCTGAGCAGAGCCTGTCCCTGTCCCCTCCCTCCTGACCCCCAGCCCTCAGCTATTGATAGACATTGATCAGATCCCTCTCAGCCTTCTCCTCTCCAGACTAAACACCCCCAGGGCTCTCAGCCTCTCCTCCCCAGGCAGTGCTCCAGGCCCTTCAGCATCCTGGTGGAGAGCTGTCATGAAGTTATGCAGGGAGAAAATCAGAAGGGCCAAAGCCCAGGTGGAAGTTAATTTGGCTTCAGCTGTTACAGAGGAAATCCTTCTACAATGGGATATGTTTGTAACAACCAAGGGACAACGACTGAGGAGGATCTGTCCTTTGCTGGCTGCGGGGATGCAGGTGAGCAGCCCTGGTGCTGCCACTCTGCAGCAGCAGGCAGGGCTGTCCCTGCTGCCCTGTGTGCCCCTCAGAGGAGCTGATTAGCACACTCTGGCTCACCAACCCGTGGTCTCTTCCAGGGTGATGTGACCACGCTGGGCCCCTTGGTGAGGGGAAAATCTCTCCACCATTCCTCTTGGCAACAGCCACTAACAGGTTTCCTCTTGGCTCAGACAGCAAGACAAGGACAGAGCAGGTACCACACCAGCCACAGGGACATAGAATCATAGAATCATAGAGCTGTCAGGGTTGGAAGAGACCTCAGGGACCATCTAGTTCCAACCCCCCTGCCATGGGCAGGGACACCTCACATCTGATGGTACCTGGCACCTCCTGGGCCACCTCCATGTGTGTGTCCTCCATGAGCCAGACTGGACACTGGAGTGCAACGTCCAGGAGGGAAACTGCAGTTCTGCAGTCTTCTCTACACTCTTCTCAGACGTGTCAAGGGTAAGAACAAATTTTTCTGTGCTTTAAAAATTGGGTTTCCTGCTGCTTATATTCACAGCTCCCAGGAAGCATCTGCAGCTTTTATTTGTCTAAACAGCACATGCAGCCCCAGGCATTTTGCACAGCATCAAATTCTGCTTTTATGTTCTTTCATCAGGGGGGAGATGCTGGCTTGAGCAGCCTCCCTTTCCCTCCATCCCCACCCCATGCTTCCTGAAGAGGATGGGCAGCTCCAAACACCCTCTACCATCTGCTCTGCCAGCCCAGCCCTCACCCCCTGGAGCACCCTACCTTTTGGATGTCCAAGCTGAGACCAGCTCCTTGTTGGCAAAAGACAGCCCTGACCTTGGCAGAGGCAGGATGGATGTCCCCCTCTGCTCCACTCTGGTGAGTCCCCACCTGGAGCACTGCATCCAGTTCTGGAGCCTCCATTACAGGAAGGATCTGGAGGTGCTGGAAGGTGTCCAGAGAAGGGCAACAAGGATGAGCAGAGGGCTGGAGCTGCTCTGCTATGTGGACAGAGTGAGAGAGTTGGGGTTATGCAGTCTGGAGAAGAGAAGACTCCCAGGAGACCTTCTTGTGGCCTTCCAGGATCTGAAGGGAGCTCCAAGAAAGCTGGGGAGGGACTTTTGAGGGTGTCAGGGAGTGATAGGACTGGGGGGAATGGAGCAAAACTAGAAGTGGGGAGATTCAGATTGGATCCAAGATAGAGGAGGGGAGATTGAGATTGGATGTTAGGAAGAAGTTCTTCCCCATGAGGGTGGTGAGAGACTGGCAGAGGTTGCCCAGGGAGGTGGTGGAAGCCTCATCCCTGGAGGTTTTTGCAGCCAGGCTGGATGTGGCTGTGAGCAACCTGCTGTGGTGTGAGGTGTCCCTGCCCATGGCAGGGGAGTTGGAACTGGCTGAGCCTTGAGCTCCCTTCCAACCCTGACAATTCCATGATTCTATGACATGGGGCCACCACAGCTGAGGGAGCTGGGGGTGTTTAGCCTGGAGAAGAGGAGGCTGAGGGGAGAGCTCATTGCTCTCTACACAGGTTGCAGTGAGGTGGGGAATGGGCTCTTCTTTCTAGTATCAAGTGATAGGATGGGAGGAAATGGCCTGAAATTGTGCCAAGGGAGGTTTAGGTTGGAGATTAGGAAGAATCTCTTTGCTGCAAGAGAGGTCAAGGATTGGCACAGGCTGCCCAGGGAAGTGGTGGAGTCCTCATCCCTGGAGGTGCTCAAGAAACCTGTGGCCATGGTACCTGGGGCCATGGCTTAGTGGCCATGGTGGGGTTGGGTTGCTGGTTGGACTCAATGATTCTAGAGGCCTTTTCCACTTGAAATGATTCTGTGCTCCAGCAAGGATGGGCTGGTCCCTGTGCCCCACACCTCACACCCCCAGCCCAGGAGCAGCATCTCTCCAGAGGCTCTCCAGCAGGTGCCAGGGCCAGGTGGGCTCTCAGCAGGCCAGGAGCTGGCCCTGAAGCTGCAGACAGTCATGGTCTGTGGGGAGGGACCCCTGCCCTGTCCTGCATTGATAGGGGATTGACTTGCAAGTGCTGGAGCAGCTGAGGGTGCATCAGCCATTCTGACAGCTCCCTCCACTGACACTCAGGCAGGCCTTGGCTGGCATCTGGATTAATCCCACTTTTAATTATTTGGAAGCTGTGGGAAGCTTCCCAGGCATGAAAGATGATGAGAGGCTGGCTGATTCTGCTCCAATCATTCCCATGTAATGATGGCTGTCATGCACTTCCCAGCTTGCCATGCCTGCAGGGGCAATTCCCTGCTCCCCCCCTCCCCCCCCCCCCACCTCACATCTCCCATGCAGTGCAACCCCCTCCCCACTGATCCACCTGCTTGGAGTGCTCCAAACAGTACCTTGCATGTGCTTCAGCTCAGCGAACAGAGCAGGGCTGCTGCTACACCCAGCACCAGACAGCTCTCTCCCCTTGTGAAGAGGGAGAGAGAGACCTCTTGAGGCTCCAGGTCCCCTGCCAGCTGCAGACCATTGGAACATAGCTCCTGCTATGGGGATGGGAGTGGAGACCCTGCTGGAAAAGCTGGAGCATCCTTCCTTCCCCAGGAAACTGCTCACACCCAGCTGCAGCCCACCCTCTCCCCTGCAACCCCTCCCAAAAAAAAGGGGCAGTTTATATTTAGGATCACAGAATGGTTTTGGTTGCCAGAGACCTTTAAGATCATGGAGTCCCAGCATCAACCCAGCACTGCCAGATCCACCACTAAGCCATGGGCAGCCTGTTCCAGGCCTTGCCAAACCTTTCAGGGCAGAGTTGTTTTTTTTTTTCTCTCAATCTCCAACCTAAACCTCCCCTGGTGCAACTCGAGGCCATTCCTTCTCATCCCATCCACTTGTTACTCAGGAGAAGAGCCCAACCCCCCCCACCTGGCTCCAGCCTCCTCTCAGGGAGCTGTAGAGAGCAATGAGGTCTCTCCTCAGCCTCCTCTTCTCCACACTGAACACCCCCAGTTCCCTCAGCTGCTCCTCCCCAGCCCTGTTCTCTTAGACCCTTCCCCAGCTTTGGTGCCCTTCTCTGGACATGTTCTAGCCCCTCAACATCCTTCTGGGAGTGAGTGACCCAAAAATGAACCCAGGTCTCTCAGCTGCTCCTCACCAGCCCTGTGGAGGTGAGAGCTCCAGAGAATGAAGGCTTGAGTGACTGTTGTGCCAGAAGCCCTTTGCAGCCCTCTGTCCATGAATGCTCATAAAAACCCACATCACATTTACAGGAGCCTCTGTAGCTGGTGTAGCTCCTGTAATTCCTGGAGAGCTGCTGGTGAACACTCTTACAAATGAAAACCTCAGCAGCAGCCATAGGAGAGAAGGCACTTTGGGACATGGTTTAGTGGTACCACAGTCTCACAGTACATCAGGGGCTGGAAGGGACCTCCAGAGATCATCAGGTCCAACCCTCCTGCCAGAGCAGCATCACTTAGGGTAGTCTGCACAGGAATGCATCCAGGTGGGGTTGGAAAGTCTCCAGAGAAGGAGACTCCACAACCTCCCTGGGCAGCCTGTTCCAGGGCTCTGTCACCCTCACACCAAAGAAGTTTCTCCTCATGTTGAGCTGAAACCTTCCATGTTCAAGTCTGAACCCATTGTTCCTTGTCTTATCACTGTGCCCCACCCAAAAGAGCCTGGGACCCTCCACTTGACCCCCACCCCTCAGCTATTGATAGACATTGATCAGATCCCTCTCAGCCTTCTCTTCTCCACACTAAACAGCCCCAGGGCTCTCAGGCTCTCTTCCCAGGGGAGATGCTCAAGTCCCCTAAGCATCCTCCTGGCTCTCCCTTGGACTCTCTCCAGCAGGTCTCTGTCTCTCTTGAACTGGGGAGCCCCAAACTGGACACACTGTTCCAGGTGTGGTTTCAATCTCCCTAGACCTGCTTGATGGTTGGACTTGATGATCTGCCAGATCTTTTCCAACTGAACCAGCTCTTTGATTCTGTGAAATTCAGAGAGCTGAGAACACTGAGAGGTGGCACTTTTACTGCCCTGAAAACCAACACTCAGCCCTCACCATAAATGTTTTGATTGCTTTGCATATTTACTGTTGCCAGCATTCCATGGCTCCCCAGACAAAAGCCATCTGGTAGTTTTAGGCTGTACCTTTAATGATTTTCCACAGACCTTGAGCAGAAAGTGGTAGGATGTAAATAAATCACTCCTGGGTGTAAAAAGGAAAACAATCACAGTTCAAGACAATCCATGGGACAGATAGCTACCATTAAGAATTTGTTTGGTAAACTTTCTTTTGGCTTCTTCACTCTGGGAGGCAATAACTTGCTTCTCCTTGGCCTTGGCTGTGTTCTTTGTTCTGGCTGAGTATCCTAAGAAAAGAAGTGGGGAGCTTCAGACTGAATATGAGGAAGAAGGTCTTCCTCATGAGGGTGGTGAGAGCCTGGAATGGGTTGTGCAGGGAGGTGGTTGAGGTCCCATCCCTGGAGGTGTTTGCAGCCAGGCTGGATGAGGCTCTGGCCAGGCTGCTGTAGTGTGAGGTGTCCCTGCCCATGGCAGGGGGGTTGGAACTGGCTGAGCCTTGTGGTCCCTTCCAACCCTGACTGATTCTAGGATTCTATGATTCTAACTCTCTGCTCTTTCTTTCTTGTCCCTTTGTCTCCAGGGAGGTAAGCAGAGGAGGGCAGGGAGTGGGAAGCTATTAGCAGCTGCCCTGGTTTTGGGCCAGAGGGTTTCTTGTGCTGTTTATCAGTTGTGAATACCTCTAAATATTTGTAAATATTGTATATTTTGTACCTCTTTGTTGCATTCCATTGTAGATTGTAGTTCTGCTTGTAAATACAGCTTTCATTTGCTTCCAGCTGGGCCAATTTAATGTTGGGGGTGGGGGAAGACTTTTCAACCCCCTACAACACAGCACAACCTCACTTGCCTGGCCTGATGCATCCTCACAGAGCTAAACTGCATGACAAAGCTGCTGGGCAGAGCCCAGGGCTAATTTGGCTGATAGATCCTCTGGAAGCTTAGAGGCAAATTCAATTTCAGGTCTAAAGCTGTCCCTGTGTCTCTGGGGAGAGCAGAGCAGCAATCTCAGCATGATGGCAACACAACTGCCTCCGAACAGGAGGAATGGATTCAATGCCATTACCCTCTGCCCTGATGGGGCTGCTGGAACAGGCAGATTGCTTTAGGAAGTGCAGAATTGAATTTCACAGGGAAGAGCTCAGAGGCTGTGCTGTTTGCTCAGGAAGGCTTTGTGCAGGCTGTTCACAGTGTCACAGAGTGCTGGGGGCTGGAAGGGACCTCAAGAGATCATCAGGTCCAACCCCCCCTGCCAGAGCAGGGACACCCACAGCAGGTTGCACAGGAGTGTGTCCAGGTGGGGTTGGAAAGTCTCCAGAGAAGGAGACTCCACAATTCCCCTGGCCAGCCTGCTCCAGGGCTCTGTCACCCTCACACCAAAGAAGTTTCTCCTCATGTTGAGCTGCCTCCAGAGCCCAGATCCACCTTTGTTCAGGTCATGACTTGGCTTGTCATTGCTCTGCCCACCTTGGGGGCAGGACTTCCCAACTTTCCTGTCTCAGCATCCCCATTCCTACATATGATGGGAAGAGCTCTCTGCTTCTCTCCTCCTGTGTGCTGCCATCCTGACAGGGGCCAGAAACAACCAAAGCATTCCCAGCTCTCAGCCTTCTCTTCTCCACACCCACCAGCCCCAGGGCTCTCAGCCTTTCCTCATCACACACATGTTCCAGTCCCTTCATCATCCTTGTAGCCTCTGTTGGGCACTGTCCCTGTTTTTTCCTTGTCCCTGTTGAACTGGGGAGCCCAAAACTGGACACAATACCTCAGGTGTGATCTCACCAGGGTAGAGTAGAGAGGGAGCAGAACCTCCCCAGCCCTGCTGGCCACTCTTTTCTTGATGCACCCCAGGCTCCCATTGGCCCTCATGGCCACAAGGGCACATTGCTGTCCCATGCAGAACTTGCTGTCCACCAGGACTCCAAAGTCTTTCTCTGTAGAGATGCTCTCCAGGAGGACAACCCCTAACCTGTTCTGGTGCCTGTTGTTATTCCTCCCCAGTCCCTTTACCTTTTGATCTCTGGAGGTGCCTTCCAACTCTTACCATTCTATGATTCCATCTTATGGCCTGAAACTGTGCCTGGGAAAGGTCAGGTTGGGGATCTGGAAAAATACCTTTGCTGTAAGAGTGGTCAGGGATTGGAAGAGGCTGCCCAGGGAGGTGGTGGAGTCCCCATCGCTGGAGGTGTTCAAGAGATGTGTGGTCCTGGCACTTGGGGACATGGTTTAATGACCATGGTGGGGTTGGATTGATGGTTGGACTCAATGATCTTAGAGGTCTTCTCCAAATGAAACAACTCTGTGATTGTGTGATATCAGTGCTCTGCATTTCTATCTTCAAAGCAGCCCTCAGCTCCACAGCAGCTGCTCCAGGCTGATGCTGACAGCACTGTTGCTGCCAACATCCCTACCTGGCAGACACTTGAGGGACACCTGGGTGCTCAGAAGTGTTTTCTTAACATGTGTCCAGGCTTTTCAAAACTCACTGGATCTTTGGGTGCTGTTGGATTCACTGCTGCAGCTCCTCAGCTTCTGATGTTTGTCTCTCCAAACACATCCCCCCCCTCCTCCATCCTTCCTCTCCTGCAGTTGATGTTTTCTCAGCTGTCACAGTACTCCTCTTCAGTTGCTTTTACCCAGGCCTTCAGAGGAGCATCCTGCATTAGCAGCTTTCTCAGTGAGCTAATAGATTGTGCATCAAGCCACGCCACTCATCTGCACATTTCCAGGCAAGATCCCTCCATTCCCTGCCCTCCAGGACTCAAGAAGCCTTGCAGAGGTAAGATGCCTCTGCAGGTATTCCCAAGAGGAAGGACACCTCTGCCCTCACAGAGGAATTGGGCAAGGTCTCCTATGGACACCTTCAGGTCTAACAACCCACTGCAAGTCCTGCAAGTGCACTGAGCTGCACAGACTCACAGAAACAATCAGGCTGTGCCCTCAGGATCACCAAGTCCAACCCAGAACCCTGCTCTACAAGGCTCACCCCTAAACCATAGCCCCAAGCACCACATCCAAACCACCTTGAAACACAGCCAGGCTTGGGGACTCCACCACCTCCCTGCCCAGCACATTCCAATCCTTGACCACTCTTGATGGCAAAAATGGTTCCTACTGTCCAGTCTAACCCTACCCAGTGGCAGCTTGAGGCTGTTCCCTCTTGTTCTGTCACTAATGACCTGTGAGAAGAGACCAGCAGCAGCCTCTCCACAACCTCCTTTCAGGGAGCTGTAGACAGCAATGAGGTCTCCCCTCAGCCTCCTCTCTTTCACACTAACCATCCCCAGCTCCTTCAGTCTCTCTCCATCAGATTTCTTCTCCAGGCCCTTCCCAGCTTCCTTGCCCTCCTCTGCCCTGGCTCCAGCACCTCCACATCTCTCTGGCATTGAGGTGCCCCAAACTGGACACAGCACTCCAGGTGTGGCCTGAGCAGAGCTGAGTCCCAGGGGACAATCCCCTGCCTGCTCCTGCTGGACACAGCATTGCTGATCCCAGCCAGGATGCCTTTGGCTTTCTTGGCCACCTGGGCACACTGCTGGCTCCTCTTCAGCTGCTTGGCCATCAGTACCCCCAGGTCCCCTTCTGCCAGCAGCTATGCAGCCACACTGCCCCAGTCCTGGAGCATTGCTTGGGGTTGTTGTACCCCAAGTGCAGGACCTGGCACTTGGCCTTGTTGCAGCTCCTCCTGTTAATGTTGGCCATGGATCCAATCTACCCAAGTCCCTCTGTAGAGCCTCCCTGCCCTGGTGCAGATCAACCCTCAGCACCTAACTTGGTGCCATCTGAGAACTCACTGCTGACACACTCTGTGTCTTCACCAAGGTCATCAATAAAGATGTGAAACAGATGTTGTACAGCCACCAAGAAAAAAACACATCTCCATCCAAAGTGTTAAAAAGCATCTTCTCTAATTGAGCTGAGATTGCATCCTCAAGTCATTCTTACCTGCTATGCCATCCACATCTGGTTTAGCTTCTTTGTGTTTTGGAATGACCCCAGGAGGGGACAGCAGAATGCACTGGAAGGCAGCAGCCAGAGAACATCCTCCAGAGCCAGCTGGAGCAAAACTAGAGGGCATCCTCTAAATGAAAAGAAAATAAATCATACCCATAGACACACATACACACAGAGAAACCATCCCTTAATAACACTGCAGACCATGGACAATCATATTTGAAACCAGCAGAAATCAGCTCATTCTTCTGGGGATGCTCAGAAAAGAAGTCAAAATCTTTGTAGTAACTCCTGAGCCAGAAGAAGTCCAAAGTGGCTTTGCCCATGAAGGCTGTGACCAAACACACTCCAGAAAAGCTGTGAGTCTAAACTCCAATACCTCATGGAACCAAATCATAGAATGGTTTAGGTTGGAAGGGACCTGACAGATCATCCAGTTCCCACCCCCTGCCATGGGCAGGGACACTTCCCATTAGCCCAGGTTGCTCCAGGCCTTCAACACCTCCAGGGAGGGAACATCCACAACCTCCTTGGGCAACTGTGCCAGTGTCTCACCACCCTCACTCTACAGAATTTCTTCCTCATCCCCAGTCTCAATCTCCCCTCTCCCAGCTCAAAGCCATTGTCCCTCATCCTGTCACTCCCAGCCCTTGTCCAAAGTCCCTCCCCAGCTCTCCTGCAGCCCCTTCAGGTACTGGAAGGCTGCTCTAAGGTCTCCCTGGAGCCTTCTCTTCTCCAGGCTGAACGGTCCCAACTCTCTCAGCCTGTCCCCACAGGTTCTCCATCCCTCAGATCACTGTTGTGGCTTCATCTGGACCCTCTCTAACAGTTCCATCTCCTTCTTGTGCTGGAGTCCCCACAACTTACCTGCCAGCTGTAAGCCTTTCCTCCGTGCAAGCCCTTCCTCCCGAGCTGTGCCATTCCCAACTTGTTGTCAGAGCAAGAAATGACCAGCTTGCAAGATCAGCAGGCTGTAGTTTGATTTTATTGATCAGTTCTATGGTTAAATTACACAATCCAAGTCAGTGGATCAGCCTGGCGAATCTACACAGTATCAGACAGCGGCTACAGTGGGAACCAGTCGAGTCTTGATATGGTTAGGACAAAAAAAAAAAGGGTTTCCTTAACATTTGTACATCCCCCTATATACAATAAACAGGACACACAAAGGGAAAACCAAACCAAACCAAACAAAAATAAAAAATGCAACTAAGCCTCTTGTAAACCATGCACACCAGAGCCCAACCCCCAAAACGCACCTCCTGCAACAGGCCCCTCCAGCTCAAACCCCCCTTCCCCAACCCCCACTCCCACCAAAGTCCTGTTCACAGCAGTGCCTGTCAGCTTGGAGAGCCAATGATTTTCTCCCCTGTAAACACCCCCCACCCCCCAAAAATACAATCCAGACATCACATTGGCAACTGCAGCTTGCATTTTGATAACAAAAATAAATCTGCTGTACAGGAAGTGATTCTCTGGTCCAAGCTGCTTAATGCAGGGTATTGGTTTGCTGCTGTGCTGTTCGCTGCTCTGCTGCCCCTTGGCAGGGTAGATGTGCTCCTCCCTGGGGGCTGCAGAGCAGCCTCAGATGTAAACCAACCTTCAGCTAGCTTGGGCATGGAGCAGTGAGGTGTCTCTAAAGCCTTCTGCACGGTGCTCTGCCCACCCTGTCCCCTTGGTGCAGGTGAAAGGCAATAGTGCAAGTGAGCCTTGTAAGCATCATGGCCATGGGGGCAGAGTGTGC
This sequence comes from Indicator indicator, assembly GCF_027791375.1. NCBI lineage: Eukaryota > Metazoa > Chordata > Aves > Piciformes > Indicatoridae > Indicator > Indicator indicator. The sequence continues at coordinate 22,806,052 of NC_072026.1, forward strand.
CCCTTTTTTTTTGGGTGCCACCAGCACCCACACCAAGATGGCCTGGCTGGTGCCAAGCTCAGGAGCGTTGCAGGCTGTGGACAGAGACTCTGAGCTTGCTGAATGCACAGCCCAAGCCTGGCAGAGGTGGCTTCATTTTATGTTATTTTGCATAGAGATTTATAGGAGCCCCTCACACCTCCTGCCCCATCTCCTCTCCCTACCAGTTCTTGGGGGGGGGAGACTGAAGGGCTGAAGGGGGATGAGCCCAGTCCAACCATGCAGCCTGCACCCCAAGCAAAGGCTGCTCAGGAGTGGGCTGCTGCATCCCTGTGCACCAACTATGGCTATGGTAAAATTGGTTTCCCCTCGTCTGAAGTCATCACTCATCTGTCAGCACTAAGAAGGGCTCAAGAGCACAGAGAGAGAGAGAGAGAGAGGAAAGAAAAAAAAAGAAGAAAGAAAAAAATGAAAAAAAAAGAAAAAAGGGAAAAAGAGAAAAAGGAAAAGAGAAAAAAGAAAAAAGAAAAAAGGAAAAAAGAAAACTAAATGAAAAAAGGAAAAAGGAAAAGAGAAAAAAGAAAAAAGAAAAAAGAAAAGGAAAAAAGAAAAATAAAAAAGAAGAAAAAAAGAAAAAAGAAAAAGAGAAAAAAGAAAGAAAAAAGAAAAGAGAAAAATGAAAAAAGAAAAAAGAAAAGGAAAAAAATAAATGAAAAAAAGAAGAAAAAAGGAAAAAAGAAAAAAGGAAAATAGAAAAAAGGAAAAAGAAAAAAGAAAATAAAAAAGAAAAAGGAAAGAAAAAAGAAAAGAAAAAAGGAAAGAAAAAAGAAAAGAAAGAAGAAAAAAGAAGAAGAAAAAAAGCCCTGTTTTTATCTGGAGTCAGAAAGATTTACTGTGAGTAAATCCTACCACAAGTTGTAAATCTACTGCTTCCATCGAGCAATTCTCTTCAGAATATTGCTGGGATTAGAGAGTTTGACAACTTTTAATTTAAAAGACCCTACCACAAACATCCCGCAGCAGGATTTCCTCTCGCCTTTATACCACCACTTCTTAAAGGAAGGAGAAGTTCCAGCATTGTGGAGCCCTAATGGGTAAGAAAGGCTTAAAATTAAAAGACACTGCCACAGGATTTCTGGCTTGAAAGAAATGCTTTGTGAAACATGAAGCTGTGCTCTTAAGTCTCCCAAGAATGGCTACAAAACCTCAGAGTGTCCTGAAAAAGGCTGGAAATTGGCATTGAGCTCAGAAAATTATGCATGACTCTTATTTTTTTTTCATTTATTTATCACTTTATTATTATTATTCCTTTTTTAAATTTATTTATTATTTGAATATGAGATAGACCAAGCTTAAAACTCTAAACAGCAGTAGGTAGAAAAAGGTTTAAAATTTTAAATATTTATAGAACTAGAGAAATTACTTCTATCCCTTTTGTGGTGGTGGTGGTGTTTGCTTGTTTAAAAGCCAATATCATACACAAAACTACTCAATAAGTTTTGTTGTTTGTTGGTTGGTTTTTGTTTTTTTGTTCCTTTTTTCTTCTAGACCTTTATTGTTCCTTTCATCATCCATTCCTTCACTCGGTAAAGACCATCAGCAGTTGGTGCCCTTGAAAACCCTTGATGGAAAGAAAATTAAGACCAAATCAAAGGGAAAAAAGGTTGGTGGGGTGTTTTTTTTTGATTTTTTTTTTTTTTTTGCTTATCTACTGGATAGTGAGAGTAGGCTAAATGCTCATCGGTAGGAAATGAGTTTGCTTCCCAGAGAGATTTCAGCCCAGCATCATAAACATTTTCTAGCATCGTAACTAATTTGTGACGGATTTATTTTTATCCCCCCCTCATTTTTCTTTTTCTTTTGTTTTAATGACCATCCAAGAAACCATTTCCAATTTTTCCCCCCTACTTTTTTTTTGTTTAAACATCCAAGCAGCCATTTTCAACTTTTCCCCCCTAGTTTTTGTGTTTAAATAAACATCCAAGCAACCATTTCCAGTTTCTCCCCTCCTATTTCCTTTTTGTTGTTTAAATAAACATTCAAGAAACCATTTCCAATTTCCCCCCTATTCTTTTGTTGTTTAAATAAACAACCAAGAAACAATTTCCATTTCCCCCTTTTTTTTTTTGTTGTTTAAATAAACATCCAAGCAACCATTTCCAATTTCCCCCCATTTTTTTGTTTAAATAAGCATCCAAGCAACCACTTCCAATTTTCCCCATATTATTTTTTTGTTTAAATAAACATCCAAGAAACAATTTCCATTTCCCCCCTCCTTCCTTTTTTGTTTCTGTTTAAACATCCAAGCAACCACTGCCAATTCCCCCCTTTTCTCTTTTTTCTTTTCTTTTTTCTTTTCTTTTTTTCTTTTTTCTCTTCTTTTTTCTCTTTTTTCTTTTTTCTTTTCCTTTCTCTTTTATTTTTTCTTTTCTTTTCTTTCTTTAAATAAACACCCAAGCAACCACTCCCAATTTCTCCCTTTTTCTTTTCTCTTTTCTTTTCTTTTCTTTTCTTTTCTTTTCTTTTCTTTTCTTTTCTTTTCTTTTCTTTTCTTTTTTCTTTTCTTTTTTCTTTTTTTTCTTTTTGTTTAAATAAACATCAAAGCAACCACTTCCAATTTTCCCCCCTTCCCTTTTCTTTTTTGTTGTTTAAATAAACACCAACCAACCACTTCCATTTTTCCCCCATTATTTTTTTGTTTAAATAAACATCAAGGGAACCACTTCCAATTTTACCCCCTTTTCTTTTCTTTTTGTTTAAATAAACATCAAAGCAACCACTTCAAATTTTTTCCTTTCTTTTCTTTTTTTTCTTTTCTTCTTTTCTTTTCTTTTCTTTTCTCTTTTCTTTTCTTTTTTCTTTTCTCTTTTCTTTTTTTTCTTTCTATTTTTGTTTAAATAAACATCAAAGCAACCACTTCCAATACCCCCCTTTTATTTTCTCTTTTCTTCTTTTCTTTTCTCTCTTTTCTTTTCTTTCTTTTCTTTTCTTTTCTTTTCTTTTCTTTTCTTTTCTTTTCTTTTCTTTTCTTTTCTTTTCTTTTCTTTTCTTTTCTTTTCTTTTCTTTTCTTTTCTTTTCCTTTCTCTTTTTTCTTTTCTTTTCTTTTCTTTTTTCTTTTCTTTTTTTTTCCTTTTCTTTTGTCTTTTCCTTTTCTTCTTTGCTTTTCTTTTTTCAATAAACACCCAAACAACCATTCCCAAATTTTTTTCCCCCCTCCCCTTTTTTTGTTTGTCTTTTTCCTTTTTGAAATCACCATCCAAGTGACCACCCCCAACCGGCCTACTTGGCTCCTGGCCGTCCCAAATCACCTCAACCCAACCCGAGAAGGACAATGCGATCACAGCGCTAGGGTGAAGCGTTCCACGTACAGTACGACATTGACTGCAAAGGCAACTGCAAAGGCAACAATTTTTAAACCTCTTTTTTTGTTGGTTTTTGTTTGTTTGTTTGTTTGTTTTTGTGTGTGTTTTTTTTGCTTCCCAACCCCTTCGTCCGGACCCCCTCCCTCCGATTCGTGGCTCGGGTTCTGCCATGCCTCCCGGAGTCGCCGGAGCCTCCCTCGGCCGCCACTACCGCCGCCACCGCTCCACATTCCCTATGTAGTCGGCGCTGGAGGCGTTCTCCGGCCGCTCCCGCAGCCGCGCCTGCTTGGCCCGCAGGATCTTGCGCTGCTCCTGGCGCTTCCGCCGTGCCTCCTGGTGCTCCTTCTGCCTCATGTATTGGTAGCGCTGCAGGAAGAGGTCCTTTGCATAATCGTACAGCTCCACGTCCAAGAAATTGAGGGCCTGGATGCGGCGCTGCGTCTGCTCGTCCATCTCCACACTGGAGGCCCTGGTGCTGTTGTACTGCGTGAAGGGCGAGATGAAGTTCATGCTGAAAGTCTTCTCAAAGAGGTACTGAGTCTTACGCTGGAACTCGGTGAGGCCGAAGAAGGCCATCCTCTTCAGGTTCTCCTTGGCGCTGTCCAGCAGGACCTTGTTCCGCTGCTCCTCCGGCATGACCGACAGGTTGTAGCAGCCCACCAGGCTCAGGTCGGACAGCATGCGGACCTGGCGGTTGTTGGCCAGGTTGTAGGGGCAGTCCATGAACTCCTGCAGGGAGCAGCCCGACCAGTCGTCCCCCGTGTAGCAGCTGGGCAGCTCCTCGGTGGTGGGGGATCGCCCGTCGCAGACGTGCAGGGATGCCTTCCACGTGGCCCCGCGCTGGACGTGGCGCCATTCGCTCAAGTAGCGGGAGACAGGGTCACGCAGGATGGTGATGTAGTAGAAATTCCTGCTCGGGGGGAGAAGAAGGCAAAGGGTTTAGGCCCCTGGGTCTCCAGCACACTGCTCAGCAACACTCAAACACCTCCCTGGAGGTGCTCGGGGCTAGGTTGGATGAGGCCCTGAGCAGCCTGGGCTCGTGGGAGGTGTCCCTCCCGTTGGAACTGGAATCTGTGAACTTGGAGATGCACTCCAGAGGCTTTCAGGACCCTGCTGCAGCCTGCTGCTCTGCATGCTCACCATGGCAGAATCACAGAATGCTAGGGTTTGGAAGGGACCTCCAGAGATCATCAGGTCCAACCCCCTGGCCAAAGCAGGGTCACCCAGGGTAGTCTGCGCAGGAATGCATCCAGGTGGGGTTGGAAAGTCTCCAGAGAAAGAGACTCCACAACCTCTCTGGGAAGCCTGCTCCAGGGCTCCATCACCCTCACTGTAAAGAAGTTTTTCCTCATGTTGAGGCAAAACCTTCTATGTTCCAGTTTGCATCCATTGTTCCTTTTTAAATCCTGTGCACCACCCAAGAGAGCTTGGTCCCCTCCCCTTGACACCCACCCCTCAGCTATTGATAGGCACTAAAAGGACACTGACCAAACTCCTATGGGTGGTGGGAAGGGCTGTACCTACCTGCACACACCTCTCTCTGCTTAACAAGTTTGGCTCTAGAGAGGCTGAGGGGAACCTAAGGTTGCTCTCTGTGCTGGGCTGCCCACGTGGCAAAGTCTTCCTGCTGGGTGCCTCAGCTGTTGCCTTCCCCAGCCCTTGGGAGAATAACCAAACTATGTCATAGAATCACAGAATGGGCTGGGCTGGAAGGGACCTCCAAAGCTCATCCAGTCCAAGCCCCTCTGCAGTCAGCAGGGACATCCCCAACTAGATCAGGTTACCCAGAGCCCTGTCCAGCCTCACCTTGAATATCTCCAGGGATGGAGCCTCAACCACCTCCTGGGCAAACTGTTCCAGTGTTCCACCCTCACAGTGAAGAGCCTGTACCTAATATCCAATCTAAATCTGCTCTCTCTAGTTTGAAGCCATTGCCTCTCGTCCTGTCACTGCAGGCCATTGTAAACAATCTTTCTCTATTCTTCTTGCAGCTCCCTTCAGGTACTGGAAGGTTGCTAGTGTCCCCAGGTGTAAGCCCCAAGAAAAGCAGGGCATGGGCAACTCTGGCTTTCTCCTTCCCCTTGGACAACAGAGCTGCAGGGTGCTGGCACAAACTGCTTGTGCTGTGTTTCCCAAGGAGCAGCTGCACAAGCCCCAGAGCAGTGTTCCACCCATGAGATGACATCTCCTAAGAGGCACTGCCTTTTGCAGGCCAGATAAATGGGATGTGCTCAGAAGCCCCAAACCACCTGCACTGAAATGAGGGTCTTGGAGAAGTCCTTGCAAACCCTGTTTTGTCCTCCTGCCTTCACCTGACAGAGGACTGGAAGGAGGAGAGAGTGACAGGAAATGAGATGATGTGTGGCAGCATTTGGTAAGAGAAAACATCTAAGGGAAGTGCTGGCTGCAGTTTGGAGGAAGCTCAATCTTGTGTATAGCTTTAAGAGATCACTCTGGGTTGCACTTTCATATTGATCATCACACCCCTGCTGTCCACTGGCAGCAGCCTGAAGCCAGGCACACCAAGCTCTTCACACCTCCTTTAGAGCCACAGAACCATAGAACTGTTGAGGCTGGAAGAGACCTTTGAGATCATCAAGTCCAAGCTCACCCAGAGCTCACAATCCACCACTGCTGCTGAGCCTCTGCCACTAACCCACATCCCTCAGCACCATGTCCAGGCAGCTGGAAACCCCTCCAGGGATGGGGACTGCACCACTCCCTAGGCACCCTGGGACAGTGCCTGAGAACCCTTGCTGGGGAGACATTTCTCCTCATATGCAACCTGAACCTCCCCTGGCACAACTTGAGGCTGCTTCCTCTTGTCCTGTCACGTGCTGGATGCCAGAAGAGACCAACCCCCACCTGGCTCCAGCCTCCTTTAACATGACTATGACCTCAGTGATGATGCTGGAGGTGCACTGCCAGGCTATCAGCCACCTGCTCAAGTTAAGCAGAATTAAAGTAGCTCAATAAACAGATTGTCCTGCCAGGGAGGGTCATTTCTCCAGAACAAGAACACCAAGGAGAGTGTGCAGAGGAGCCTCAAGCCCCCAGGGTGTGATCACTGTGTCCTCAGTGCTGCGCAGTGAGGAGAAGGCACATTATGTAGAATCACAGAATGGTAGGATGGGGTTGGAAGGCACCTCTGGAGATCATTGAGTCCAACCCCCTGCCAAGCCAGGTTCACCTAGAGAAGGGCACACAGGAATATGTTCAGGTGGGTTTTGAATGTCTCCAAAGATGGAGGCTCCACCACCTCTCTGGGCAGCCTGCTCCAGTGCTGCTTCAATTCAAGAAGTTCCTCCTCATGTTTAGATGGAACTTCCTATGTTGCAGTTGGTGCCCATTGCCTCTTGTCCTGCCACTGGGACAGGACCACTGACAAAAGCCTGGTCCCACCCTCCTGCCACCCACCCTTTAAGTATTGATCAGCCTGGGTGAGATTCACCTACTGATCAGTCTGGATGAGAGTCACCTATTGATCAGCCTGGATGAGAGTCACCTACTGATCAGCCTGGATGAGAGTCACCTACTGATCAGTCTGGATGAGAGTCACCTGCTGATCAGTCTGGATGAGAGTCACCTACTGATCAGTCTGGATGAGAGTCACCTACTGATCAGCCTGCATGAGAGTCACCTACTGATCAGTCTGGATGAGAGTCACCTACTGATCAGTCTGGATTGGAGTCACCTGCTGATCAGTCTGGATGAGAGTCACCTGCTGATCAGTCTGGATGAGAGTCACCTACTGATCAGCCTGGATGAGAGTCACCTACTGATCAGTCTGGATTGGAGTCACCTGCTGATCAGCCTGGATGAGAGTCACCTACTGATCAGCCTGGATGAGAGTCACCTACTGATCAGTCTGGATGAGAGTCACCTGCTGATCAGTCTGGATGAGAGTCACCTACTGATCAGTCTGGATGAGAGTCACCTACTGATCAGCCTGCATGAGAGTCACCTACTGATCAGTCTGGATGAGAGTCACCTGCTGATCAGTCTGGATGAGAGTCACCTGCTGATCAGTCTGGATGAGAGTCACCTACTGATCAGCCTGCATGAGAGTCACCTACTGATCAGTCTGGATGAGAGTCACCTGCTGATCAGTCTGGATGAGAGTCACCTGCTGATCAGTCTGGATGAGAGTCACCTACTGATCAGCCTGCATGAGAGTCACCTACTGATCAGTCTGGATGAGAGTCACCTGCTGATCAGTCTGGATGAGAGTCACCTGCTGATCAGTCTGGATGAGAGTCACCTACTGATCAGCCTGGATGAGAGTCACCTACTGATCAGTCTGGATTGGAGTCACCTACTGATCAGCCTGGATGAGAGTCACCTACTGATCAGTCTGGATTGGAGTCACCTACTGATCAGTCTGGATGAGAGTCACCTACTGATCAGTCTGGATTGGAGTCACCTACTGATCAGCCTGGATGAGTCACCTACTGATCAGCCTGGATGAGAGTCACCTGCTGATCAGTCTGGATGAGAGTCACCTACTGATCAGTCTGGATGAGAGTCACCTACTGATCAGTCTGGATGAGAGTCACCTGCTGATCAGTCTGGATGAGAGTCACCTACTGATCAGTCTGGATGAGAGTCACCTACTGATCAGTCTGGATGAGAGTCACCTACTGATCAGTCTGGATTGGAGTCACCTGCTGATCAGTCTGGATGAGAGTCACCTGCTGATCAGTCTGGATGAGAGTCACCTGCTGATCAGTCTGGATTGGAGTCACCTACTGATCAGTCTGGATGAGAGTCACCTACTGATCAGTCTGGATGAGAGTCACCTACTGATCAGTCTGGATTGGAGTCACCTACTGATCAGTCTGGATGAGAGTCACCTGCTGATCAGTCTGGATTGGAGTCACCTGCTGATCAGTCTGGATGAGAGTCACCTACTGATCAGTCTGGATGAGAGTCACCTACTGATCAGTCTGGATTGGAGTCACCTACTGATCAGTCTGGATGAGAGTCACCTGCTGATCAGTCTGGATTGGAGTCACCTGCTGATCAGTCTGGATGAGAGTCACCTACTGATCAGTCTGGATGAGAGTCACCTGCTGATCAGTCTGGATGAGAGTCACCTACTGATCAGTCTGGATGAGAGTCACCTACTGATCAGTCTGGATGAGAGTCACCTACTGATCAGTCTGGATTGGAGTCACCTACTGATCAGTCTGGATGAGAGTCACCTGCTGATCAGTCTGGATTGGAGTCACCTGCTGATCAGTCTGGATGAGAGTCACCTACTGATCAGTCTGGATGAGAGTCACCTGCTGATCAGTCTGGATGAGAGTCACCTACTGATCAGTCTGGATGAGAGTCACCTGCTGATCAGCCTGGATGAGAGTCACCTACTGATCAGTCTGGATGAGAGTCACCTGCTGATCAGTCTGGATTGGAGTCACCTACTGATCAGTCTGGATGAGAGTCACCTACTGATCAGTCTGGATGAGAGTCACCTACTGATCAGTCTGGATTGGAGTCACCTGCTGATCAGTCTGGATGAGAGTCACCTACTGATCAGTCTGGATGAGAGTCACCTACTGATCAGCCTGGATGAGTCACCTACTGATCAGTCTGGATGAGAGTCACCTGCTGATCAGTCTGGATTGGAGTCACCTGCTGATCAGTCTGGATTGGAGTCACCTACTGATCAGTCTGGATGAGAGTCACCTACTGATCAGTCTGGATGAGAGTCACCTACTGATCAGCCTGGATGAGAGTCACCTACTGATCAGTCTGGATGAGAGTCACCTGCTGATCAGTCTGGATTGGAGTCACCTACTGATCAGTCTGGATTGGAGTCACCTGCTGATCAGTCTGGATGAGAGTCACCTGCTGATCAGTCTGGATGAGAGTCACCTACTGATCAGTCTGGATTGGAGTCACCTACTGATCAGTCTGGATTGGAGTCACCTGCTGATCAGTCTGGATGAGAGTCACCTACTGATCAGCCTGGATGAGAGTCACCTGCTGATCAGTCTGGATGAGAGTCACCTGCTGATCAGTCTGGATGAGAGTCACCTACTGATCAGTCTGGATGAGAGTCACCTGCTGATCAGTCTGGATGAGAGTCACCTACTGATCAGTCTGGATGAGAGTCACCTACTGATCAGTCTGGATGAGAGTCACCTGCTGATCAGTCTGGATGAGAGTCACCTGCTGATCAGTCTGGATGAGAGTCACCTACTGATCAGTCTGGATGAGAGTCACCTACTGATCAGCCTGGATGAGAGTCACCTGCTGATCAGTCTGGATGAGAGTCACCTGCTGATCAGTCTGGATGAGAGTCACCTGCTGATCAGTCTGGATGAGAGTCACCTGCTGATCAGTCTGGATGAGAGTCACCTACTGATCAGTCTGGATGAGTGTCACCTACTGATCAGTCTGGATGAGAGTCACCTACTGATCAGTCTGGATGAGAGTCACCTACTGATCAGTCTGGATGAGAGTCACCTACTGATCAGTCTGGATGAGAGTCACCTACTGATCAGTCTGGATTGGAGTCACCTACTGATCAGCCTGGATGAGTCACCTACTGATCAGTCTGGATGAGAGTCACCTACTGATCAGCCTAGATTGGAGTCACCTACTGATCAGCCTGGATGAGTCACCTACTGATCAGTCTGGATGAGAGTCACCTACTGATCAGTCTGGATGAGAGTCACCTACTGATCAGCCTGGATGAGTCACCTACTGATCAGTCTGGATGAGAGTCACCTGCTGATCAGTCTGGATGAGAGTCACCTACTGATCAGTCTGGATGAGAGTCACCTGCTGATCAGTCTGGATGAGAGTCACCTACTGATCAGTCTGGATGAGAGTCACCTACTGATCAGTCTGGATGAGAGTCACCTGCTGATCAGTCTGGATGAGAGTCACCTGCTGATCAGTCTGGATGAGAGTCACCTGCTGATCAGTCTGGATGAGAGTCACCTGCTGATCAGTCTGGATGAGAGTCACCTACTGATCAGTCTGGATGAGAGTCACCTACTGATCAGTCTGGATTGGAGTCACCTACTGATCAGCCTGGATGAGTCACCTACTGATCAGTCTGGATGAGAGTCACCTACTGATCAGCCTAGATTGGAGTCACCTACTGATCAGCCTGGATGAGTCACCTACTGATCAGTCTGGATGAGAGTCACCTGCTTGCTGGAGTGGTACTGCATCAGGCCCCCTACAGCCTGTCTCTGTTCCCTGCCATCTGTTTCAGCAGCACAACCACTAGATGTCAATGTTCTACAGAAAACTGGCTCCGAGGGGACAGAAAAGGGAATCGCAGGTGCCAAAAGCCTCCAACAACACGGCGGAAAGGCAGCCTGGGGAGTGGCCCTTCTCTTCCCTCTTGGATCATCCCAGCTCATAAATACCTAACCAAGTGGAAAGCAGAATCAGCTTGCAAACCAAACGCAGCCCAGAGGCCAGTGCAGCACTGGGGGCTGGACACAACACCATCCCCTGCTCAGAAGGCAGGCACATCCCAACCAGCAGCAGCACAGCTGCCCCCCTGCCTCTCAGGGCTTTGGCTACAGGTTCACAAAGGCCCTGCCACAGCCCTGAGGAAGGTCCTCACCTCAGCAGTGTCATTAAACAGCCTCACAGTGAGAGCTGGAGTTAAGGGGGAGCAAGGACCAAGCTCCCTCTCATCCAGAGCAGCAGCTCCCAACTTCGCATTGTCTCTCCCAAAGAGGGGAAGAGTTTTTCTCTGTCTCATCTCAGTGGATCTCTGGCAGCATGGGAGAACCCAGCCTGGCAAAGGGAAAGGGCATTCCACCAGCACCATCCCTCCAAGCAGTCACTTCCATGAGCACGACTTGACCCTGGTCAGGCTTATGCACCAGGCTCCTTTGATGCACTGACAACACAGGCTGGTGAGGGTCCCTGACATGGGCGAACAGAGCAGCTCTGGGGCACACTCAAGCCCCTTCTTTAACCCCTGTCAGGATTCCTCACTCTTGGATCTAGTTGAGAATCACACAGTCACAGAATCATTAAGGCTGAAAAAATCATCCAGTCCAACCTTCAACCCAGCACCACCATGGCCACTAAACCATGGCCCCAAGTGCCATGGCCACAGGTTTCTTGAACACCTCCAGGGATGGGGACTCCACCGCCTCCCTGGGCAGCCTCTTCCAATCCCTGACCACTCTTGCAGTGTAGACATTTTTCCTCATCTCCAACCTAACCCTCCCTTGGTGCAACTCAAGGCCGTTTCCTCTCCTCCTCTCACTTGATACTTGCAAGAAGAGACCAACCCCCACCTGGCTCCAACCTCCTTTTCAGGGAGCTGTAGAGAGCAATGAGGTCTCCCTCAGCCTCCTCTTCTCCACACTGCACACCCCCAGCTCCCTCAGCTGCTCCTCCCCAGCTGCTCCTCCCTAGCCCTGTTCTCCAGACCCTTCCCCAGCTTTGTTGTCCTTCTCCAGCCCCTCAATGTCCTTCTTGGAGTGAGGGCTCCAAGACTGAAGGCAGTGCTGGAGCTGTGGGGGTGCTGCAGGCTGAGGGGAAGGCCAGGCCAGCCAAGCCCTGTGTTCTAAGGTCACCACAGCAATCGATGGGGAGTTAATGCAAGAAAGGAAACAAATCCTGAGCCAAGATCGATGGAGTGTTTCATCATTGCTCAAACCCTTCAGCCACTCTTCCTTTGTGCTCCTGGTTCACAGGCAGTGGTGACAAAGCACCTCCCTTGGCTGCTGTTGTAAAAACAAAAGGATGAATAAGACCTTGCAGGCTGGCAGAAGAGACCACGTTGTAACACATCACCGTCACCACAGGTGGCCAGCAGCAGCAGCCAGGCAGACATCTCCATCAGCCTCTCTCAGGGGAAATGCCACAGCTGAGGAAGACCAGGGACAGGAGGCTGAGTGAAGATGCTCACAGGACTCTGCAGCAAGCATGGAGGTGTCTGGGCTCCCTCCAGCAGCCTTCACTCCAATCAGGGAACAAGAGCACCAGCAGGAATGCTGAGGAGATGCCCTAGATGCAGCCACATCCTACCTGGCCAGAGCAGGGCTCCCTGCACATAGGCCTGTGGCTTAATCCCCATGATTGGAAAAGACCTTCTTGTGGCCTTCCAGGATCTGAAGGGGGCTACAAGAAAGCTGGGGAGGGACTTCTGAGGGTGTCAGGGAGTGATAGGACTGGGGGGAATGGAACAAAACTAGAAGTGGGGAGATTCAGATTGGGTGTTACAAAGAAGTTGTTCCCCATGAGGGTGGTGAGAGACTGGCAGAGGTTGCCCAGGGAGGTGGTGGAAGCCTCATCCCTGGAGGTTTTTGCAGCCAGGCTGGATGTGGCTGTGAGCAACCTGCTGTGGTGTGAGGTGTCCCTGCCCATGGCAGGGGGTTGGAACTGGCTGAGCCTTGGGGTCCCCTTCCCCTAACAATTCTATGATTCTATGACCTCTAAGATCATTGTGTCCCACCATTACCTACCTCTGCCAGGGCCACTACTACACCACATCCTTGAGCACCACATCTAGATGGCTTTCAGACCCCTCCAGGGATGGGGATTAAGCCACCTCCCTGGGCAGCCTGTTCCAGTCTTTGAGGACCCCTGACAGCCTTTATGTCCCAGATGAATCCTGCTCTCAAGACAGGATTTACAGAGAGATGCTTTGTGAGCTGCTGGATCAATCTCAGCTCTTTGGTGCCTATCTCCCCTTCTTCAGTTTCTGTGTTAAAATTCTGCTGGCAAAGGGTGGTGTCCCTTTTGGTTTCTGGGTTTGCCCCAAGCTGTTCTCATCCAAGTTCCAAACCATGGCAGGCCCAGGAAAGCAGCTGTGCTGATCTGAGCTGAGCTTCAAGGAAGTCCCAAAAGCCTGAATGCCATCAAGTCAGAGCTGTGCCAGAGATGGCTTTGGCCACTAGTGCTGAGCATCCTTCTGCTGGAGCTGGGAGGAAGGCTCAAAGCTTTGCCTTTATTTTTAGCTCTGTACCTAGCAGCTTGTTCTTTCTGCTGTCTAAACAGAGGGGTGTCAAGCTCTTGCCTTCTCCTTGAAGCTTGTGCTTCAGAGCCTGAGACAACACATTGGAGAGCTCAGGCTTTACGTGAATCATCCCTCCAGCTTCAAGAGCTGCACTCACCAGGAACAGGAGGTCTCTAATGAAGTGGAGCTGGATGCCTGCGACGCTGAGAACAAGGGGAGCTGGCGAGCAGCTCGGGAAGGAGGCTGACCCTGGAGCCATCAGCAACGAGAGATGCTGTGACAGTTCCTTGCCCTTGGCATCTCCCTGCTCACAGCTATTCCCTCAGGAAGGTGAGGACCAAGCAGTCCCACAATGTTGAGTTTTCCCCCCATGCTGCATGGCTTGCTCTGTGACAAGCCTTCAGCACTTCACATGGCTGCAGAGGGGAAGCCAGAGCGCAGGAAGGAGCAGGGAATTATTTGCACATGATCCATTACAGCAGAGGAGCTCAGGAAAGGTCAGAAGCTCCCCTCAGATACACTCCCAGCTAGCAGCTCACACTGTTTGCTGGGGTGTGAATGCTGGGCTTTGCTGGTGCTTGGAAGCTTCTGCTCACGGCTGGGACAAGGAAAGTGGGAAAACAAGCAGGGATAGGCAGGGTGATGTGCTGGAAGCCAGAGATGGAGAGAGGAGGAGACACATGCTCAGCCTCCCCACAGCTGCACCAATGCCAGCCCCCTCTCTGCAGCCTCCTGTCACACCAGCTGCCATGCCAGCCTGGCATCACTGCAGTTCCAGCAGAGCCCTGTTTCACCCACGGGGCTGGGCTGCAGCTCCCTGTGACTGATTCAGCATGGGCATCACCTCTGGGACAGTGGCAGTGCCACATGAATGCCCCCTGGCCAGCCCCAGGGCACTTTGATAACCTGCATGGTCATGAAGATGCTCTTCCCTCTTCCTGCTTCAGAAGAGCTGCTCCCTCATGTCAGTGTCCCACAGATCCCAGCCAGGAGTGACCTGTGCTGGGCTGGGGGAACACTGCCAGCCCCTGCCTGCTGCTTCTGCTATGAGATCATTGTGGCAAGGCAAGGTAGGCTGCCCAGGGAGGTGCTGGAGTCACTGTCCCTGAAGGAGTTCAAGAAATGTGTGGCCATGATTTGATGGCCATGGTGGTGCTGGGTTGATGGTTGGACTTGATGATCTTAGAGATCTTTGCCAGCCAAAACAGTTCCATGACTGCATAAGAGAGTTGGTTTTGTTTAAACAGACCAAGAAAGGAGCTGCCAGTGGATGGACCTGCTGGGTCCTCAGCCCAGAGCAGTTCCCTCTTACACAGGCTCACAGGATGTTAGGGGTTGGAAGGGACCCAGAGAGATCCTTGAGTCCAACCCCCTGCCAGAGCAGGACCAGAGAATCCAGCACAGGGCACACAGGAACACATCCAGATGGGGCTGCAAAGGCTCCAGAGAAGGAGACTCCACAACCTCTCTGGGCAGCCTGCTCCAGGGCTCTGGGACCCTCCCAGTGCAGAAGTTCCTCCTCATGTTGAGGTGGAACCTCCTGTGCTGCAGTTTCCATCCATTGTCCCTTGTCCTGTCCCAGGGTGCAACTGAGCAGAGCCTGTCCCTGTCCCCTCCCTCCTGACCCCCAGCCCTCAGCTATTGATAGACATTGATCAGATCCCTCTCAGCCTTCTCCTCTCCAGACTAAACACCCCCAGGGCTCTCAGCCTCTCCTCCCCAGGCAGTGCTCCAGGCCCTTCAGCATCCTTGGAGCCCTCTCTTGGACTCTCTCCAGCAGATCCCTGTCCCTCTGGAACTGGGGAGCCCAGAACTGGATGCAATATTCCAGGTGAGGTCTCACTAGGGCAGAGTAGAGGGGGTGGAGAACCTCTCTTTCTTTCCTTCCTTCACAGCCCTTAGAGAAAACACAAAGCAAACTGAAACCTCTAAGCCCTCCATGAATTTCTCTGAGGGGTTCACTGAGGCTGAGCCACCTGCTCACTTTGGAGGATAATTCTGTAGTGCATCCACCCTCTGCCCAGCACAGGGCCTGAATGTGAATCCTTTTTTTCCAGTCTAATGATTTTGGCTTTAAAAGCATCCTTGTAGCAAGCTTCTAAAAACAACATTAAAGAGAAAAAAAAATATAAATGGAAGTCCAAGTGAGGAGGTGTGAAAACCCAGGGGATGAGAGCAGTGAGGAAAGCCACAGGCTTCAGAGGGCAGAGGAGCTGCCAGGGAAGGGACCTGCAGCTCCCCATGCCACAGGAGGCTCACCATGTGCAGAGCTGCTCTGCTGGACTGAGGTGAGGCAGGGGGGATGGTGCTGAAGCATAACAAAGGGGCAGAGTCTCCTGAAACTAAAGCACAACTCCTCCCAGCCCAGCTGCCCCTGCTGGGCAAAGCAGGACTGCAAAGCAGCACAACCCAACCCAGGCCTGCCCAAACCTGGGCATGGAGCATGAGGAGAAGGTTTGAAGCTGCCTTGGCTCCTCCTCTGCACTGCCACAAGAGGCCTGGTAAAAGGGACCACAGAATCACAGAATCAATAAGGTTGGAAAAGACCTCAAGGATCATCAAAGTCCAACCTGTCACCCAAGACCTCATGACTACTAAACCATGTCGTTAAGGTTGGAGAATACCCCTAAGATAATAAAGTCCAATCATCAACCCAACCCCACCATGGCCACTAAACCATGCCCCAAAGTGCCATGGCCACAGGTTTCTTGAGCAGCTCCAGGGATGGGGACTCCACCACCTCCCTGGGCAGCCTCTTCCAATCCCTGACCACTCTTGCAGCAAAGACATTTTCCTAATCTCCAACCTAAACCTCTCCTGGTGCAACTCAAGGCCATTTCTTCTCCTCCTATCACTTGATACTTGCAAGAAGAGACCAACCCCTACCTGGCTTCTACCTCCTCTCAGGGAGCTGTAGAGAGCAATGAGGTCTCATCTCAGCCTCCTCTTCTCCACACTGCACACCCCCAGCTCCCTCAGCTCCTCCAGACCCTTCCCCATCTTTGATGCCCTCCTCTGGACACTCAGCAGCTGAGCCTCCATGCTGAGTGCCTGAGAGCAGGCAATGTGCTGGTGGCAAAGGGCACAGCAGGAAGCTCTGCTCCCTCAGCTTGCACTCTTGTACCTGCTCCCAGGGCACCTTAACCCCCATGGAGAGGCTCTAAGCCTCTGCTGTGGGGTCCAAGTGGAGGACCATGACTAGGGCTGGCTGCAGCCTGGCATGTCTGAGCCCCTTTGGGTCAAAACTCCCAGGGATGCCAAGGCCAAGCAGCATTGATCCCTGCCAGAGGACAGAGGCTGCCACGTTGCTTAATTGCCTGTGGAGTCAGGAGAAGGCTGGGGGTCAGATGCTGGCAGCTGCCATGCTTTCAGCCTGGAAACCTGAGCCTGGCTTGATGGAGCTATGAGGGAGGGAGCAGCAGAGGGGAGCTGAAAGTTAAACCTCCACTCACCATTGCATCCATTAGCAAATGGATCCATAGAGACCTTTTCCTCTTTCTGCTGGGAAGTGAGGCTGGAGCAAGCAGGGCTCTGGAGGCTTCTGAGGGTGTGAAACCCAGAACCTTTGCACAGGGAGCACTGCAGCCCTGGGGACATCCTCACCACCCCCCACAAGGCCGTGTCCTGGCAGCAAACTGACCCAGGCAAACACAGCCCCAGCACTGGGCTGAGGAAGCAGAGCTGTGATTTCCAGTGGGTGCACTGGGGCAGTCCCATTCACCCAGCAGAACTGAGGCTCCCCTCCAAGCTGGCTCCAGCACCTCACTTTCTATCTAGGTCAAGCTCATCCAGATGGTGAGCCTGGCTAGGATGGTCTGGGGAAGCAGACAGGCTTGTGCAATGAATAGGAGGCAATGTTACACAAGTGTCTCCAGCCATTTGGATGAAAATGAAGGAGGAAGAGAAATTTGGGAATATTTCCTATTCTGGGGGATGTTTTTTCCCCCCCCCAGCCCATGAACTTTGTGGTACCTTGTGAAATAAAGCCATGCTCCAGGTGAGCATGGAGAGTTTGGAAGGGAAGCTCCCTCTGATGGGACAGAAGGGACCACATCCAGCAGAAAACCAAATAGAATTAACCCTGCAGCACAGATTCTACAGAGGAGGCAAAGGATTAAGGACTGAGCTACTGAAAAAGAGAAAAATAATCACAGGGTTGGTGCCTCAGCCCCAGAAACAAAGCACAACCATCAGAGCCAGAGAACAGCACAAGCATCCTTCCCCCCTCCCCAGCAACCCCTCTTGCCTCTGGAGAAAACCCAGCAAAGCTCTTTGCAGAGGAGCAGCCACAGCAGCAGCACTCCCAAAGCTCAGCAAGTTTCTGGGGTTGAGGTTTATTTTTTTTTTCCTTTGTGAGGTGGCAACTTCTCTCACACAGCTCATCTGCAGCAGGTCCAGAGCAGGCCATGAAGGTGATCAGAGGCCTGGAGCACCTCTCCCATGGGGACAGGCTGGGAGAGTTGGGGCTGTTCCACCTGGAGAAGAGAAGGCTCCAGGGAGACCTCAGAGCAGCCTTCCAGTACCTGAAGGGACTCCAGGAGAGCTGGGGAGGGACTTTGGACAAGGGCTGGGAGTGACAGGGTGTGGGACAATGGCTTTGAGCTGGGAGAGGGGACACTGAGACTGGAGATGAGGAAGAAATTCTTTAGGTTGAGGGTGGGGAGACACTGGCACAGGTTGCCCAGGGAGGCTGTGGCTGCCTCCTCCCTGGAGGTATTCAAGGCCAGGCTGGATGAGGCCTTCAGCAGCCTGGGCTGGTGGGAGGTGTCCCTGCCCATGGCAGGGGGGTTGGATCTAGATGATCTTTAAGGTCCCTTCCAACCCAAGCCACTCTGTGACTCCATGAACACAAATGGTGTGAGTCCTGCATTTCTTGCTCTGGCTCTGGACACCTTCCCCACATGGCTGCAAAGCTGCTGCTGGATGTTAACCTTTGGCAGAGGGGCTCCCCCCCCTCAATCCTGCCCACCACAGCTCTGGGAGAAGTCAAACTCAATTACTCCCTGGTGGGGGCTGAGAGGGCTTGGCTCCCAGCAGGTGAAGTTAATTCCCTTCAAGAGTGAGAATTTGATTTGCTAATCCCACAAATTGCTCCTCCTAGAGAAACAGCCCTGCTGCCCTCTTTGTCAGAGGCAGGCAGCTGCTGGGAGCTGGCTCACAGAGAGGCACAACGTTCATTTAACCCTCTGACTCACCCTGCTTCTTAATGAACTTTGTCACCTAGAGACACAACTAACAGGACAGGGCTGAGCCTCCAGGTGACAAGTCTCAACCATGCGTGCTAGGAACCACCCCTCCCCATCCCTCCCCATCCCCAAAAGGGGAATATCTCTGCCCTGCAAAGAGGTGCTCCAGCAGAACAGCTCACAGAGATGAGGCCAAAATATTTGGCAAGCTCACTGAAGCAGCACTGGGAATCAGCTGTTTGCATCTACTCCAGACTGGTCCCAGATGTTCCACATCAGTGATGTGGATGGCAAGGGCAGCAGCCCAGAAGCTTCAGCCATGGGCTTCCTGCAGTGCTCCTCGCTGCTAGCAGTCCTCCCAGCCCCACAGACAAGAGCACTGGGTCCTATCTCTGAGCAAAAGAGAAGCCAGAAGGGCTGCTGTGCTCCCTGGGAGCTTCAGGGAGAAGATCTCACAGCCAGTGTCCCATGGAGGCTGCCTCCATGTCCTGGGCTGCAACCTGGCTGCTCATGCCTGGTCCTCCCCAACTGCAGTCAGGAGGTTTGCAAGGAGGTGAGCATGGAGCAGGGTGAGCAGAGGAGGTCTGTTCCCCTCTTCTCTCCCTCTCCCCTCCCTCCCCCCTCACCCTGCCAAGGATACACACCTAGAGCTGGATCCCACTTGTTTCTGTAGAACCTCTTTTCATTCAATCATTTCACTTAAACTCAGGGTGAGCAGAGCAGGTCTGCTCCCTTCTCCCTCTCCTCTCCCTCTCCTCTCCCTCTCCCTCTCCCCTCCCCCTCCCAAGGATACACACCTAAGGCTGGATCCCACTTGTTCCTGTAGAACCTCTTTTCATTCAATCATTTCACTTAAACTCCACTTCCAGCTCCACCTCACCCAAAATTAAAAGCACAGCAAAAATTGAGCTGAACAAATTGCTTCTTCATTAAAGAAGTGAAGTTCAAAGCTAGCAGGGAGGAGGGGAAGGAGAAGGAGGAACAAACAGCACTTCTCTCTGCAGCAACCTGCACACATACCAGTTCAGCACTCACTACCTTCTGTTGCTCCACATCTCAGGGTAGAATTGTTTCAGTTGAAAAAGGCCTCTAAGATCATCCAGTCCACCACCATGGCCACTAAACCATGGCCTCAAGTGCCATGGCCACACATTGCCTGAACACCTCCAGGGATGGTGACTGCACCACCTTGCTGGGCAGCCTGCTCCAGTCACAGGCTCACAGGATGTTAGGGGTTGGAAAGGACCCAAAGAGATCATCCAGTCCAACCCTGCCAGAGCAGGACCAGAGAATCCAGCACAGGTCACACAGGAACACATCCAGATGGGGCTGGAAAGGCTCCAGAGAAGGAGACTCCACAACCTCTCTGGGCAGCCTGCTCCAGGGCTCTGGGACCCTCCCAGTGCAGAAGTTCCTCCTCATGGTGAGGTGGAACCTCCTGTGCTGCAGTTTCCATCCATTGCCCCTTGTCCTATCCCAGGGTGCAACTGAGCAGAGCCTGTCCCTGTCCCCTCCCTCCTGACCCCCACCCTCAGCTATTGATAGGCATTGATCAGATCCCTCTCAGCCTTCTCCTCTCCAGACTAAACAGCCCCAGGGCTCTCAGCCTCTCCTCCCCAGGCAGTGCTCCAGGCCCTTCAGCATCCTTGGAGCCCTCCCTTGGACTCTCTCCAGCAGATCCCTGTCCCTCTGGAACTGAGAAGCCCAGAACTGGATGCAATATTCCAGGTGAGGTCTCACCAGAGCAGAGTAGAGGGGGAGGAGAACCTTCCTTGATCTGCTGGCCACACTCTTCTGAATGCCCCCCAGGACCCCACTGGCCCTGACCACCCTTGTAGCAAAGACATTTTCCCTAAACTCCAACCCAAACCTCCCCTGGCAGAGTTTCAGGCCAGCACAGGGTAGCACAGGAGGATCTTGCATTAGCTCAATGAAGGCTTGGGAGGAAAAGAGGTGAGTGTTTCACAAGTGTGAATTAAAGCTGCTAGCAAATGGAAACCTCCATTTCCTCTAAGCAATCATAATGTTTTCACTTCCATCAGCTCCCCATGAATCACAGCCATGTTTTGTCTAGAAACACTAATGGTGGGGGTGGGAAGCCAGCATCCAACCCACAGGAACAGCAGCAGGAGGAGAGAAGTGCCAGAGGAACCCAGAAAAAGGAGCTGGGGGTTGCAGGAGTGGCAACTACTCCAGCCCAGCACTGCCCAGGAGATGACCAAACAGGAATCCCCATCCCTGGAGATGTTTCAGAGGGGCAGAGCTGTGGTGCTCAGGGCCATGGCTTTGCACCAGCCTTGCTAGAGTTAGAGAATGGTTGGACTTGGTGATCTTCAAGGTCTTTTCCAACTGAAACTATTCTATGGTTCTATGGCACAGGAGAGGTCACACCTTGAGTCCTGGCTTCAGGACTCCAAGAAGGACATTGAGAGGCTGGAGCAGGTCCAAAGAAGGGCAACTAAGCTGGGGAAGGGTCTGGAGAACAGGGCTGGGGAGGAGCTGCTGAGGGAACTGAGGGTGTTCACTCTGGAGAAGAGGAGGCTGGGGGGAGACCTTCTGTCTCTCCACAACCTCCAAAGGAGATTGGAGTGAGGTGGAGGTTGGGCTCTTCTCCCTAGTATCAGGTGATAGAAGGAGATGAAATGGCCTTGAGTTACACCAAGGGAGGGTTTAGGTTGGAGATTAGGAAAAATGCCTTTGCTGCAAGAGTGGTCAGGGATTGGCACAGGCTGCCCAGGGAGGTGGTGGAGTCCCCATCCCTGGAGGTGTTCAAGAAACCTGTGGCCATGGCACTTGGGGCCATGGTTTGGTAGCCATGGTGGGGTTGGGTTGCTGGTTGGACTGGATGATCTTAGAGGCCTTTTCCAACTGAAAAAATTCTGTGATTCTTACAAAAAACCCCAAAAAACAAAAAAACCCCACCCAAAAAAAGGGCAGCATTTCAGGCAGAGAGGAAGGCAGCTGGGATGCTGCAGCTGCAGGTGTGTGCAGGCAGGGCACAGCCAGACAAAGAGAATGCAGGGGAGGCTTTAAGCACACACAGATATTAGGCTCACAGCCACAGGTGCTCCTGGCCACCCTCACACACACACTGATGTCCCCAGAGTTGCCTGCAGGGGGGAGAGCTGCCCTGCAGCCTGCCCAGGGTGGGAGTAATGTCATAACTGCCTGGATTATTAAGCTCTCTGCAGGACACCCTCGCTCACAACCAGCTCAGCAACAACAGTGCCCTCTGCACTTCCCTTTGGCTGAGAAAGAAGGGGAGAGAGTTTCTGCTTATAGACCCAGCAAAGGCAAGAGAGACCCAGCTGCTGGAGCCAGCCCTGAACCCACCACCCCCACCAGGGAGGCTGGCATGGGAAAGGGGAGCCCAGCCCTACCCCAGCCTCCTGAGCTGCTCTCAAAAGGATTCAGCTGCCTGTTGCAAACATGGGAGAGGAGAGGCTGAGAGCCCTGGGGCTGCTCAGCCTGGAGAAGGGAAGACTGAGAGGGGTTTTAATAAATGTCTATCAAGAGCTGAGGGCTGGGGGTCAGGAGGGAGGGGACAGGGACAGGCTCTGCTCAGTTGCACCCTGGGACAGGACAAGGGGCAATGGATGGAAACTGCAGCACAGGAGGTTCCACCTCACCATGAGGAGGAACTTCTGGACTGGGAGGGTCCCAGAGCCCTGGAGCAGGCTGCCCAGAGAGGTTGTGGAGTCTCCTTCTCTGGAGCCTTTCCAGCCCCATCTGGATGTGTTCCTGTGTGCCCTGTGCTGGATTCTCTGGTCCTGCTCTGGCAGGGGGTTGGACTGGAAGATCTTCAGAGGTCCCTTCCAACCCCTAACATCCTGTGAGCCATCTCCTTCCACAACCTCCCCACAGCCACAGATTCCCACCTCACTGCCTGCTCTTTTCTCCTAACTAACTAAAGTGCTAGGATAAGAGGAAATGGCCTCAAGCTCCACCAGGGGAGGTTTAGGTTGAATGTTAGAAGAAATCTTCCCTGCAATGGTTCTCCAAGACTGGAACAGGCTGCCCAGGGAGGTGGTGGAGTCACTGTCCCTGGAGGTGTTCAAAGAACATGTAGACATGGCACTTTGGGACCCTGGTGGTGCTGGGTTGATGGTTGGACATAATGATCTTAAGGGCTTTAGCCAATCTTCATGATTCCATGATTAATTATATGATGGAGGCCTCCGAAAAGAGGGCAACAGTGGTGCCAAGATCCTTGGGTAAAACCCAAGGACAGAACAAAGGTGGCAGAGGAGCACTGATAACTCTTGCTGGATAGTGAGCTGCCGGATGGGTCACAGTGGCCTAGGCAGCCCAGTGGTCCCTCAGCACCACACCTCTGCCTCTGAACACCTCCAGGGATGGGCATTCAACCTCCTCCCTGGGCAGCCTGTGACAGTCTGGAAGAACTCTTGCAGGGAAGAAGTTTCTTCTAATCTTCAACCTAAACCTCTCCTGGTGCAACTTGAGGCAATTTCCTCTCCTCCTATCACTTGTTCCTAAGGAGCAGAGCCCAACCCCCATTCACTCCAACCTCCTTTCAGGGAGCTGTAGAGAGCAATGAGGTCTCTCCTCAGCCTCCTCTTCTCCACACTGAACACCCCCAGCTCCCTCAGCTGCTCCTCCCCAGCCCTGTTCTCCAGACCCTTCCCCAGCTTGGTTGCCCTTCTCTGGACCTGCTCCAGCTCCTCAATGTCCTTGGATAGAGGAGCCCAAAACTGAACTCAGGACTCAAGGTGTGACCTCACCAGTGCAGAGTACAGGGGGACAATCCCTGCCCTGCTCCTGCTGCCCACACCATTGCTGCTCCAGCCCAGGCTGCTGGTGGCCTTCTTGGCCACCTGGGCACCCCCTGGCTCATCTCCAGCTGCTGTCACCTAGCACCCCCAGGGCTTTCTCTGCTGGGCAGTTTCCAGCCACTCTGCCCCATGCCTGGAGCCTTCATTGGGTTGTTGTGACCCAAGTGCAGGACCCAGCCCTTGGCCTTGTTGAAGCTCATACAGCTGAGCTCAGCCCATGGATCCAGCCTGTGCAGATCTCTCTGCAGAGCCTTCCTACCCTCAAGAGGGAGGTGAGACCCCACCTGGAGTACTGTGTCCAGTTCTGGAGCCTCTATTACAAGAGGGATCTGGACATGCTGGAAGGTGTCCAGAGAAGGGCCACCAGGATGAGCAGAGGGCTGGAGCTGCTCTGCTATGAGGACAGACTGAGAGAGTTGGGGCTGTTCAGTCTGGAGAAGAGAAGGCTCTAAGGAGACCTTCTTGTGGCCTTCCAGGATCTGAAGGGGGCTGGGAAGGGACTTTTTAGGCTCTCAGGTAGTGACAGGACTGGGGGGAACGGAGCAAATCTGGAAGTGGGGAGATTCAGACTGGCTGTGAGGAAGAAGCTCTTCCCCATGAGGGTGGTGAGAGCCTGGAATGGGTTGTCCAGGGAGGTGGTTGAGGCTCCATCCCTAGAGGTGTTTAAGGCCAGGCTGGATGAGGCTCTGGCCAGGCTGCTGTAGTGTGAGGTGTCCCTGCCCATGGCAGGGGGTTGGAACTGGCTGAGCCTTGTGGTCCCTTCCAACCCTGACTGATTCCATGATTCTAAGAGGCAGAGTTGAATTCTGTCCTTAATACATTCTAGGATAAACCAAGGTGTGAGTGACATCTGTTGATAAATCAAGTTCTGATGCCCACAGAGTCCCAGGAGCACCTTCCTCCTGCTGCCACAAGGAACCATCCCTGCCCCTTGGAGCTCACATCTCCTGGAGCCACAGCAGGCACCACCTACCTGGGGTGGCACAGCTGCTCCCCCACCCCCACAGCTCTCTTTAGAGACTTATTTAGAAGCAAGGCAGACCTCCCAGGGTGCAGAAGAGATGATGAATGAGCAGGGGCCAGTGGCATGGCTCATCTCTTTCCAGCAGGAGCTGCCCCTGTCTTACCCCTGCTGCAGGAATTGCTTTCAGCTTGTCACTGATCCTTCCGTGGTGCAGCAGACAGAGGTCTGCAAAGCCTCCACTCTCTGAGCAGTGGTTTACAGGGAGGGAACAGTGGCAGTTTTTCATTTGCCAGAGTCCACTCACCCTTCCAAGAATCTTAATGCCTCATTGATTCATAATACAGTACATAAAGATTTCATTTCCCCCCCCACCCCACCCCTGCACACAGTGATATATGAGGGAGGAGATCTCTTTTGCCACTGAAAAGTTTGCTTAGGAGGAAAAAAAAAAAAAAAAGTGGAAGTTTTGACATCCAGGAAATTACAGCCATCTGTAAAGCACGACTGATAGGCCAAGGCTAACATTTTCCCTGCACTTATTGAGCCAGAATAACTATGCTCAGGTATTTATCATCTTCTAAAGAAAAATAAGGAAACACAAAACCAAAGACAAAAATAAAACCAACCAACCAACCAACCCTCCCCCCCAAAAAACCAACCCAAAACAACCAACCCCCCCACAATTAAATAATAAAATCCAGTGGCTTTTTTTTTGGTATAAAGTAGATATTTAGAACTGAAGACAAAAAGCTTTATCCTCATATCCATATATGATGCATAGAGTCATTAAGGTTGGAAAAGGCCTCTAAGATCTTCCAGTCCAACCATCAACTCAACACCCCCATGGCCACTAAACCAGGTCCCACAGTGCCATGGCCACAGGTTTCTTGAGCAGCTCCAGGGATGGGAACTCCACCACCTCCCTGGGCAGCCTGTGCCAATCCCTGACCACTCCTGCAGCAAAGGCATTTTACCCAATATCAAACTTCAGCCTCCCCTGGTGCAGCTTGAGGCCATTAGCTATGTCCTGCTGTTAGTTACTTGGCAGAAGAGGCCAACTTTGGCCTCACCACAACCTCCCTTCAGGCAGCTGTAGAGACTGCACTAAGCCAGATTCAGGTTGGCAGGGACCCTCCAAGGGCATCTTGGCCAATCCCCCCTGCACTCCAACTAGATCAAGCTGCCCAGGACCACATTAAGGCTGATCCTGAATGTCTCCAGGTCTGGGGCCTCAACCACATCCTTGGCCAACCTCTTCCAGTGTCTCACCACTCTCATTGTGCAGAACTTGTTCCTGGTGTCCAACCTAAATCTGCCCTGCTCCAGCTTCAAACCATTGCCTATCCCCACAGCCCCTTCTGAGCAGTCCCTCCCCAGCCTTCCTGCAGGTCCCCCTTCAGATACTGAAATGCAGCTCAAAGGTGAAAATACCTTTAAGAATTTACTAAACCAAGCAGTTCAGACAGCTCCTGCTGTGACCTCAGCCTGCAGAGCTAAGCATGCAGCTGCATGGAGCAGCACAAAAGCAGCAACATGAGACAAAGGCTGCCACACTGTATGTCCACATTACCCCCTGGCTCTGCTGGCACTTGTCCTGCCAGTCAGTAGCCACCCAAGGAGTGGGTAGCACCTTAGCTGGTGCATGTGAAGCAGAAAATTGATGAACCCTGCAAGCTTTGCTTGCAGGTTTTGGGCTGCAGCAAAAGCAGTGTGGCCAGCAGCTGGACAGGGAGGGGATTCTGCCCCTCTGTTCTGCTCTGCTCTGCTGAGACCCCACCTGCAGCACTGCACCCAGAACAAGAAGGACCTGGAGCTGCTGGAGAACCTCCCCTGTGGGGACAGGCTGAGAGAGTTGGGGCTGCTCAGCCTGGAGAAGAGAAAGTTCTATGGAGATCTTAGATCAGCCTTGCAGTACCTGAAGGGTACCTACAGGAGAGCTGGGGAGGGACTTCTGACAAGGGCTCACAGTGCCAGGATGAGGGACAATGGCTTTGGGCTGGAAGAGGGGAGATTGAGACTGGAGATGAGGAAGAAATTCTTGAGAGTGAGGGTGGGGAGACACTGGCACAGGTTGCCCAGGGAGGCTGTGAATGTGTTCAAGCCTGGAAGCATTCAAGTCCAGGCTGGATGTGACCTTGAGCAAGCTGGGCTGGTTTAAGATGTCCCTGTCCATGGCAAGGGGGGTTGGAACTAGATGATCTTTAAGGTCCCTTCCAACCCAAACCATGCTCTGTTTCTAGACCCAAGAGGCAGCAAAGGGCTCCCATCTCAGCCTGACACACACATTTCCCTTTCTCATGAATGCATGAAGCTGTACTTAGGAGTTACTTAGGAGTTCTCCTATTTCCTGAGCACTTGCTGCAGTTTCCTCAAGGCTGCCTGAGCTGCAGTAACATGCCCCCCTCAAACTCCTTTGCATGAGCAAGCACCTCCTCTTGAACATCCTCTCCTTACCACTGGAGCTCTCAAGGAAAAGATCATACAACCAGCTCCAAGAGCTCTGCATATCCCACAATGGGGACTGAACTCCTGAGAGGTATTTATAAAACCATTTGTTACTGTATCAGAGTTCAATCAGTTCCCTTCAACAACACACAAAAGGAGGAGGTTTGGCTCAGGTGGAAAAAAAAATGTCAGGCTGATGGTAATTCCTTCAGAAGCCACCTGCAGATTATCTTCCCTCTGCCAGTGAACACATCCCAGGATGGGTTACAGCAAAGTGCTTAAAAAAGCTTAAACTGAGGATCTGTAGCACCCAAAAGGAAAAAAAAAAAGCACATTAATGCAATTCATTTTGCTGAGCATAATCATTGGGACTACAGAAATCCAAGGTAAACTCCTTCCCTTCCAAAAGCAGGGCAAAGGCTGAAAATGTTTCTGCAATGTCATTAATGAGCTGAGACATTTGAGGTGCTGGAGCAGGTCCAGAGCAGGGCACCAAAGCTGGAGAAGGGTCTGAAGAACAGGGCTGGGGAGGAGCAGCTGAGGGAGCTGGGGGTGCTGAGTGTGGAGAAGAGGAGGCTGAGGGAGACCTCATTGCTCCTACAGCTCCTGAGAGGAGGCTGCAGCCAGGTGGGGGTTGGGCTCTTCTTGCAATTATCAAGTGATAGGAGGAGAGGAAATGGCCTTGAACTGCACCAAGGGAGGGTTAGGGTTGGCCATTGGAATGTGCTGCCCAGGGAGGTGGTGGAGTCACCATCCCTGGAGGTGTTCAAGAGGGGACTGGACGTGGCACTTGGTGCCATGGTTTAGATAGGCATGAGGTGTAGGGTGACAGGTTGGACTCGATGATCCTTGAGGTCTCTTCCAACCTTCTTGATTCTATGATTCTATGATCAAGTCCAACCTATTACCTAATGCCTAACCCCTCCTGACAACTAAACCATGGCTCCAAGTGCCACGTCCAATGCCCTCTTGAACACCTCCAGGGATGGTGACTCTACCACCTCCCTGGGCAGCACATCTCAATGGCCAGTTACTCTTTCTGTGAAGAACTTTCTCCTCACCTTGAGCCTGAACTTTCCCTGCACAGCTTGAGACTGTGTCCTCTTGTTCTGCTGCTGCTTGCCTGGGAGAAGAGCCCAACCCCCACCTGGCTACAGCCTCCCTTCAGGGAGTTGTAGAGAGCAATGAGGTCTGCCCTGAGCCTCCTCTTCTCCAGGCTGAACACCCCCAGTTCCCTCAGCCTCTCCTCACAGGGCTCTGCTCCAGACCCCTCCCCAGCCTCATTGCCCTTCTCTGGACACATTCAAGTCTCTCAACGTCCTTCTTAAATTGAGGAGCCCAGAACTGGACACAGCACTCAAGGTGTGGCCTGAGCAGTGCTGAGCACAGGGCAGGATGACTTCCCTGCTCCTGCTGCCCACACTATTGCTGATGCAGGCCAGGATGCCATTGGCCTTGGCCACCTGGGCACACTGCCATTGGAGAGATATCTACCATAAGAATGAGTTTGGTATACAATCTTTTGCTCTTTTGGCTTCTTTGCTCTGGGAGATAATAACTAATAACTGATTAGGGGACTTGAGCATCTCCCCTATGAAGAGAGACTGAGAGCCCTGGGGCTGTTTAGTCTAGAGTCATAGAACCATAGAACTGTAGAGGTTGGAAGAGACCTCTGAGGTCACCAAGTCCAAGCTCACCCAGAGCTCACAATCCACCACTGCTGCTGAGCCTCTGCCACTATCCCACATCCCTCAGCACCACATCCAGGCAGTTTTTAAACACCTCCAGGGATGGGGACTGCACCACCTCCCTGGGCAGCCTGTTCCAGCCTGAGAACCCTTCCTAGGAAAAACTTTCTCCTCATATGCAACCTGAACCTCCCCTGGCACAACTTGAGGCTACTGTTGCCCTCTTGCCCTGTCACTTGTTTCATGTGAAAAGAGACTGACCTCCTGAAGAGAGACTGAGAGCCCTGGGGCTGTTTAGTGTGGAGAAGAGAAGGCTGAGAGGGATCTGATCAATGTCTATCAATAGCTGAGGGGTGGGGGGCAGGAGGAGGGGGCCAGGCTCTTTTGGGTGGTGCACAGTGATAAGCCAAGGAACAACAGGTTCAAGCTTGAACATAGAAGATTTCAGCTCAACATGAGGAGAAACTTCTTTACAGTGAGGGTGACGGAGCCCTGGAGCAGGCTGCCCAGGAGGGTTGTGGAGTCTCCTTCTCTGGAGACTTTCCAACCCCACCTGGATGCATTCCTGTGCAGACTACCCTAAGTGATGCTGCTCTGGCAGGGGGGTTGGACCTGATGATCTCTGGAGGTCCCTTCCAACCTCTGATATACTGTGAGACTGTGAACTTTGTGCTGTGCTGGCTTCTGCTTGACTTGGCTTCATCGTTTTGGCTAAGTTCTAACATCTCTCTGCTCTTTCACTTGTCCCTTTGTGTCCAGGGGGGTAAGGGAGGGAAGCAGGGAATGGAGATGCTACTAGCTCCCCTGGTTTTTGGCCAGAGGTGGGGGTTCTTGTGCTGTTTATAAACTGTAAATCCCTGCAAATATTTGTAACTACTGTGTATTTTGCACCTATTCATTGCATTCCATTGCAGATTGTAGTTTTACTTGTTGCTTCCAACTGGGCTGGGCTGGCAATTCAATGTTGGAGGGAATTTTCCACCCACCACAAGTTTGAAGTCCAGCTTTGACTGATTCCCTTTAGCACCACGAGACCACAGAATGAGGAGCTCTGTATCAACCAGGAAAGACTAAGCCTGCTTCCGGGCCCCACCAGGGCCCTCCAGTAACATCATGCAATGGAAGGGGATTCTCATTGAATTGAAATGGAAATGAAACACATCTTAGCTATGAAAACTTAATCAGTGCAGTGCTGTTAAAATGAGCTACTCAGCCAAACTCCACTGATTAAGTCACTTGCAAACATTTCCCCAAGCATTGCTGAGACTTGTGCTGTTCATGATTTTAAACTCACTTCTCCCCTCCAGGGAACCAAACTGTCGTTCCAGAGCAGACCATTAGAATATCTGACACCCCCTCTCACATGTTACAACAGGGACTCCTGGCAGCAGAACAGGACCTGATCCTACAAGGATACCTTTTGAGCTTTGATGCACAAGGAGGGCTGGATGGATGCTGGGATCACAGAATCACAGAATGCAGCAGGTTGGAAGGGAGCCTTGAAGGGCATCCTGGCCAACCCCCCCTGCAGTCATAGAATCATAGACTCAGTCAGGGTTGGAAGGGACCACAAGGATCATCCAGTTCCAACCAGGGACACCTCACACTAGAGCAGGCTGGCCAGAGCCTCACCCTGGCCTTAAACACCTCCAGGGACGGGGCCTCAACCACCTCCCTGCACAACCCATTCCAGGCTCTCACCAGTCAGCAGGGACATCTCCAACTAGATCAGGTTGCTCAGGGCCACATCAAGTTTGACCTTGAATGTCTCCAAGGATGGGGCCTCAACAACATCTCTGGGCAGCCTGTTCCAGTGTTCCACCTCCTTCACTGTGAAGAACTTCCTCCTAATCAGAGAACAGTTTGGGATGGAAGAGACATTAAAGCTCATCCAGTTCCAACCCCCTGCCATGGGCAGGGACACCTCCCACCTGCCCAGGTTGCTCCTGGCCTCATCCAACCTGGCCTGGAACACCTCCAGGGAGGAGGCATCCACATCCTCCCTGTTCCAGTGTCTCACCACTCTCAATATAAAATTTTTCTTCCTACCCTCCAGTCTCAATCTCCCCTCTTCCAGCTCAAAGCCATTGTCCCTCATCCTATGGTTTAGGTTAGGCTGCAAAGCCCTTGCAAAAGTCCCTTCCTCAGCTTTGTTGTAGTCCCCTTTCAGGTCCTGGAGTTCTGCTGATGTCCAACTGGACTGAAGGTAATCTCCAACCTAACTCCACCCTGCTCTAGTTTAAAATGTCATCAAAACATTTGGTTTAAGCCAGAAGCCAGCCCAGAAAGCACCTTGCTGGCTGGTGAACACCTCTGAAGTACTCAGTGCAACTCCTCCACTTCATAGAATCATAGAATCACCTGGGTGAGGGCAGTGAGCAGGGACATCCCCAACTAGATCAGGTCACCCAGAGCCTTGTCAAGCCTCACCTTGAACATCTCCAGGGATGGGGCCTCAACCACCTCCCTGGGCAACCTGTTCCAGTGTTCAACCACCCTGACTGTAAAGAACTTTTTCCTAACATCCAACTCTTGACTCTTGACTACTTGCTGGTAGCTGACACCATCCAGCTGTGAGCTTCCAGTGCCTCCCAGCAGACCTGGATTCACACACAGGTGAATTTAAGGCCAGGCTGGATGTGGCAACCTGATCCAGTGTGAGGTGTCCCTGACCATGGCAGTGGGGTTGGAACTGGCTGATCCTTGAGGTCCCTTCCAACCCTACCAGTTCTGTGATTCTATGGATGGCACATTTTCAGGGAATAGCAGAGTGCATCTCTAATAAAGGCCTGTGGATGTATTTTGTTGTTCCAGAGCTCAGCTGGGAGGGGCTTTGCATCAGCTCAGCAAGCAAGGCTTTGCAAACAGCACAAGACGTGCAGCACAACCTGCTTCCTGTGGCTGCCAGCTCCACCCTGCACATTTAGCAACAGCAGATTTCAGTCTGAATTAATTAGGGCAGTGCCCTGGGAAAGCCACGTTCATGGAAAATGCCACTTCTGCCTCTTATACAACCCTGAAGCAATGCCAGGGCTGTGTCCAGGGCTCAGAAGAGGACTATCCACACAGCCCAAGCGTGTGATGTGCCTGGAAGCCAGAGCCTGAGCTGGCAAACCCTCACCAGATGCTTCCCTGGGGGGGTCAGCGGCAGTGCATTCATCACAGATATCGGCGAGGACACATTGCACTTCTGTGGATTTCAGATGCCTCCTATATTGTTAATTAATCTGCAGCATGAAGATGTTCAGAATCCTATTTTCAGGTGGCCAGAAAGCAGATCCAGTTTGAGCTTCTTTGCCAGTGCCACGAAGCAAACTTCAGCCAAACTGGCAGCTGCGCTGAGGCCACCGCTGAGAGGAGATGCAGCAACCTGGGCTAGGCAAGGAGAGGAGCCCAGCTCCTCTGCACCAGCTGGCACTCTGATCCAAACCCACTTGGCTCCACTGGCCCTGAGCAGCATTTCTTGCTTTGCCTTTTGCTCTGGCTCCCTCACAGTGAAGGTAACACAAGCATGGGTCAGGACCTTACCTTTCTCTGAGCAGCTTCTCACTGCCACCCTTGAGCCCTGAGCCTGCTGCTTAGATGAGCTCCCAGCCCTCATCACCCACAGCCAAGCAAGCAGGCAGCACTTTGAACCCTCAGCCACATGGGCTGGGGGAAAAGTCTTGCTTAAGTTAGCTGAGACAGCCTTTAAAATAAAGTACTTTCACCTGAAGCCAAAGCTAACCTAGCACTGCCAGAGGAAAACCAGGCAGGACATCACCAGTCCAGCCCTAGGATGACCACAGAGGGCCACAAAGATGATTCTAGGGCTGAAGCAGCTCCGCTGTGAGGCCAGGCTGAGGGAGCTGGGGGTGTTCAGCCTGGAGAGGAGAAGGCTCTGGGGGACCTTAGAGTTGCTTTCCAGTACCTGAAGAGATCCTCCAGGAAGGCTGCAGAGAGACCTTTCCTGAGAGTGTTAGAGACAGGACCAGGGGGAATGGTTTGAAGCCAAGGGAGAGCAGGGTTAGACTGGAGCTGAAGAAGAAGTTCTCCAGTAGGAGGGTGGTGAGACTCTGGAATAGGCTGTACATGGAGGTTGTGGCTGCCTCCTCCCTGGAGGTGTTCAAGGCCAGGTTGGATGAGACCTTGAGCAACCTGGGCTAGCTGAGAGGTGTCCATGGCAGGGGGGTTGGAGTAGATGCATCCAGTTCTGGAGCCCCTATTACAAGAGGGATATGGACGTCCTGGAAGGTGCCCAGAGAAGGGCCACCAGGATGAGCAGAGGGCTGGAGCTGCTCTGCCATGGAGACAGACTGAGAGAGTTGGGGTTGTGCAGTCTGGAGAGAAGGCTCTGAGGAGACCTTCTTGTGGTCTTCCAGGATCTGAAGGGGGCTACAGGAAAGCTGGGGAGGGACTTTTTAGGCTATCAGGACTGGGGGGAATGGAACAAAGCTGGAAGTGGGGAGATTCAGACTGGACATGAAGAAGTTCTTCCCCATGAGAGTGGTGAGAGCCTGGAATGGGTTGTCCAGGGAGGTGGTTGAGGTCCCGTCCCTGGAGGTGTTTGCAGCCAGGCTGGATGAGGCTCTGGCCAGCCTGCTGTAGTGTGAGGTGTCCCTGTCCATGGCAGGGGGGTTGGAACTGGCTGCTCCTTGAGGTCCCTTCCAACCCTGACTGATTCTATGATTCTATGTTCTCTGAGGTCCCTTCCAACCTAAGCCATTCTGTGACCAATCTAAAGCCACATCCAGTCCCAGGTTATTCACAAAGATTCATGAAAGGATCTGCCATAGCTTCCATTCCTCTAAATTCATCCTCAGAATCTAGGGAAATAAAAAGGAAAAAAAGAAAAAGGGAAAAAAAACCTCCACCCCACCCTCCTCTGTGAGCAGTGAGAGAGGGTTCCAAAGAGCACTGTTCCTATCTGAGCATCTCTTGAATGATTTTCAGAAGACACAGCTCTGCTCCTCCATGGCTTATCCTGCCTGCAAATGTGTGTGACATTTTAATTATCAAGTACAAATGTTACTGCAAGCAAGCAAGGAAACAGATGGTGTCCTGAATTTTACAGTGCAACCACATTTTCCAGCTCAAATCTACACTTCACCAATTAGCAAGCTTCCAGTCCTGCCTCTGCTGCATCTCCCCTGCCCATCTCAACTGCTGTAACCCTTCTGATGCTGGCAGGGCAGCTTTGGGAGGAGAAGTTCAGTGTAAGGTGTCCTCCTCCAAGCAAATGCACAGTGTGTGTCCAATGGAGATCCAAACCAGAGCACAATTCCATACACCCCTCTGGCAAGGTGTGAGGCAGGAGAGTATCTGCCTTGGAAAATAAATGGAGGGATGAAAGGTGGTTCAAAAGGAACTGCCCTGCCTAAGGGAGCAAAGAGGTCCTTGCTACCTCCATCCCAATGAAGGACTTGAGGGAGCAAAGAGGTCCTTGCTATCTCCATCCCAATGAAGGACTTGAGGGAGCAAAGAGGTCCTTGCTATCTCCATCCCAATGAAGGACTTGAGGGAGCAAAGAGGTCCTTGCTACCTCCATCCCAATGAAGGACTTGAGGGAGCAAAGAGGTCCTTGCGATCTCCATCCCAATGAAGGATTGAGGGAGCAAAGATGTTTTTGCTGTCTCCATCCCAATGAGGGATTGAGGGAGCAAAGAGGTCCTTGCTGTCTCCATCCCAATGAGGGATTGAGGGAGCAAAGAGGTCCTTGCTGTCTCCATCCCAATGAGGGATTGAGGGAGCAAAGAGGTCCTTGCTGTCTCCATCCCAATGAAGGACTTGAGGGAGCAAAGAGGTCCTTGCGATCTCCATCCCAATGAGGGACTGAGGGAGAAAAGATGTTTTTGCTATCTCCATCCCAATGAAGGACTTGAGGGAGTAGAGAGGTCCTTGCTATCTCCATCCCAATGAAGGACTTGAGGGAGAAGAGAGGTCCCTGCTATCTCCATCCCAATGAAGGACTTGAGGAAGCAAAACGGTCCTTGCTACCTCCATCTCAAGGAAGGACTTGAGGGAGCAAAGATGTTTTTGCTATCTCCATCCCAATGAGGGATTGAGGGAGCAAAGAGGTCCTTGCTATCTCCATCCCAATGAAGGACTTGAGGGAGTAGAGAGGTCCTTGCTATCTCCATCCCAATGAGGGATTGAGGGAGCAAAGAGGTCCTTGCTGTCTCCATCCCAATGAGGGATTGAGGGAGCAAAGAGGTCCTTGCTATCTCCATCCCAAGGAAGAACTTGAGGGAGAAGAGAGGTCCCTGCTATCTCCATCCCAATGAAGGACTTGAGGGAGTAGAGAGGTCCTTGCTACCTCCATCTCAAGGAAGGACTTGAGGGAGCAAAGATGTCTTTGCTATCTACATCCTTGCTGTGTCCCTGGGCAGCCTGCTCTAGTTGGAGGTGTCCCTGCTGAGTGCAGGGGGATTGGACAAGATGACCTTTGAGGCTCCCTTCCAGGCCACTGCAACTGTGAAGTCAGTTGCGTTGTACTGACTTTGAATGCCTGGAGGTCCTCTGAGCCCCTCTGGGGAACCTCATCCTAAAGGAAGCCAATCAGGGTGCCTGCAGAACTGGAGAGAGACCCAAGAGCAGAGCTTATCTTGGAGCACAGCTACCTTCACCAACACTTTCCAGGGAGCCCCTGGAAACCCACCTGGGTATTTGGTTCCCAGAGAGAGAAGCCAATGCCCCAGCTGACGCCACCAGTGCTGGGGCACACAGCCCAGTTAGCAGCAGGTGGAAGCTTCCTCCTTTGAGCTCAGCCAAGGGCTGCTGCAGAGCAGGAGGAAGTGCGTGGCAGTGGCACAGGTTCTGCTCTCAGTCAAGCTTGGCAGCTGGAGTTCTGTGATAAATAAACCTGAAAAGCAACTTGGGTGACAACAGCTTCTGCCTAGGTGTCCAGCCCTGGAGGGGTTAATCTAAAGCAATCTAATTCCTTCCCCAAGTGCACAAAAATCCAATAAACTCCAGGCACTTGTGTCCTTTCCCATTTAGCAGATGAAGAAACTGTGCTCTACCAAATCTGTCTGAACAATTCATTCCCAGGCAATTACAGCAGGTTCTGAACCTGAGCTTGATAGACGCCCTTAGAGGAGCAGGCTGAGCCAGCACCCAGAGGCAGGGTGCTCACAGAGTCACAGAATCAATCAGGTTGGAAGAGGCCTCCAAGACCATCAAGTCCAACTGATCACCCAAGCCCAACCAGACCATGGCACTAAGTCCCTCACCCAGGCTTTGCTTAAACACCTCCAGGGATGCTGACCCCACCACCTCCCTGGGCAGCACATCCCAAAGGCAAATCTCTCTTTCTGGGAAGAACTTCTTTCCAAGATTAAGCCTAAACCTCCCCTGCACAGCT
This sequence comes from Indicator indicator, assembly GCF_027791375.1. Taxonomy (NCBI): domain Eukaryota; kingdom Metazoa; phylum Chordata; class Aves; order Piciformes; family Indicatoridae; genus Indicator; species Indicator indicator. The sequence continues at coordinate 22,841,758 of NC_072026.1, forward strand.
TGAGGCTGTGTCCTCTTGTTCTGGTGCTGGGTGCCTGGGAGAAGAGCCCAACCCCCAACTGGCTACAGCCTCCCTTCAGGGAGTTGTAGACAGCAATGAGGTCTCCCCTGAGCCTTCTCTTCTCCAGGCAATGCATTTCAGCATTGCTGCAACACTGCTCACAGCAGCAGTGCTCTGGGCCAGGACTCAGGCATGGGGGCAACTTCTGGGGCATTGTGTCCAGTTCTGGGCTCCCCAGTTCAAGAGGGGCAGGGAAATATTGGACAGTGCTCAACAGAGGCCACAAGGATGATGAAAGGACTGAAACACCTGTGTGATGAGAGACCTGCAGCTATTTAGCCTGGAGAAGAGCAGCCTGATAGTGCATCTGATCAATGTTTGCAAATATCTGAAGGGTGGGTGTCAAGAAGAAGGAGCCAGGCTCTTCAGGGGTGTGGCAGGACAAGAGGCAATGAACACAAACTGCAACCCAGGAAGTTCCACCTCAACATAAGGAAAAACTTCCTTGCTGTGAGAGTGATGGAGCCCTGGAGCAGGCTGCTCAGAGAAGGTGTGGAGTCTCCTTCTCTGGAGACTTTCAAGAGCCACCTGGATGTGTTCCTGTGTGACCTGCCCTGGGTGATCCTGCTTTGGGCAGGAGGTTGGACTGGATGATCTCTGGAAGGCCCTCCCAACTCCTACCATTCTGTGGCTGTTAGGATCTTTAGCAACACCTCTGCCATCCTGTCATTAACCCAGCAGCACCCTCCTAGCTCAGTTCAACACTGGGCTTCTCTTCACATTATGTTAACCAAAATGACACTTCCTCTAGACACTTCAATGCATCCTGGTCCCATCACATCAATGGAGGGAGAGTATTCTTCCTGTTGATGGGAAAGGTGATATTGGATGCATCATCCATTGAAATCCTTTGCAGGCTTCCTCTCTCAACATAAATAAGGGGGAAGAAAGGCAGAGAAAATAGATTCTGGAGACCTATACATATTCATGGCCATTTGCTAACCTAAAACATTATTCAGTGCTTTCATATATTCATGGGAGATCTGCAAAAGATTGGGAGAGCAGAGATGCTATCATTCATTTCTTTCCCACAGCAAGGATGAGGGAGCCTTTCACAGAGCCACAGGGTTGGAAGGGACCTCAAAAGATCGTATACTCCAAACTCCTGCCAGAGCAGGATCACCCAGGGCAGCTCACACAGGAACACACCCAGGTGGGTCTTGAAAATCTCCAGAGCAGGAGACTCCACAACCTCTCTGGGCAGCCTGCTCCAGTGATTTGTCACCCTCACAGGACAAAGTTTTCCCTCCTGTTCCCCTGGCACCTCCTCTGCTCCAGCTTGCCCCCAGTGCCCCTTGTGCTGTCCTTGGCCATCCCTGAGCAGAGCCTGGCTCCAGCCCTGCACATCTTTATCCCCAGCCATGAGGGCAGCCCTCAGGCTGTTCTGCTCCAAGCTCCAAGCCCCAGCTCCCTCAGCCTGGCCTCACAGGAGATGTTCCACTGCCTGCAGCAGCTCTGGGGCTCTGGGATGGACTCTCTCAAGCAGTTCCCTGAGCTCCTTCATGAACTGGACACAGGATTTCAGATGTGGCCTTGCCAGGGTAGAGAGGTTAGAGAACCTCTCTTGACCTACTGACCACCCCCTTCTAACACATCCTAGGATGCCACTGGCTTTCTTGGCCACAAGGGCACACTGCTGGCACATTGCTGAATTCTTAATCAAAGTTATAGACTTAACACCTATAGGTCAGGCCCTAGTTAGGACTGACCAGTACAGATTACACCCCAGCTGTGTGGAATGGACCTGCCTGCAGGTCCAACTCAACCAGGGCAAGATTGAGCAAGAGATACCTGGTTGTCAGAGCTTTGACCTTTCCAGGGGGATTAAATACCTCCCCATTGCTGCACTTTCTACAGGTCTGTGCATCCTCTACCAAAAAAAGACATCCTGCACACCTTATACAGCCCCTTCCCAGCACTCAGAGAGGTCAAACCCAACCTGGGCTCAGTTTGGGGCCCTCACTACAAGAAGGACATCAATGGGCTGGAGCAGCCCTAACCCTAACCCAGAGAAGGGCAACCAAGCTGGGGAAGGGTCTGGAGAACAGGGCTGGGGAGGAGCAGCTGAGGGAGCTGGGGGAGTTTAGTGTGGAGGAGGCTGAAGGGAGACCTCATTGCTCTCTACAGCTCCCTGAGAGGAGGTTGGAGTGAGGTGGGGGTTGGGCTCTTCTCCCAGGTAACAAGTGATAGGAGGAGAGGAAATGGCCTTGAGTTGCACCTAGGGAAGGTTTAGGTTGGAGATTAGGAAAAATATCTTTGCTGCAAGAGTGGTCAGAAATTGGAACAGGCTGCACAGGGAGGTGGTGGAGTCCCCATCCTTGGAGGTGTTCAAAAAACCTGTGGCCATGGCACTTGGGGCCATGGTTTAATGGCCATGGTGGTGCTGGATTGATGGTTGGACTCAGTGATCTTAGAGGGCTTTTCCAACCTTAATGATTCCATGATTCTATGATTATTTAGGGAGTGTAGTGGTGTTGGGTTGATGGTTGAACTTAATGATCTCAGAAGGCTTTTCCAACCTTAATGATTCTATGATTCTATGATTGTTTAGGGGGTGTAGTGGTGCTGGGTTGATGGTTGAACTTAATGATCTCAGAAGGCTTTTCCAACCTTAATGATTCTATGATTCTATGATTGTTTAGGGAGTGTAGTGGTGTTGGGTTGATGGTTGAACTTAATGATCTCAGAAGGCTTTTCCAACCTTAATGATTCTATGATTCTATGATTGTTTAGGGGGTGTAGTGGTGTTGGGTTGATGGTTGAACTCAGTGATCTTAGAGGGCTTTTCCAACCTTGATGATTCTATGATTCAGTGGTTTAGGGGTTATAGTGGTGTTGGGTTGATGGTTGGACTCAGTGATCTCAGAAGGCTTTTCCAACCTTAATGATTCCATGGTATAGGAGCTGTAGTGGTGTTGGGTTGATAGTTGGACTCAGTGATCTTAGAGGGCTTTTCCAACCTTGATGATTCTATGATTCAATGATTTAGGGGTTATAGTGGTGTTGGGTTGACTCAATGACCTTAGAGGGCCTTTTCAACCTTAATGGTTCTGTGTGAGCTATGTTAGGCATTGCTTGATTTGCAGGTGAAGCTAACTCCATCTAAGCAGCTCTACCTATGGGTGCTGTTGCACCCTGCTTCCTGGGGAGACAGATCTGCCACCAGCACTGCCTTCTCCTGCCTGCAGAAACTCTGCATCCAGATGACACAATTCTTTTCAGGACATGACTTTGGTAGCTCCAAGGCTCCCTAGACCCAGCCCAAGTCCTGCAGAATTTGCATGGTGGATTTTTTTTTTTCTCTTCCCTTCCTGAAAGATTAATAATTTAAAGCAAGTTGTAACCGTGCAAAGATTTAGTCTTATGCTTTGATCACTGTTTTATATTCTCATAAATATCCAACTTCCCCAAGTATACAGGAATCTGAGATGGCATTAAAGAGGAAAAACTGCAACCAATTTATCTTGCATTTACGGAATTGAATATAAGATCATCTTCCAAGTGCTGTGTTTACTGTCTGCCTTGGAATACATAAAGCATACACACAGCCATTACACATTCCCCTTCCATTGCAAAGCTTTGTTCTTGCACTGACATAACTTATTGCCAGACTTTAGAGCCCCAAAGTGTGGTGAGACTCTTTTTCATCTTCTCCCTTCCCTAGGAGTGGCAGAGCCAGGTCATGCTCTCTATCACAGTTGTGCTTACCACATAGCAATATTGCAACACGTCCCATTAGAGTTATGTCTGCTGAGACTCTGAGCACAGACTTGGCTGCAGGCAGCTCCTAATGGAATTACATAATTGGAGGCATGTCATCTAAATCTGAACAAATTGGATTCCCTTGTCATGCCCTGCTGAATCTGATCGGGAAGGAGCGCGCTCCCTGTGCTGGTAGCTATGGCAAAGCTGGGGTGGCAGAGCTGGCCTCACTGATACTCTGAGAGGGTTGTGTTTGCTTGGAGTGGGGAAGAGGAAATAAAACAAAGGGGGAAAAAAAAGAAAAAATAAAAGGAAAAGAATGGAAAAGAAAAAAACCTCAAACAACAGAGAAAAAACAGGAAAACGGGAAAAAAAGGGCAACCAAGGGAAAAGAAGTAAAAAGGGGAAAGAAGCAAAAAGGGGAAAGAAAGAAGCAAAAAGGGGAAAGAAAGAAGCCAAAAGGGAAAAGAAGCCAAAAGGGAAAAGAAGCCAAAAGGGAAAAGAAGCCAAAAGGGAAAAGAAAGAAGCAAAAAGGGGAAAAAAAAAAGAAAGAAAAAGGGAAAAGAAAGAAGCAAAAAGGGAAAAGAAAGAAGCAAAAAGGGAAAAGAAAGAAGGAAGAAGGGAAAAGAAAGAAGGAAGAAGGGAAAAGAAAGAAGGAAAAAGGGAAAGGAAAGAAGCAAAAAGGGAAAGGAAAGAGGCAAAAAGGCAAAGGAAAGAAGCAAAAAGGGGAAAGAAAGAAGCAAAAAGGGGAAAGAAAGAAGCAATAAGGGAAAGGAAAGAAGCAACAAGGGAAAAGGACCAACAAGGGCAGCGGGGATGGAACTGGATGGATCCTTGAGGTCCCTTCCAACTCTAACAATTCTATGAGTCTATGGTTGCCTGGGAGAAGAGCCCAACCCCCACCTGGCTACAGCCTCCCTTCAGGTAGTTGTAGGCAGCAATGAGGTCTGCCCTGAGCCTCCTCTTCTCCAGGCTGAACACCCCCAGCTCCCTCAGCCATTCCAGCCTCATCAGAGTATTTCCACTCTGTGCACATGGAGCATATTTGTTAACAAAAACAACAAGGAGAAAGAAACTAAGGAGAACAAAAGTGAGAATTCTGGTGCCTGAGAGAATTCAGAGTTCTCCTGCTTCATCAATTCTGGGACAACCTGGGCTGCCTCATTTGCACCTGGCCATCAGGGCATCTCCAAGGTAGAGCTGGGGCATCCTCAGGGGCAATGAGCAGGAGAGCAGAGCATGGCCCATGCAGGGGTGACCAGCCCATGGTGTGTGACAGCACAGTCACAGACTGGTGGGGGTCAGAAGACACCTCCAGAGATCACCCAGTGCAACCCCTCTGCTAAAGCAGGATAACCTAGACCCACCTCAATGTGAGGAGAAACTACTTTGATGTGAGGGTGATGGGGCACTGGAGCAGGCTGCCCAGAGAGGTTGTGGAGTCTCCATCTCTGGAGACTGTTGAGGCCCACCTGGATGTGTTCCTGTGTGGTCTGCCCTAAGTGACCCTGTTTGGCAGGGGTGATAGACTTGATGATGTCCAAAAGTCCATTCCAACCCCCACCATTCTGTGATGCTGCAATCAGGCTGCACAGACATGTGTCTAGGTGGGCTCTGAAAGTCTCCAAAGAGGCTCCATAACCTCTTTGGGCAACCTGCTCCAGGCCTCCAGCACCCTTGAAATCAAAGTTTTCCTTAAGTTCAAGTGAAACCTCCTGGGTTGGAGTTTGTGCCCATTGCCCCTTGTCCTATCACTGGGCACCACTGAAAAGAGTCCAGCCCCATCCTCCACACCTTCACACTTTAGCTATTGATCAGCATTGATCAGATCCCCTCTCAGGCTGCTCTTCTCCACACTAAACAGCCCCAGGGCTCTCAGCATCTTCTCCTAAGAGATGCTCCAGGCCCCTTTGTAGCCTCTATTGGACGCTCTCCAGTAGTTCCCTGTCCCTCTGGATCTGGGGAGCCCAGAACTGAACACAATGCCCCAGATGTGGCCTCACCAGGGCAGATTAGAGGGGCAGGAGAACCTCCCTCGACCTACTGACCACACTCTTCTTAACACACCCCAGAACACTATTGGCCTTCTTGGCCACAAGGGCACATTGCTGGCTCATGGTGACCTTGCTGTCCACCAGCATTCCCAGGCCCTTCTCCACACAGCTGCTTTCCAGGAGGTCAGTCCCTAACCTGTACTGCTGTAGGGGGTTACTTGGATGGCTGGAGAGGTGATGGAGTCCCTGCCTCTGGAGACATTCAAAACCTGCCTGGATGTGTTCCTGTGTGACCTTCTCTAGATGAACCTGGAGAAGAGAAGACTGAGAGGGATCTGATCAATGTCTATCAATAGCTGAGGGCTGGGGGTCAGGAGGGAGGGGACAGGGACAGGCTCTGCTCAGTTGCACCCTGGGATAGGACAAGGGGCAATGGATGGAAACTGCAGCACAGGAGGTTCCACCTCACCATGAGGAGGAACTTCTGCACTGGGAGGGTCCCAGAGCCCTGGAGCAGGCTGCCCAGAGAGGTTGTGGAGTCTCCTTCTCTGGAGCCTTTCCAGCCCCATCTGGATGTGTTCCTGTGTGACCTGTGCTGGATTCTCTGCTCCTGCTCTGGCAGGGGGGTTGGACTTGATCTTCAGAGGTCCCTTCCAGCCCCTAACACCCTGTGACCTCCTCTTGACAAGGGGGTAGGACTCGATGATCTCCAGAGGTCCCTTCCAACTCCTACCAACCTGTGATTCTGTGGGTCCTCCAGTCCAAAGTACTGCACTGATATTTAGAGACATTTCAGGATCTAAAGTGGGGAAGAGGGAAGAGGAGAATCCCCAAGCACTCAGCATCCTGCAGGAGTTAAAAATGCCTGGCACATCTTCAAGCTGGAGACGACTGAAGGACGCTGACACCACTTGATCTCTAAGTGGCCTTGGGATGGAAGCCCAGCAGTGGAAGTATCTCCTACAGCAGCACTCCTGTGTGGATTGCCCACCCTGGCACTGCCCACCCTGGCAGGAGCAGTGTGAGGAGCTGTGCCCAAACTCCCCCTTCTGTGGCTCTCTGCTCGGCTGGCAGCTTGGAAGCTGTTGCCAAATAAATGGCAAAGGATTGTGAAGTGTCCCAGAGGAGTCAGCTGGCCCAAAGGAGATTACTGACTGCAGCATCCCTGCTTCTTTGATCAAGCCATCCTTTGTTAGCCTGCAGCTTCAGCCTGCTCTGCCACCAAGCTGTGACCTTCCTCCTCACGTGGCCATCTCCGCAGAGCTGAGCTCTCCTCCTTGGCGGCAGCGCTTTGCCCTCGCTGACCAAAGAGATCCTCTCAAGCCACTGTGGCATATGCAAAAGCTGGGAGCCAGCCAGAACTCCTCCATCCATCCTTCCACTGTCACATCGAGTGCCAGCCTGTCTCAAAGCCTTAGCATGTCTGGTTGCACAAATGACCTCAGCCACGTTGCTAAGGCTGAGGCTTTGCAGGGCTCAGAGCTAATACCCTCGAGAGACAGGTCTGATGCCACCAGCCTCCACAGCCTCCACACAGCCAGCCTGCTGCCTGGGCTGACAAACCACAGCTCAACTGGGGACCTCTGAGAGGGGCAACAACAGATTTGCTCTTTGCATTAGAGCAGGAAACCAGTGCTGAAGAAAACTTTTCATCTGCTACGTCTTGCAGGGAGCCTCAACCAACACTCCTCAGGGCAGCCAGATGGAGTCAGCCTGACTCACCACCTTCTGCAACAGCAGATCCAGGGCTGAGCTGCAGAGCCCTGAGAGGAAACACAGCCTCAGGGAAAATGTCTTCACTGCAAGAGTGGTCAGGGATTGGAACAGGCTGCCCAGGGAGGTGGTGGAGTCCCTATCCCTGGAGGTGTTTCAGAAACCTGTGGCCATGGCACTTGGGGACATGGTCTAGTGGCCATGCTGGTGTTGGGTGGATGTTTAGACTCAGTGATCTTAGAGGTCTTTTCCAACCAGTTTTATGATTCCATGATCTTTCTGTGCCACAGGACCTCCTGCTCCCCTGGCACATGGAGTGCATTCCTTGGAGCTGCAGGAGAGGGAACAAGTTGCAGCTTGATTTTCCCCCAATATATCCATCCTGCCAGTAACCAAGCATTCATCATCCACTCCAATGAGCACTGAAAGCAGTTCTGCAGTTCCTGATTGTGGTTTGCAGTGCCAGGCTCCCTGAGGCACATTGCTTGGCACATTCATGGACAAAAACCCCCTGAGAGAGGACAGGGCACACCAGGACATTGAGCAACAGCAATGTCCTCAACACAATGACAAGAACCAACACCAGCATCCACCCAGCTGGAAGACACCAGCACAACAGCCATGACTCAACATTCCAATTGCTATGCCACCCCTCAGACTGCTGATGTCCCTGCTTAGCTGCATTCATTACCTGGCAGTTACGACCACAGCCCTCCAGAGCAGCTCCAGGACTAGAAAACTTCACTCACCCACAGACAGAGAGGTCATGAAGCTTCTTCTTGCACTCAGCCTCTTTTATCTCAGAAGTATCAGCTCATAATTAATACATTACAACCAATTAATATCACTAATTAATGAATTGGAACAAGGTCAGGGAGCTAGGAGAAAATTGGTTTTGATAGCTATGAAATGCACTAAGAGCCAGCTGGGAAATGACTTCTCTCTTCTGGGAGAGTTTGATTTTTGAAGCAGAAAAAAAAAAAAAGAAAGAAAGAAAAGAAAGCTCCTGTGGATATTTAAACAAACAATTCTTAAAGAGAACAGAGTGAAAAAGACACAGCCCAGTGCTACCCAGCCTTCCCCCAGGGCAATGCTGGTGGGCATAACTGGACATGAGGGGTCCACACAGGAGAAGGATGGCACAGTATCTGCTGCAGTTAGTGCTTGCACCACCAGCAGACACAGGACCCCCCCAGAAACAGGTCCCATCAGTGCTCATGGGGCTGGCTTGTATGGAAAGGGACAGGCAAGGGTCCACAGAATCACAGAATGCATCAAGCTGGAAGGGAGCCCCAGAGGTCATCTTATACAACACCCAACAGGGTTTTCTCCAACTAGCTCAGGTTGCTCCAGGACCCATCAAGTCTGACCTTGAATGTCTCCAGGGATGGGGCCTCCACTACATCTCTGGGCAACCTGTTCCAGTGTTGCACCACTTTCACTGTGCAGAATTTCCTCCTGATGTCCAACCTAAATCTCCCCTGCTCCAGCTTCAAACCATCACCCCTTGTCCTGCTGCTCCAGGCCCTTCCAAACGTCCCTCCCCAGCCCTTCTGTGGCCCCTTCATGTCCTGGAAGGCTGCTCTAAGGTCTCCCCAGAGCCTTCTCTTCTCCAGGCTGAATAACCCCAGCTCTCTCAGCCTGTCCCCATAGCAGAGGTGCTCCAGCCCTCTGATCACCTTTGTGGCCTCCTCTGGACCCAATCCATCAGCTCCAGGTCTCTCTTGTGTTGGGGTCACACATCTGGTCCCAGCCCTGCAGGTGAGGTCTCCCCAGAGCAGAGCAGAGGGGCAGGATCCTCTCTCTCCAGCTCTGCCCACACTGCTTTGGATGCAGCCCAGGCTGCCCTTGGCCTTCTGTGCTGTCAGTGCCCATTGCTGGCTCCTGTCCAGCTTTTCCCCCACCAGCACCCCAAGTCTGCAGGGCTGCTCTCAATCTCATCATCCCCCAGTCCATGTGGATAACAAGGAAAGCCCAGAGCCAGGCTCAGGACCCCGTACTTGGCCTTATTGACCCTCATGAGGTTCACAGCCTTACTGAACCTCCTGCACTGGCACAATGTTGTGCTGGGAAAGGAAACCCTGGGAGAAGTCCCCCAGAGTCCTCTCCCTGTCCATGGGGTCAGGGAGACCCTCGTTGTCCCACTTCATGGCCAGGGCAGCTTTGGTGCCTCCCTCAGAGGCTAATTTGGGGATGGTGGACACCCAGTCAACAGTGATGCCATGGCTGGAGGCACACGCAGAACCCAGACTTGAGACAGCTGAGGGGGGAGGTGTGGTTTACACAGTCATCCCAGCTGGTCAGAATAATAAATTAACACCTAATTAACAGGAGTGTTGGCTGCAAAACACTGAGGTAATGAAATAGAAAAAAAAAAAAAGGCGGCAAGGAGCTGCTGCTGTGAATGAGGGAGGTTGCTTTAGAAGCTGCTGTGGCAAGGACACATCTTGGATGTTGAGGCTTTAAAAGCTGAAGGATGAGAAGTGCTTTTTGGGGAGGGGGGAACTATCCCCAGTCTTTACTCAAGGTCAGGATTTGTTTCCTGGGCAAGCAGCAGCCTGCAGCACTGCTGGGTGATTAAACCCAGACTCTCCTATCAGGCAGAAGAAGGAGCTGTAGGGTCTGGAGGTTGCATGCAAAAGGACAAGGTAAGCATTTGGGACACAGATAATAGAGGCAGGACAAATATTTATCGGGTGGGTAGCTGTTGGTGAGAAAGCAGCTATAAAGTGGAGATAACAAGGAATAATGCTGCCACAATGGGAAGCTGCACTAATGACTTAACAGCTCTTTGCACCTCTCCATAAAAACCTCCTCGGGGAAATCTCTTATTCAGTGCTGAGGAAAGAGTGGTGTAAATCTGCTCCCTGCTCCACCTGACCCCCCTGCACTCCCAGCAGCTGCCAGCCCAGCTCCTTCTTGCTTTGCTGCTCTTCAGCCCTGGCTTTGCTTCTCTTCCACAGCAAGCCTCCTTAAATTCTGTACTCACAGCTTCAAGCCAGGTCCCCAAAGTCCTGCTGGAGCAGGCCATGAGAGACCCCACCTCTGTTCTGGGAGCTCAGGGACTGTCCCAAGGCAGCAAGGGTGACCTGCACCCTCCCACACCAGCACCACTGCCCTAAGCACAACCAGCACAAGGCTGACCTGCACCCTCCCACACCAGCACCATTCCCCTAAGCACAACCAGCACAAGGCTGACCTGCACCCTCCCACACCAGCACCATTCCCCTAAGCACAACCAGCACAAGGCTGACCTGCACCCTCCCACACCAGCACCACTGCCCTAAGCACAACCAGCACAAGGCTGACCTGCACCCTCCCACACCAGCACCACTGCCCTAAGCACAACCAGCACAAGGCTGACCTGCACCCTCCCACACTCTATCACACTCCCCCCTAAGCCCAGCCAGGTCCTGGCCATGGGACCATGCCTGAGGCCAATGCAGAATGAGCATCTCTGCTGGGTAGGGGACACTAAGGACACTTCTTCTTTAAAGAAAAAAACCCAACCACCCCAAAAAGCCATTTAACTGTCTTTAATTAATATTCCAAACTGTGTGTAAGCCTTTAACACACAGCAGGATCATGGTGAAAGATTTATGAGGTTGGCACAACTTCCCTGAGTGCTGCCTTGGGTCATCAGCCACCAACTTCTCATTGAGCCCATGGAGCAGGAGAGAGCCAGGGCGAGAGGGTAAGAGGAACATCTGCAGGAATGTGATGTGACCTACTTTTACAGTCATTTGAATGCACATCTGGGAGGAGAAAAGAAAAAAAAAAAACAACCAAACAACAAACCCCACCACAACCCAACCCAACAACCCACCCTTTAAAATTCTAAGGGAGAGTTATAAATCAAGGCATGACAGTAAACAAGTCCTTCGTGGAGTGGTACCTGCCTGCTCACTACAAACAAGAGATTCATCAAACAATAAAATGCTACTTCTAGAAGAAAACAAGCACAATTATTTCATAATTAGGGCTGCTTTAGTCTACTGAGGGCAGGAAACCTTCCTACCCCCACAGAATCATAATCAAGACTCATCAAAGTCCTGTAAAAGCAAATCAATATCTGCTCTTGGCAGGCCCAGTTAATTAATAGGGGAGTGCTGCTTTCTGTGTGCCTTGCTGGCTGTCACCTCTGAAGGCACCAACTACAGCTCTTCCCTGAGGACAAAAGCACCTCTGTGCTTAGGGGTGACAAAGGACACCATGTCCCTGAGTGTCTGGATGTGTGAGCACCAGGGGCTGTGCTACTCTTCCTAAAGGATGCAGACATCCAGGCCTTCAAAGTCAGTACAATGCAACCGACTCCACAGAGCCACAGATTGCATTGGGCTGGAAGAGAGCCTCCGAGGGCATCTTCTCCAAACCCCCTGCAGTCAGCAGGGACACCTCCAACCAGATCAGGCTGCCCAGGGCTCCAGCAAGTCTGACCTGGAATGTCTCCAGGGATGGGGCTTCAACCACATTGCTGGACAACCTGTTTCAGTGTTTCACCACTTTCATTGTGAAGAACTTTCTCCTGATGTCCAACCTAAACCTCCCTTGCTCCAGTTTCAAACCATTGCCCTTGTCCTATCCCCACAGCCCCTTCTGAACAGTCCCTCCCCAGCCTGCCTGCAGCTCCCCTGCAGATACTGAAATGCAGCTCTAAGGTCTCCCCAGAGCCTTCTCTTCTCCAGGCTGAACAGCTCCAACTCTCTCAGCCTGTCCCCATAGCAGGTTCTCCAGCCCTCTGATCAGCTTTGTGGCCTCTTCTGGACCCAATCCATCAGGTCCATGTCCCTCACATGTTGAGGGCCCCACATCTGGCCCCAGCCCTGCAGGTGAGGTCTCCCCAGAGCAGAGCAGAGCAGAGGGGCAGGATCCTCTCTCTCCAGCTCTGCCCACACTGCTTTGGATGCAGCCCAGGCTGCCCTTGGCCTTCTGTGCTGCCAGTGCCCATTGCTGGCTCCTGTCCAGCTTCTCACCCACCAGCCACCCCTAAGTCCTTTTCTCAGGGCTTTCTCCATGCTTCTCCAGCTCCTTATCTCCACCAAAGAGGAGGCTGCAGCAGCACCACTCAGCTCAGTTCCTGGTTTATCTGGCAGCACACGTACAGAAACCAAAGCCACATCCTGTCACCACTACAACACTGCTGGTTACCTGTGGTTATCCCAGGTGCTGCAGCACCCCACATGGGCTGGGAGAGCTGATTGCTGCCAGATGACTGACTGGTGCCACCAGCAGTGAGAGGTTAATGCTCTGCCAGAGACTTTGGAGATGCACCTTCAAATCCTGGCAGTCAGACTGCAAGCTTTCATCTTCCCACAGCACTGGAGGTCCCTGCTATTTACTGCTTGCTGCTTCTTTCTTCTGTTTTCCCCCCCCCCTCCTCATAAGACCTTTAAATTGAAGGTGTTGTCTGCCCTCTGTGATTAGCAAAGATCTCACAGCCTTCCTCAAAGTGCAGGGAAAATTACAGCCCAGGAGATGACAGCAGTTAGACAGCCAGGGCAGGAAGGAGCGAGATGCACTCGGCAGAGTGCTTTGAAGCAAAAGCTCAGTGGAACATTAGTAAACTTATTTTTAGCCTCATTTCCTAATGAAATCAGCCTCTCATGAACACACTGTCCACCTCCCTCCCCTCTCACCAGCCTCCTCCTTGTTGTTTTTGGGTTTTTTTAATTCATTTCCCTATCTGAGGAGTCTGCTGTCAAATCCAGGTGCAAGATAACTAAGTGGTGAATCACAGAATAGTTCTGGTTGGAAAAAGCCTCTAAGATCACTGAGTCCAACCATCAACCCAACACCAGCATGACCACTAAGCCATGGCCCCAAGTGCCATGGCCACAGGTTTCTTGAACACCTCCAGGGATGGGGACTCCACCACCTCCCTGGGCAGCCTGTTCCAATCCCTGACCACTCTTGCACTAAAGACATTTTTACTAATCTCCAACCTAACCCTCCCTTGGTGCAACTTGAGGCCATTTCCAATTCTCCTATCAGCTGATACAAGCCGCCTGAACATGAGCCAGCAGTGTGCCCAGGTGGCCAAGAGAGCCAATGGCATCCTGGCCTGCATCAGGCATGGTGTGGCCAGCAGGAGCAGGGAGGTCATTGTACCCCTGTACACAGCACTGGTTAGGCCACACCTTGAGTCCTGTGTCCAGTTCTGGGCCCCTCAGTTTAGGAAAGATGTTGAATTGCTGGAGCATGTCCAGAGAAGGGCAACGAGGCTGGGGAGAGGCCTTGAGCACAAGCCCTGTGAGGAGAGGCTGAGGGAGCTGGGACTGTTCAGCCTGGAGAAGAGGAGGCTCAGGGCAGACCTCATTGCTGTCTACAACTACCTGAAGGGAGGTTGTAGCCAGGAGGGGTTTGGTCTCTTCTCCCAGACAACCAGCAGCAGAACAAGAGGACACAGTCTCAAGCTGTGCCAGGGGAGGTTTAGGCTGGAGGTGAGGAGAAAGTTCTTCACAGAGAGAGTGGTTGGCCATTGGAATGTGCTGCCCAGGGAGGTGGTGGAGTCACCATCCCTGGAGGTGTTCAAGAGGGGATTGGACAGGGCACTTGGTGCCATGGTTTAGATAGTCATGAGGTTTAGGGTGACAGGTTGGACTCGATGATCTTTGAGGTCTCTTCCAGCCTTCTTGATTCTATGATTCTATGATTCTAAGGGAGAAGAAACCAACCCCCACCTCACTCAACCTCCTTTCAGGGAGCTGTTGAGAGCAATGAGGTCTCCACTCAGCCTCCTCTTCTCCAGGCTGAACACCCCCAGGTCCCTCAGCTGCTCCTCCCTACCCTGTTCTCCAGACCCTTCCCCAGCTCCAGCAACTCCATCCCAACTGGGAAGAGATACAGAGGAAAACCCCCAGCTGGCAGGAGAGGAAGGCATTGCTGGGAGCCATGGCCAGCCTGATAGCACGAGTGCCTCTTGTCACCCATAGTGGAGATGTGAGTGAGATGATGCACAGGGACAGCCAGCCAGCAGATGCAGCAGGGGCAGAACACTGAGGTACTGCTCAATGGCTTTGCTGAACAGCAGCCTTCACATCTCAAGAGACCTCCTGCCAAGAGGAGCTAACACATCAGCTCAAACCTGCCATAAAAATGGGGCAAGGCTGCAACGTGCCAGAAGAGCAGGAAAAGTCAGTTCTGCCTTGCTCCACTGGTGATGTCCAGAGTCACAGAGTGGTTTGGCTTGCAAGGGACCTTAAAGCTCATCCAGTTCCAAACCCCTGCCATGGGCAGGGATACCTCCCACCAGCCCAGCTTGTTCCAGGTCTCATCCAGCCTGGCCTTGAACACCTCCAGGGAGGGGGCAGCCACAGCCTCCCTGGGCAACCTGTGCCAGTGTCTCCCCACCCTCACTCCAAAGAATTTCTTCCCAATCTCCACTCTCAGTCTCCCCTCTCCCAGCTCAAAGCCATTGTCCCTCATCCTGGCACTCCCAGTCCTTGTCAGAGGTCCCTCCCCAGCTCTCCTGGAGTCCCTTCAGGTACTGGAAGGCTGCTCTAAGGTCACCCTGGAGCCTTTTCTTCTCCAGGCTGAACACCCAGGTTGTTCCCACACAGGAAGTGCTCCAGCCCTCTGTACTATTGTTGTTTAATAGTTTTCTTGGCTCAAGCAAAGGAGAAGCTCTAAGCATCAGTCTGAGCTGGCTGTTCCCTGCCTGCAGGAACAGGCATCCAAGAGGGAGGAGGGCTCAGAACAAAAATACCTGGGGCCAAAATCATAGAACCATAGAACTGTTGAGGTTGGAAGAGACCTTTGAGATCACCAAGTCCAAGCTCACCCAGAGCTCACAATCCACCACTGCTGCTAAGCCTCTGCCACTATCCCACATCCCTCAGCACCACATCCAGGCAGTTTTTAAACACCTCCAGGGATGGGGACTGCACCATCTCCCTGGGCAGCCTGTTCCAGCCTGAGAACCCTTCCTAGGAAAAACTTTCTCCTCATATGCAACCTGAACCTCCCCTGGCACAACTTGAGGCTACTGTTGCCCTCTTGCCCTGTCACTTGTTTCATGTGAAAAGAGACTGACCTCCTGAAGAGAGACTGAGAGCCCTGGAGCTGAGAGCCCTGGGGCTGTTTAGTGTGGAGAAGAGAAGGCTGAGAGGGATCTGATCAATGTCTATCAATAGCTGAGGGGTGGGGGGCAGGAGGAGGGGGCCAGGCTCTTTTGGGTGGTGCACAGTGATAAGCCAAGGAACACCAGGTTCAAGCTTGAACATAGAAGATTTCAGCTCAACATAAGGAGAAACTTCTTTCCAGTGAGGGTGACAGAGCTCTGGAGCAGGCTGCCCAGGAGGGTTGTGGAGTCTCCTTCTCTGGAGACTTTCCAACCCCACCTGGATGCATTCCTGTGCAGACTACCCTAAGTGATCCTGCTCTGGCAGGGGGTTGGACCTTGAGGACCTCTCTTGAGGTCCCTTCCAAGCTCTAATATACTGTGAGACTGTGAGACTGTGATATTGTGACCTTCACTTGGCTCCAGCCTTCTTTGAGGGAGATGTAGAGGGCCACAAGTTCTCCTCTCAGCCTCCTCTTCTCCACACTGAACACCCCCAGCTCCCTCAGCTGTTCCTCCCCAGCCCTGTTCTCCAGACCCTTCCCCAGCTTCCTTGCCCTCTTCTGTGCATGCTCCAGCCCCTTAATGTCCTTATGCCAGTGAGGGGCCCAAAACTGAACCCAGGAGTCAAGGAGTGGCTTCACCAGTGTTGATAGAGGGGGAAAAGAAGTTCTAGAGCAGAAATGAGTGAGGAAAGAAGCAGGGTGACAGGGCTGCAGAAACACAGATGCCTGCTGGGCAAGTGCCTGCTGGAGCAAGGACCCAAGCCCAGATGCTGGCATTAGGCTGTGAGAAGCACTTTTTCTTTGCTTGGGCAGCACAGACTTCCCCTGTGTCAGTGTTTTCCTAAGAGGCTGGGGAGAGATTGGAGGCTATCAGGTTTCCCATAGGGCTAAGTGGGTATCAGAATCCATTGCTGGAGCTCAGGTCAGGGGCTGGGTGAGGAGGCTGACGCCGCTGGGCTCATTAGGTGCAGGGAGCAGGGTCAGTGGTGCCCTTGCTGACAGCTCTCACTGCATGGCAGCTCTCCAGCAGACTGCTGTGCCACCATGCCAGGGCTCTGCCCCAGCAGCTGCCTGGGCAAAGGGGACAAGCAGGGGAAGGCTTTCTGGGCATCACAAAATCATAAAATCACAGCACCACAGTATATCAGAGGTTGGAAGGGACCTCAGGAGATCATCATGTCCAACCCCCCTGCCAGAGCAGCATCACTTAGGGTAGTCTGCACAGGAATGCATCCAGGTGGGGTTGGAAAGTCTCCAGAGAAGGAGACTCTCCACAACCCCCCTGGGCAACCTGTTCCAGGGCTCTGTCACCCTCACTGGAAAGAAGTTTCTCCTCATGTTGAGGTGAAATCCTCTATATTCAAGTTTGAACCTGTTGTTCCTTGGCTTATCACTGTGAGCCACCCAAAAGAGCCTGGCCCCCTCCCATAGAATGGTAGTGGCTGGAAGAGTCCTCTAATGATCATTGAGTCCAACCCTGCTGCTAAAGCAGGATCAGCCAGGGCAGGTCACACAGGAATGCATCCAGAAGGGTTTTGAAAGTCTCCAGAAAATCCTTCTGTACTCAGCACTGGTGAGGTCACACCCTGAGTCCTGAGTTCAGTTTTGGGCCCCTCAATCCAAGAAGGACATTGAGGTGCTGGAGCAGGTCCACAGAAGGGCAACAAAGCTGGGGAAGGGTCTGGAGAATAGGGTTGGGGAGGAGCAGCTGAGGGAGCTGGGGGTGTGCAGTGTGGAGAAGAGGAGGCTGAGGGGAGACCTCATTGCTCTCTACAGCTCCCTGAAAGGAGGTTGGAGCCAGCTGGGGGTCGGTCTCTTCTCCCTAGTTTCAGGGGATAGAATGGGAGGAAATGGCCTCAAGTTGCAACAGAGGAGGTTTAGGTTGGAGATTAGGAAAAATGTCTTCACTGCAAGAGTGGTCAGAGATTGGAAGAGGCTGCCCAGGGAGGTGGTGGAGTCCCCATCCCTGGAGCTGCTCAAGAAACCTGTGGCCATGGCACTTTGGGTCCTGGTTTAATGGCCACGGGGGTTGCACTCACTGCTCTTAGAAGGCTTTTCCAACTGGAACATTCCTATGGTTCCAAGCCAAGTGCTGGAGATGCAGTAATGGCTCTTCTTCTCCTGCAAGCATCCTACCGATCCAGTGAGCAGGTGACAGAATCACAGCATGATGGGGCTTGGAAGGTACTTCTGAAGATCATCCAGTCCAACCCCCATGCTAAAGTAGGGTCACCTACAGCATGTTGCACATGATCAGTGTCCAGGTAGGAGTTTGGAATCTCTCCGGAGGAGACTCCACAGCCTCTCTGGGCAGCCTGCTCCAGGGCTCCAGTACCCTCACAGCAAAGAAATTTCTCCTAATGCTGAGGTGGAACCTCCTGTGCTCCAGCTTCTACCTGTGCTTCCTTCTCCTATCAGTGGGCACCACTGAAAAGAGCCTGGCACTTTCATCCTGACACCCACCCCTCAGGAATTTACAGACATTGATATGATCCCTTCTCAGCCTTCTCTTCTCCAGATTAAACACCTCCTCTTGTGACTGGCCACCAACTGGATTTAACTCCATTCCCATTCTCTTTGGCCTTGGCCACCCAGTCATATATTTCACCCATTAAAGTGGCTGCTTGTGGCTTGCACGGGTGGACACAAGCAGCCACTTTCTCCAGGAGGCTACATCTGACCTTTCTGAGATGCAAGTTCTTAGGACTTGGCATACTGAGCTGCCTTGTGGTACACAAAGCCCAGGCTCTGTGTTCCAGCTGCTTCAGGCTCAAGATTTCTCTTCTCTGCAGCCAAAATGTTTCTCCAAGCACTTTCCATCCTCCTGCACCCAGTGCTCCCTACCACTCTACCAAAGGAAGCTGTGGGAATGGGAAATGCTACACACATTCCTCTTGTGCAACTCTCATCTTTCACAGAATCACAGAATCAACCAGGTTGGAAAAGACCTGAGAGATCATCAAGTCCAACCTATCAACCAGCACCATCTGATCAACTAAACCATGGCACTGAGTGTCTCATCCAGGCTTATTTTAAACACTTCCAAGGATGGTGACTCTACCACCTCCCTGGGCAGCACATCCCAATGGCCAATCTCTCTCTTTCCCAGCCCAAACCTCCCCTGGTGCAGCTTGAGACTGTGTCCTCTCCTTCTTCACTGGGTGCTTGAGAGAGGAGACCAAACCCCACCTGGCCACAACCTCCCTTCAGGTAGTTGTAGGTGGCAACAAGGTCTCCCCTGATCAAAGCAGAACATAGGATCACAGATCACAGGATATTAGGGGTTGGAAGGGAACCCTGGAGATCCTCAAGTCCAACCCCCCTGCCAGAGCAGGAGTGCAGAATCCAGCACAGGTCACACAGGAACACATCCAGATGGTTTCCTGTGGATTTCACAGAATCACAGAACTGTCAGGGCTGGAAGGGATCTCAAGGACCATCCAGTTCCAACCCCCCTGCCATGGGCAGGGACACCTCACACCAGAGCAGGTTGCTCACAGCCACCTCCAGCCTGGCCTAAAAATCATCCTCAGAGGGGGCTGCCACCATTTGGCAATTATTGCAAAGAACACAGGAAGAGCAAAGGGAGGTGAGTGAAAAATGGGATCTGACAGCCCTTAATTGAGCCTTAAGTGCCATTTACTGCAGATGGCCTGGCACAATTAAAAATGCACAACTGGAGAGCAGTTGTGAACATTGCACACGATGGGCTCCCTGCATCAGGCCAGGAAACACACAGCCTCCAGGCTCTGGACCTGCAGCCAAAACAGCTGGAGCCACATTGATGGAAGTCATAGAATCACAGAACTGTCAGGGTTGGAAGGGAGCTCAAGGCTCAGCCAGTTCCAACCCCCCTGCCATGGGCAGGGACACCTCACACTACAGCAGGTTGCTCACAGCCACATCCAGCCTGGCTGCAAAAACCTCCAGGGATGAGGCTTCCACCACCTCCCTGGGCAACCTCTGCCAGTCTCTCACCACCCTCACGGGGAAGTCATTTGTGAGGAGTACCTCTGGATCTCAGGGAGACAGACAGCCCCCCCTGCTCAGCAGCCACCCCCAGCACAGCAGGAGCGTGGCTGTGCTGAACTCACACCACCACACCTGCCACACAGGCTCTGTTAAGAGCTCTTCTGATGCAGTTTGTGGCTATCCTTACACTTGGGGCATGATCTCTTCACCACATGTTGAGGCAGCAACAGGACAGCTGCTGGTCTCCTATTTGATTATTTTTTTGTTATTTTATTTTTTTTTAGTTATTATTTCTAATCATATATTATTTAAATATTTATATAGAACATATTATTATATATATAAATACAATCAATCATTAATTAATTATATATTTTTGTAGATTATTTTTTCTATTTTCTTATTTTGAAGAAAAAGCCATGGGGGTGTTGGGTGCTGAGCAGCTCCCCAGGAGCCAGCAGTGCCCTCCTGCAGCCCAGCAGGCAGCTGTGTGCTGGCTGCAGCCAGAGGAATGTGGGCAGCAGGGCAGCAGAGGGGATTCTGCCCCTGGGCTCTGCTCTGACCTCACCTCCAATCCTGCCTCCAGTTCTGGTGTCCCCAGCAGAAGAAGGACACAGAGCTGTGGAGAGAGTCCAGAGGAGGCCACAAAGATGCTCCAAGGGCTGGAGCAGCTCTGCTGTGAGGCCAGGCTGAGGGAGCTGGGGGTGTGCAGCCTGCAGAGGAGAAGGCTCCAGGGCGGCCTTAGAGCTGCTTTTCGATACAAGAAGGAATCCTGCAGGAAGGCTGCAGAGGGACTTCTCCTGAGGGACAGGCCAAGGGGGAATGGTTTGAAGCTGAGGGAGAGCAGGGTTAGACTGGAGCTGAAGAGGAAGCTCTTCAGTACAAGGGTGGTGAGACTCCTGAACAGGCTGCCCAGGGAAGTTGTGGATACCCCCTCCCTGGAGGTGTTCAAGGCCAGGTTGGATGAAGCCTTGAGCAACCAAGTCTAGCTGAGAGGTGTCCCTGCCCACTGCAGTGAGGTTGCAGGAGATGATCTCTAAGGTCCCTTCCAACCTAAGCCATTCCATGATCCTAAGAGTATTTCAGGTTCTTCCTGCTAGCTCAGTGTAAAGCAGAGGGATGAACTTTAACTCCACTAGTGGCAGCAGCTCTACACCCAGGGGCTCTCCAACACTTCTGCCCTGTGCTGTGCTGTGCCTGCTGCTAACAGCAGCACTCCCAGTGCCCCAGCACAGGCACAGCTTCCCAATTGCTTCTTCCTTATTACCCTCATTAGGATTTAATTCCAGCACATCATTTTGCAAGCTTCACTTAGCCTGAGATGACTTTAAGTGAATGAGATTGGAAACATCTTCATCTCTGCTTTAAACAAACCATCAAGGTATCACCAGGAAAGAGAAGCCCTGAATAAACCCACACCAGTTTCCAGCTGGGCAGGGTGTGGGAATCCCACTGCAGTGTGCCCACAGGGGAATCAGGGCCTCCACCAACAGAGCTCCTTCTGTCCTGCACACAAACACACCAAGCCCAGCTCAGAAATGGGCCTTGGATCCTTTGTAATGAGAGAAACTTCTCAGGTTAAGTGTTTGTTGGGAACAGCCCTGGAAAAGGAGATGTAACTGGGACTAATCTAACAGCATCTCTTACCAGGAGAGCCTGAGGCACCTGGGACTCTTTAGGCTGGAGAAGAGCAGCCTGAGAGGGAATCTTCTCATTGCTGATGAATAGGAAAAGGGTGAGGGCAAGAGGATGAGGTTAGGCTTTTTTCACTGGTGCCCACTGACAGGACAAGGGACAACAGGCACCAACTGAAACCCAGGAGGTTCCACTTGAACATAAGGAAAAACTTCTTGACTTTGAGGGTGCTGGAACCCTGGAGCAGGCTGCCCTGAGAGGTTGTGGAGTCTCCTCTGGAGAGATTCCAAACACACCTACCAGAAAAAGCCTTCTAAGAGCATTGAGTCCAACCTTCCACCTAACCCCACCATGGCCATCAAACCATGGCCCCAAGTGCCATGGCCACAGGTTTCTTGAACAGCTCCAGGGATGGGGACTCCACCACCTCCCTGGGCAGCCTGTGACAATCCCTGAGCACTCTTGTAGCAAAGACATTCTTCCTGATCTCCAACCTAAACCTCCCCTGGTGCAACTTCAGGCCATAAACCCTGGTTTTTGAAAGCAAAGATACCCAGAGTAGAAACGTGGTTTTATCTTTATCTAGATAGAATCACAGAATCAGTCAGGGTTGGAAGGGACCACAAGGATCATCCAGTTCCAACCCCCCTGAGATGGGCAGGGACACCTCACACTAGATCAGGCTGGCCAGAGCCTCACCCAGCCTGATGAGTAAGCTGATCCTCCCACCCTGTACTTGAGGCTGGGATGGATGTAAGATGCCATTCAAAGATTAGTTTAAGTTGGAAGGGACCTTAACCATCCTCTAGGTCCATGGGCAGGGACACCTCCCACTAGAGCAGGTTACTCAAGGCCTTGAACACCTCCAGGGAGGAGGCAGCCACAGCCTCCCTGGGCAACCTGTGCCAGTGTCTCACCACCCTCACTCTCAACAATTTCTTCCTCATCTCCAGTCTCAATCTCCCCTCTCCCAGCTCAAAGCCATTGTCCCTCATCCTGGCACTCCCAGCCCTTGTCAGAGGTCCCTCCCCAGCTCTCCTGGAGCCTCTTTATGTACTGGAAGGCTGCTCTAAGGTCTCCCTGGAGCCTTCTCCAGGCTGAACAGCACCAACTCCCTCATCCTTTCATTGTAGAAGAGGTTCTGCAGCCTTTTGATGATCTTCGTGGTGTCCTCTGGACCCTGTCAGAATCACAGAATCACACAGAATCAACCAGGTTGGAAGAGACCTCCAGGATCATCCAGTCCAACTGATCACCCAACCCTAACTAATCAACCAGACCATGGCACTAAGTTCCTCATCCAGGCTCTTCTTAAACTTCAGGGATGTCGACCCCACCACCTCCCTGAGCAGCCCACCCCAATGAACTCTCCAGCAGTTCCATGTCCCTCTTAAACTGAGGACACCAGAACTGGACTGCCTGACAAACCTGGAGGCCTTCTATGACAAGGTCACAACATTAATAAATGAAGGCTGAGCAGCTGCTGTCATTTACCTGCACCTGAGCAAAGCCTTTGACACTGTGCCTGCAGCACATCCTGGTCTCCAAGCTGCTGCACTCTGGGTTTGATGGATGGTCCATTCAGTGGATAAAGAACTGGCTTGATGGCCACACCCAAAGAGTGGCTGCCAATGGCTCCATGTCCCAGTAGAGGCCAGGGACAAGTGGAGTCCCTCAGGGATCAGTCCTGGGACCAGGCTTGTTCAACATCTTTCTTGGTGCCATGGACAGAGGCATTGAGTGCACCCTCAGCAGGTTTGCTGATGACACCAAGCTGTGTGGTGCAGCAGACAGCTGGAGGGAAGGGATCCATCCAGAGGGACCTGGACAGGCTGCAGAGCTGAGCACAAGCCAACCTCAGGAGGTTCAACAAGACCAAGTGCAAGGTCCTGCAGCTGGGTCGAGGCAATCCCAAGCACAAATGCAGGCTGGGCAGGGACTGGCTGGAGAGCAGCCCTGAGGAGAGGGACTTGGGGGTGCTGGGGGATGAGAAGCTCAACAGGAGCTGTCAGTGAACACTTGCAGCCCAGAGAGCCAAGCAGAGCCTGGGCTGCAGCAGGAGAAGTGTGGCCAGCAGGGCAAGGGAGATGATTCTCCCTCTCTGCTCAGCTCTGGTGAGACCCCAGCTGGAGTACTGCATCCAGTTCTGGAGCCTCTGTTCCAGGAAGGATCTGGAGGTGCTGGAAGGTGTCCAGAGAAGGGCCATGAGGAGGAGCAGAGGGCTGGAGCTGCTCTCCTATGAGGACTGAGTGAGAGAGTTGGAGCTGTTCAGTCTGGAGAAGAGAAGGCTCTGAGGAGACCTTCTTGTGGCCTTCCAGGATCTGAAGGGAGCTGCAAGAAAGCTGGAGAGGGACTTTTGAGGGTGTCAGGGAGTGATAGGACTGGGGGGGGATGGAGCAAAACTAGAAGTGGGGAGATTCAGATTGAATGTTAGGAAGAAGTTGTTCTCCATGAGGGTGGTGAGAGACTGGCACAGGTTGCCCAGGGAGGTGGTGGAAGCCTCATGCCTGGAGGTTTTTGCAGCCAGGCTGGATGTGGCTGTGAGCAACCTGCTGTAGTGTGAGGTGTCCCTGCCCATGGCAGGGGGGTTGGAACTGGCTGAGCCTTGAGCTCCCTTCCAACCCTGACAATTCTATGATTCTATGACTTCCTAGCAGGGTTTTGTTGAGGGGCTGGTTTTTCTCCCTTCCTTTCCCCCTGCCAGCTGCTGGGAACCAACAAACCAGAGAGCAGGAACTCCCTGAAGCTGCTCACTCCAGAGGAGCAGCAATGTGTCAGCTCCTCGGTGGCGCCGCAGTGCTGCTTTCCCAGGGCTTGTCACCTGTGCTGCAAGCCCAAAATAGGCCATCCCAAAATAGCCCAACCAGGCAGGAGAGGGAATGGAGCTGCACATGCAGGCATTTCCAACAGCTAATGCAAAACCCACTGCATGCCCAGGCTGGAGGAGGAGGGAAAAAAAACCCAGCACACATCTGGTCCCTGATTAATTCTGCAGGGAATCTGCACCTTCCCAAGCCCTGGGTGACACCAATTTGAGTATCTAGGTGTGAAACAAGCATTCATGGCCTGAAGTGCCCATCTGCTGCCCCAGAACAGTCCATGGTGGTGCATACCTTGCCACCACCCTGGGCTGTGGCAGGATGATGGCTGGACCTAGGAAGCTCTCCATATGCTGCTATGGGGCCACTGAAGAAGGGGAGGAGGCAGCAGCCCAGCCCTGGGGGTCAGCATTCAGCTTGGTGCTCAGTCCAGCTGTGAAACTCTAGGACTTGGCTTTAACCCACACAGTATCCCAAATGGTAGGGGTTGGAAGGGGCCTCTGGAGATCACTGAGTCCAAGCCCCCTGCCAAGGCAGGTTCACCTAGAGAAGGTCACACAGGAACACATCCAGGTGGGTGCTGAATATCTCCAGAGATGGAGACTCCATCACCTCTCTGGGTTCTCCAGAGAGAACAAACCCCCAAAAGAACTGTAAAAGGGCATTAGTGTGACAGGAGGGATCACAAATGGCTTTTCCCTTTGTGATCAAAAGCTGAAGACTTTGAGATTTCCTCACTGAAAAACTTTAGGTCTTTTTTCCCCCACCAGGGAACCTGAACCCACTTGCCCTGGTTCAAGAAAAGCAGGGACTTGCTGGAGACAGAAGAGCAAAGGGCTACAAAGAGGCTGAGGGGACTGGAACATCTCTGGTGAGGAGAGGCTGAGAGAATTGGAGCTTTTTAGTCTGGAAAAGAAAAGGTTGAGGGGGATCTGATCAGTACTTACAGGGTGGGTGTCAGGAGGATGGGACCAGGGTTTTGCCAGTGGTGCCCAGTGACAGAACAAGGGGCACAATGGGTACAACCTTGAACATCAGAAGTTCCATCTAAACATGAGGAGGAACGTCTTTAATTTAAGGGTGACAGAACACTGGAGCAGGCTGCCCAGTGGAGTCTCCATCTCTGGAAACATTTGAGGCCCATCTGGATGTGTTCCTGTGAGACCTGTGCTGGATTCTATGGCCCTGCTCTGGCAGGGGGCTTGGACTGGATGACCTCCAGAGTTCCCTTCCAACCCCCAGCATCCTGTGATTCTCTGAAGGTAAGTGACATACCA
Organism: Indicator indicator; assembly: GCF_027791375.1. Taxonomy (NCBI): domain Eukaryota; kingdom Metazoa; phylum Chordata; class Aves; order Piciformes; family Indicatoridae; genus Indicator; species Indicator indicator. Next base: position 22,866,994 of record NC_072026.1, read on the forward strand.
TTCCGTGGTTAAAAAAGAGGTGTTCCAAAGCTGCTAAACAAACCAGACCAGAACAAAAAAAAAATCTCCTCCTGACCTAGGTTACTATTGTCCTTCACCAAGCTTTCTGGATGCCCTTTTAAGGTGTCAGCAGATGCTGAAGGCAAAACATTCCCCAGGGATGAGACACAGCCTGTCCTCATAAATTGCTGCCAATGATACTTCTGAGTTTGCCAGGGAAGCATCTTGCCTCAAACATAATCCATATTTATAGGCTCCTGATACATTTTTCAGCTGGGCTTTTATTTATTACAACCAAGGACAATAAACCAAGAAAATTCAGTTCTGTGCCCACACTGGCTTCGATGAGGAGAGCAGAATCTGCATGACTTTGAAGCAGGATCTTCCCCAGCAACAACTAATCTGCCACTGATTATCTTTCTGTTTGCTCATCTCTGTCTCTATTGATAAGGAGATGAAACAGGGCAGTGCTGCTTTAGCAAAGGGGAAGCCATGCTGGAGCTCAGACAATGTGGGGGCTAAGGCAGGTGTCCAGGTGTTTGTTTCCAGTCAGGATAAGTTTCATCCTGACTCATGACTCATAGAGTGGAGATGAGCAAGAAATTCTTTACAGCTGAACAGGAGATTAGGAATAAATTCTTTAGACTGGCACAGGTTGCCCAGGGAGGTTGTCCCCTCCCTGGAGGTGTTCAAGGCCAGGTTGGATGAGGCCTTGAGCCACCTGGGCTGGTGGGAGGTGTCCCTGCCCATGGAACTGGATGATCTTTAAGGTGCCTTCCAACCCAAACCATTCCATGGTGCTATGGAAATGTTTTGTTGTCTACAAGACTCCTTCTGTACTGCAGCAGCCTGGGATGAAAAGGCTGAAGGCTTCCTTTCATTCCTGCCTGCAGATTCCTGGGCTAGTGGGAGGTGTCCCTGGCCAGAGCAGGGGAGTTGGAATAAGATAGGATCATGGGATGGGTTAAGTTAGAAGGGATCGTACAGATCACCTACTCCAACCCCCTGCCACAGGTAGGGACGTCTTGCAACTAGTCTTGGCTGCTCAATGCCTCATCCGACCTGGCCTTGAACACCTCCAGGGAGGAGGCATCCACAGCCTCCTTGGGCAGCCTGTTCCAGAGTCTCATCCCCCTTTGAAGAACTTCTTCCTAAGCTCCAGTCTAAACCTACTCTCCCTCAGCTTCAAACCATTCCCCCTTGTCCTGTTGCTAAACACCCTGACGAAAAGTCCCATCTCCCAAGATGACCTTTAAGGTCCCTTCCAACCCAAACCATTCTATGATGCTGTGATAAATGCTTGGCCTTTCCCAAGCTGCCAGATCCCAGAGTCTCCAGGGGGTTGGCTAAGCTGCCAAGTGATCAACTTCATCTCTCTTAAACTTCTGACACCAGCTCAGATCTGGCGAGCCGCCACTGCACAAGCCCACAGAGTAACAAGCTCGTTGTAAACCCTTTTAGCATGGATTAATTGGTGCCCAGAGCTGGCAGTGTGATGAGGGCAATGCCCCAGCTGCTCAGCTCCCTCCTGGAGCAGGCAGAAAGCTCAGCACAGCTCATTTGTCCGGATGCAGGGTGAGGAAATACTTTCGTGCAACACGAGCAGGCGCAGGCTGTGGGCAAGCCTGGCTCCAGATGTTCATCACCTTGCTTCTCTCTGCTGCTAGTGGAGCATTTCCTACCATTCCAGGGTCAGCAAAGAGATTTAAAAAACATCTGGAAACACTGCAGCTATCACCCAGGTAATTAAATGAAAGGAAAACAGCCCAAAGTGCATCCGTGAAAAAAGGCTTCCCAAGGAGGTGGTTGAATCCCCAGCCCTGGAGGTGTTCCAAAGAGGCAGAGACATGGTGGTGCTGAGGGCCATGGCTTAGCACCAGCCTTGGCAGAGTTTAGAGAATGGTTGGGCTCCCAGAATCACAGATTACCAGCTTGGAAGGGACCCCAAGGATCCTCTGCTCCAACCTCTCTAGGTGGCAGTGCAGTTGCCATGAGCTGGCTCAGCACCCTGGCAAGCTGAGTCTCAAACTGCCCAGTGCAGGGCACTCCACTGCTGCCCCTGGGAGATGATTCCAGGCTCTGACTCTGCTCATGGCAAACATTTTCCCATGGAGTCCAAAGGGAATGTCCCCAGCAGTAACTTGTCCCCATCCCCCTTGTCTGTTCCATGGCACTCCTTGTACAAAGGGAATCTCCATCCTGCTGGCAGCCACCCTCTGTGTCCTGTTCCATGGTGATAAGGTCTTCCTTGAGCCTTCTCTGCTCCAGGCTGAACAAACCCAGTGGACCTCAGCCTTTCCTCACATGGACTTGATGACCTTGAAGACCTTTTCCAACTGAAATGATTCTGAGATTCTACAAAACCAGAAACCTGAAGTTCTGCTGGCCAAGGTGGTGCTGGCAAAGCCCTATGGCTCCACCTCCCTCACACATTTCCAAACAAGCTTTAGTGTCACAGTCTCACAGTGTATCAGACGTTGGAAGGGACCTCCAGAGATCATCAGGTCCAACCCCCTGCCAGAGCAGGATCATTTAGGGTAGTCTGCACAGGAATGCATCCAGGTGGGGTTGGAAAGTCTCCAGAGAAGGAGACTCCATAACCCCCCTGGGCAGCCTGCTCCAGGGCTCTGTCACCCTCACACCAAAGAAGTTTCTCCTCATGTTGAGCTGAAATCTTCTATGTTCAAGTTTGAACCTGTTGTTCCTTGGCTTATCACTGTGCCCCACCCAAAAGAGCCTGGCCCCCTCCCTTTGACCCCCACCCCTCAGCTATTGATAGACATTGATCAGATCCCTCTCAGTGTCTTACCACACTGCAGGAACACAGGGGAAGGTTTATTTAACCTAAGGTTAGGGTCCTGCAGGATTTGGTGGGGTTCTGGCTGTCACTACCCTGTTAAGATGATCACAGGTGCCTAGTTAAACACAGGAGTTAACCAGAGTGGGGTTTTTCCTGCCAATCACTGAATCCACTTCCTTTTCCCCACATACTCCAAGATGCACTCCCTGCCTTTCCCCCTGCATTGGGCCTTAGCTCAGGAGTCTGCAGCTATTCAGCCAGGCAGATCTGCACTGCACAGACCTGGGCAGGGGGCTGAGTAGCACATTTGGATGTGCAGAAGCCCCCAGCATGTTAGCATGGGGAGTGTATGATGAACACAGTCCCAGTGAGCATCACAGTCACAGAATCTTAGAACTGTTTTGGTTGGAGAAGACCTCAAAGATCACTGAGTTGAACCTTCAACCCAACCCGACCATGGCCACTAAACCACGTCCCCAGGTGCCATGGCCACAGGTTTCTTGAACACCTCCAGGGATGGGAACTCCACCACCTCCCTGGGCAGCCTCTTCCAATCCCTGACCACTCTTGCAGCAAAGACATTTTTCCTCATCTCCAACCTAACCCTCCCCTGCTGCAACTTGAGGCCAATTCTCTCTCATTCTATCAGCTGATAACATGGAGAAGAGCCCAACCCCCACCTCTCTCCAGCCTCCTCTCAGGGAGCTGCAGAGAGCCACGAGGTCTGCCCTCAGCCTCCTCCTCTCCAGACTAAAATCAAGAGGGGAGAAATCAGAGAGAAGGAAACTGTGACAAGAAACAGGATGAACATTTTGACATCCTGAGCTGCATTTTTCCTGACAGCTCAGTGGGCAAAGGACAGTCAAAGGATTGTGTTGTCTAATGAATCAATACTTTTTGGAGAGAATTTCATTAGCTGTGACACCTCTTCCCTATCCAGGGGGTGACTGGAAGTCATTCAAGTCACCAGCCCCTGTGATGGTATCTGCATACTGATGGAGTGCTAATTGTATTGGAGGCAGCAAAAGGTCATAAATCAAATTTGCATCTCCCTGGGAATACAATAACTGCATTCATACACCAAAGGCTTTAAAATTGAAACTCAGGATGAAACCAGGGGCAGGGAGGGAAGGGGGGGAACTACATTTATTAACATTTCTTCCACTGTGTTTCAATCCCTCACTCAAGTGGCTGAATTGTCCAAAAGGGCTTAAAACTACAGTTAATCAATATGGAATGTGTTATTAAGCAGCATGTGGCCAGAAAACTGCCTGCTGCCTTCTGTCAGCCCATTCTTCTGCCAAAGACCAAACACAGGAGCAGTCCCTTTATTCCAAGGAGATGCCTGCAAAGAAAAAAAACCCAAAATAACCCAGCACCAAACCTCAGCTGACTTTACACCCCTGCCTACCTTAGCATTTCTCTCCTTGCTCTACAGCACACAGGTCAAAAGAGCTTTTGGTGCCAGCAGGAGGGAGCTGCTGGTGGCCTCCTTCCCATCCAGAAGGCATCACAAGTGGTGTAAGGCATTGCTGCAGGGCCAATGGGCACCACCATCTATTAACTTGATATAAACCCCACTTCTGCTTGGCCCAGATGACAACTGAAAGTAGTAGATGGAAAGGAAAATAAGGGGGAAACACTCATGTGATCAAGAGATCACAACATGATAAAGAGATCACAACTGCAGCAGGACAGGTTGGGAGGTGATCTGCTAGAGAGCAGCCCTGTGGAGAAGGACCTGGGAGTGCTGGTGGACAAGTTCTGCATGGGACAGCAATGAGCCCTGGGGGCCAAGAAGGCCAATGGGGTCCTGGGGGGCATTCAGAGGAGTGTGTCCAGCAGAGCCAGGGAGGTTCTCCTCCCCCTCTGCTCTGCCCTGCTGAGACCTCACCTGGAATATTGCATCCAGTTCTGAGCTCTCCAGTTCAAGAGGGACAGGGATCTGCTGGAGGGAGGGCTCCAAGGATGCTGAAGGGCCTGGAGCACTGCCTGGGGAGGAGAGGCTGAGAGCCCTGGGGCTGTTTAGTCTGGAGAGGAGAAGGCTGAGAGAGATCTGATCAATGTCTATCAAGAGCTGAGGGCTGGGGGTCAGGAGGGAGGGGACAGGGACAGGCTCTGCTCAGTTGCACCCTGGGATAGGACAAGGGGCACTGGATGGAAACTCCAGCACAGGAGGTTCCACCTCACCATGAGGAGGAACTTCTGCACTGGGAGGGTCCCAGAGCCCTGGAACAGGCTGCCCAGAGAGGTTGTGGAGTCTCCTTGTCTGGAGCCTTTCCAGCCCCATCTGGATGTGTTCCTGTGTGACCTGTGCTGGATTCTCTGGTCCTGCTCTGGCAGGGGGTTGGACTCAATAATCTTCAGAGGTCTCTTCCAACCCCTACCATCCTGGGATCCTGTGATCCTACAGACTCATGTGGTGCTCAGCAGTACCAAGTCATGGGACAAACTAACAGCAACAGAAACTACTTAGCTAACTTAGTGTCAAGGAACATGAATTTGGCAGTGATACACGTCCATGGCGGAGCCAACCTCAGCTCCAAGTGCCACTTCAGAGGGCTTCAGGGAGCAGGAGGGACAATCTCATACCTGTATCATTCAGGTGTTTTGGAGTCATAGAATGGGTTGGACTGGAAGGGACCTTAAAGACCATCCAGTCCCAACCCCCTGCCTTGGGCAGGGACACTTTCTATTAGCCCAGGTGGCCCAAGGCCCTGTCAGACCATGACTTAGTGCTTAGACTTAGACAAGGAGGAGCCACTAAGAGTGAGCTCCAAGCAAAGCTAGGCCACCACACAAGCTTCCCTGCTGCTCAGAGGAGCACCACCTCTCTCTCCATGCTGGGATGCATTTGCTCCCACAGCACTTAATGATGCCCACGGGCAGGTGTGCCACTAACCACCATGCTGATTGGCTGGCCAGGGAGGAGGAACAACTTCAACCCTTTGAAGTTTTGAAGACATCTCTTAGCATATCAATGACAGCTAAAGCACAGGAGAGCCTGCCTTGGACAAGGTACTTGGGTACTGGTGGGGCAGAAGCTGGACAGGAGCCAGCAATGGGCACTTGCAGCTCACAAGGTCAATGGCAGCCTGGGCTGCATCCAAAGAAGCATGGCCAGAGATGGAGAGAGGGGATCCTGTCCCTCTGCTCTGCTGAGGCCTCACCTGCAGGGCTGTGTCCAGCTGTGGGACCCCAACACAAGAACATGGACCTGATGGAATGGGTCCAGAGGAGGCCACAAAGATCACAGAATCACAGAAACATTCAGGTTGGAGAAGACTCTCAGGATCTCACCAAGTCCAACCCAGAACCCTTCTCTACAAGGCTCACCCCTAAACCATAGCCCCAAGCACCACATCCAAACCACCTTCACACACAGCCAGGCTTGGGGAGTCCAGCACCTCCCCAGGCAGCACATTCCAGTGCCTGTCCACTCTTGCTAGGAAAAATGTTTCCTAATGTCCAGAAGATGATCAGAGGGCTGGAACACCATTCATTTGAGGACAGGCTGAGAGCATTGGGGATGTTCAGCCTGGAGAAGGCTCCAGGGAGACCTCAGAGATGAATCTCAATATCTGAACTGGGGAGGGCTGTTCAGAAGTGCTTGTGGTGACAGGACAAGTGGCAATGGTTTGAAACTGGAGCAGGAGAGATTCAAGTTGGACATCAGGAGGAAGTTCTGCACAATGAGAGTGGTGAAACCCTGGAACAGATTGCCCAGAGGTGTGGTTGGGGCCCTAAGCAACCTGCTCTGGTTGGGACTGTGTGTGCTGACTGCAGGGGGACTTGCCAAGATGACCTTTGAAGGACCTTTTCAACCCAATGCATTCTGTGCTTCCATGATTCTAAAAGAAGCCAGGGAGGAACTCAGGTGTGGTGAGGCAGAGGCAGCTCCTAACTAAAGCAAACGCTGGCTGGTGAAGGAGCCCCTGCAGCTTGCTCACGTGCCTTGGAAGGAGCCTCCTGCTGAAAACATGGTCTGATCATTGGCTTCTGCACAGCACCAGCTCTGTAGTTGCCTCCTGCCTCCCTGCCCCACCAGCACACAGCCCTTCCCAGGAGGCTGTGCCAGAGCAGGAGCTGCATGCCCTCTGTGCCCGGCACGCTCGGCTGCCCAGCACTGCCTGAATCAGCTGCCACTTGCTGGCACCACCACAGGTGAATGCCTTCCCTCCCCTCCTAGAGCAAACTCTTTTTCACAAGCAGCAAACACAGCCCCATAAAAGTCACCTGGCTCCTCACCTCGGCTCACAAATCCCAAGGAGAATTCCCCCACTCTGGGGTGACAGCTCCTGCAATTCAGCCTCCCACAGTCAGCTGAGCTCTGGGAGCGAGTTAACCCTTCCAGGGTTACACAGATCAGGGCTTGCCATCAGAGCATGGCACAGGCAGCTCAGCCATCACCCTGCTTAAGAGCAGCCCTGCAGATGACACAGGTGCAGGTGGAACAGCTCCTTTATGGGAAGAGCCTGAGGGAGCTGAGGGCTCTGGAGCTTGGAGAGGAGGAGCCTGAGGGTGACCTCATTGCTGTTGATAAAGATGTGCAGGGGGAGTGCCCAGAGGCTGGAGCCAGGCTCTGCTGGGTGATGCCCAATGCCAGCACAAGGGGCAGTGGTGGAAGCTGAGCCATAGGAAGTGCCATGGGAACAGGAGGAAAGATTTTGTCACTGTGAGGGTGACAGAGCCCTGGAAGAGGCTGCCCAGGGGGGTTGTGGAGTCTCCTTCTCTGGAGATATTCAAAACCTGCCTGGATATGTTCCTGTGTGACCTGCTCCAGGTGATTCTGCTCTGGCAGGGGGGTTGGACTGGATGAGCTCTGGAGGTCCCTTCCAGGCCCTAACATTCTGTGATTCTGTGACCACGTGGAGAAGGAGCTTGCAGGAGCTTCCCATAGCAGCTTCCAATAACTTCTGCCTCAAACCAGAGGGCAGAATCCCTCATCCTACCCTAGCACATCACTGCTAGCAGCTCCACTGCAGGGCTGTCTCCTGGGGTTCTTCATGAAAGGTAAGGGGGAAGGGGAAAGGAATTAGCCTGCAGACAACCACACTCCTCCTGGCTTTCTGTGAGGAAAGCTCTCACAGGCTTTGTACTCCAAGAAATTGCTACACATCTGAAAGACCTGCCTGGATGTGATGCTGTGTGACCTGCTCTAGGTGCACCTGCTTTGGCAGAGGGCTTGGACTCAATGATCTCCAGAGGTCCCTTTCCAACCCCTACCATTTGGTGATTCTGTGACTGAGATGAAGTCCTCCTGATGACCTGAGGCTGACTCAGAAGGAATCATGCTAAGCAAAAGTGCTGCAAAAGTGAACTTGCAGACAGAGATTGTGACCCCTGCAAAGACCAGCAGGGCACAAGAGAGAAGATGTCTGCATTTCCTCAATCCATGCATTGCCAGACTCCCTGCAGGAATGTTCTTTGGGCACTCCCATACTATCCCTCCCTGTTTGTTACAGCTGGGGTAGTCAGTGGAGCATGAAATGATTATTGGAATGGGTTCTAAATGTGCAGGAGTTACCTTGAGAAGGATGATCAGAGAGAGGGTGGAGAAGAAGCTGCAGGTGCATTGATTTAAATGGCTCATTTCCAACTCCTCCTTCTGTTTTGGGAGCTGCATCCTGCTAAAGACAGTGAGTACTGGCTCTGTGCTGGAGCCACATCCAGCCATCCAGAGGGCCATGGGCAGGCTGGAGGGCTGGGCTCATGCCACACTCATGAAGTTCAACAAGGCCAAGTGCAAAGTCCTACACCCAGACCAGGGCAATCCCAAACACGAATCCAGGCTGGGCAAGAAGAGACTCAAGAGGAGCCTGGAGGAGAAGGCCTTGGGGGTGTCAGTTGGTGACAAACTGCCCAGGAGCCAGCACTGGTCCCTGGCAGCCCAGCAGGCAGCTGTGTGCTGAGCTGCATCCAGAGCAGGGAGAGCAGCAGCACAGGGAGGGGATTCTGCCCCTCTGCTCTGTTCTGCTCACACCCCACCTGCAGCACTGCCTCCAGCTCTGGGGCCCCCAGCACAAGAAGGACCTGGAGCTGCTGGAGAGGGTCCAGAGGAGGCCACCAAGATGATCAGAGGGCTGGAGAAGCTCCCCTGTGGGGACAGGCTGGGAGAGTTGGGGCTGTTCAGCCTGGAGAAGAGAAGGCTCCAGGGAGACCTCAGAGCAGCCTTGCAGTACCTGTAGAGGGCTCCAGGAAAGCTGGGGAGGGACTTTGGACAAGGGCTGGGAGTGAGAGGATGAGGGACAATGGCTTTGAGATGGGAGATTGAGGCTGGAAATTAGGAAGAAATTCTTTAGGTTGAGGGTGGTGAGACACTGGCACAGGTTGCCCAGGGAGGCTGTGGCTGCCTCCTCCCTGGAGGTGTTCCAGGCCAGGCTGGATGAGGCCTTGAGCCCCCTGGGCTGGTGGGAGGTGTCCCTGCCCATGGCAGGGGGGTTGGGACTGGATGACCTTTAAGGTCCCTTCCAAACCAACCCATTCCATGGTTCTATGACTGCTCTGCACACCAGGCATGTGCTGCAGAGAAGCAAAGCCAGGGTGGGCTTTCCCTGCTGGGATGTGCAGGATCCACAGCACACAGTGGATTGCTCTCAGTGTGGTCCCTCAGGAGCTGTGACTTGCATTTACACTTTGAGGAACTGCCTACTTCTCTCCCCTCCACTAGCCCCCAGGTCCTGAAAGATCAAAGCATCATCCCCCATCCATGAGCTGCAGGACTCTTAAGCTCACACAACACCTCTGGCATCTGAAGAGTGGCTGTGGTTAAAGAACAAATGGTTGTGGGGTTGGTTTTGGGGCAGTCCATGGAGAGCTGTGCTGAGAGGAGCTGCTGGCTTGCCAGGCTCATTACAACCACACTGCAGCAGTGACCTTCAGCCAGCAGCAAAGGGAAGCAGGATTTAGTGTTGGTGTCAACAGCATAATGAAACAGCTCAGGGGAAGGCCAGGCTCAGCCACAACTTTCACCCCACTACAGGACTTGCAAACCTGCTGCTGTGGGAAGGGAAGCTGCAGGCAGAAATGAAAGGAAGCCTTCAGCCTTTGCATCCCAGGCTGCTGCGCTACGGAAGGAGTTGTAGAGACAACAAAACATTTCCACAGCATCACAGATTGGGTTGGGTTGGAAGGGACCTTAAAGCTCATCCAGTTCCAACCCCCTGCCATGGGCAGGGACACCTCCCACCAGCCCAGCTTGCTCAAGGCCTCATCCAGCCTGGCCTTGAACACCTCCAGGGAGGAGGCAGCCACAGCCTCCCTGGGCAACCTGTGCCAGTCTCTCCCCACCCTCACTCTAGAGAATTTCTTCCTCATCTCCAGTCTCAATCTCCCCTCTCCCAGCTCAAAGCCATTCCCCCTCATCCTAGCACTACAAGCCCTTGTCCAAAGTTCCTCTCCATGGAACAGGGGGATGGGGACAAGTTACTGCTGGGGACATTCCCTTTGGATTCCAGGAGAAAATGTTTGCCATGAGCACAGTCAGAGCCTGGAATCATCTCCCAAGGGCAGCAGTGGAGTGCCCTGCACTGGGCAGTTTGAGACTCAGCTTGACAGGGTGCTGAGCCAGAATATTTCAACTACACTAGAAATGTTGGAGCAGATGATCCTTGGGGTCCCTTCCAAGCTGGCATTCTGGGATTCTATGACTTCCACAACTCATACAAGGGTGCACCTTGTCTGCTCAGCACCCCTTGTGCAGTCCAGGACCAGAGTTCTGGGTGATGGGAATCCTGTCACACTTTAGCTCCTCCAGCCACCAGCTCTGCTGGATGGAGCAGAATGAGGGAACCCTCTGCAGAGAACTGATGGTGTCCTCTTCAGTTACTAACTCCAGCAGGTCCATTAATGACATCACTGCTGAGCTGAGAAGCAGAGCAAGAAGAGAAAGAAGGTGACAGCTTTGGCTCTGCTGTCAGCTCATGAATAAAGGTAAGATGTGAGAAGAAGGAAATCGTTTGCTCATCTTGAAGGATGGGATGACCAAAGAGCACCAGGCAGGGCTGCAACTGAGGGCAATGTTTCCTGTTCCAGTCAATGCTCAATACAAGAAAAAAAATGATTCAAGGAACTTGCCAGTTTTCCTTTCCACCCTTGATCTTTGAGTGAATTTGGTCAACGAACATCAAATTTTGAAAAGGAGCTTTCTAGAAGGCCTCTTTCAAGCCAGCTACAACTCAAGGCAGCTTGTGAATCAAAAACAAACCCAAGCAATCAGCTGCAAAGGTAAAATGTGAGGTGTCCAAGGCTAGCAAATGGTACCAAACAATGAGAGCAAATGTCCCTTCAGGGAGACAACCAGCACATGCAAACACAAGCAAAAAACCTGAACCCTAGGTGCTGCCTGGCACTGCAAACCACAATCAGGAACTGCAGAACTGCTTTCAGTGCTCATTGGAGGGGATGATGAATGCTTGGTTACTGGCAGGATGGATATATTGGGGGAAAATCAAGCTGCAGGAGGTCCTGTGGCACAGAAAGGTCATGGAATCACTAAATTGGTTGGAAAAGACCTCTAAGATCATTGAGTCCAACCAGCAACCCAGCACCACCATGGCCACTAAACCACCGCCCACAGTGCCATGGCCACAGGTTTCTTGCACACCTCCAGGGATGGGGACTCCACCACCTCCCTGGGCAGCCTGTGCCAATCCCTGACCACTCCTGCAGCAAAGACATTTTACCAATATCAAACCCAACCCTCCCCTGGTGCCACTTGAGGCCATTTCTTCTCCTCACAGTCACAGTACCACAGTACATTAGAGGTTGGAAGGGACCTCAAGAGATCATTGGGTTCAAACCCCCTGCCAGAGCAGCATCACTTAGGGTAGTCTGCACAGAGAAGGAGACTCCACAACCCCCCTGGGCAGCCTGCTCCAGGGCTCTGTCACCCTCACTGTAAAGAAGTTTCTCCTCATGTTGAGCTGAAATCTTCTCTGTTCAAGCCTCCTATCACCTGTTATTACAGAGGGATACCAGGGAGAAGAACCCAACCCCCACCTCACTCTAACCTCCTTTCATGGAGCTGTAGAGAGCAATGAGGTCTCCCCTCAGCCTCCTCTTCTCCACACCAAACACCCCCAGTTCCCTCAGCTGCTCCTCCCCAGCCCTTCTCTCCAGCCCCTTCCCCAGCTTGGTTGCCCTTCCCTGGACACCCTCCAGCCTCTCAATGTCCTCAAATGACAACCACATCCACCCTGAAGGTCCTTGCAAGGAAACACACTTTTGACTCTCACATTCCCAAAGCACCACAGAGCAGGTCCTCATCTCTGCAGAAGGCTCTAAGTACTTCTCCAGCAGACATGAAAATCCAGTTAAATGCTCCCTTTCAGTTTGATTAAGGTGCTTTAATGCAATCCAATTAAGAGAGCATTATGATTTCTAACATCACAGCTCTCCCAGCCCTTTCTGAGCAGGCAAACTCTATGACACATGATACAGCCATTAGAACACAGCAGATAGCTCTAACTCAGAAGGCTTCCCATTGCCTGATCCAAAGCTAGACAGGGGCAGCAGAAAGACATCTGCTGACTACAGCAGGTCATGAATCTGGCACCAGAGAGGGAGATCTCTAAATGCCCTTTCACTGGGGAGGGCTCATTACTGAAGTCCATGAATTATGGGGGTGGAAGAGCAGAGGGGGTACACTGTATGAGGTTTAACAAAGCCAAGTGCTGGGTCCTGCACTTGGGTCACAACAACCCCAGGACTGCTCCAGGCTTGGGGAAGAGTGGCTGGAAACTGCCCAGCAGAGAAAGCCCTGGGGGTGCTGGGTGACAGCAGCTGAAGATGAGCCACCAGTGAGCCAAGAAGGCCACCAGCATCCTGGCCTGGATCAGCAATGGTGTGGCCAGCAGGAGCAGGGCAGGGACTGACCTCTTGTGCTCAGCACTGGTGAGGTCACACCTTGAGTCCTGGGTTCAGTTTTGGAGCCCTCACCTCACAGTGAGGTGCTGGAGCAGGTCCAGAGAATGGCAACAAAGCTGGGGAAGGGTCTGGAGAACAGGGCTGGGGAGGAGCAGCTGAGGGAGCTGGGGGTGTTCAGTGTGGAGAAGAGGAGGCTGAGGGGAGACCTCATTGCTCTCTACAGCTCCCTGAAAGGAGGTTGGAGTGAGTGGGGGTTGGGCTCTTCTCCCTGGTATCAAGGTGATAGAACGAGAAGAAATGGCCTGAAATCGTGCCAGGGGAGGTTTAGGTTGGAGATGAGGAAAAATGTCTTTGCTGCAAGAGTGGTCAGGGATTGGCACAGGCTGCCCAGGGAGGTGGTGGAGTCCCCATCCCTGGAGCTGTTCAAGAAACCTGTGGCCATGGCCCTTGGGGCCATGGTTTGGTGGCCATGGTGGGGTTGGGTGGATGTTTGGACTGGGTGATCTCAGAGGCCTTTTCCAGCCAAAACAATTCTATGATTCCATGATCCCTGTAAGAATTGCAGTGTTTACAGCACTGTCTCAGTGTAAAGCCTGTCCTGGCAATCAGGGGCTGGGGAGCAGGGACTGCAAAGGACTTTGTGAGAACTGCCCTCAGGTGGATTAGTTGAGCACCAGCAAGGTAAAGCTGTACAGAAACCTTAGGCAAGGTGTACTTGAAAGCCAGCACAAAGTCTTCCCAGGATGAAGTCCTTCCACTGTTCTTCCTTTGAAAATAAGTAAAAACAAGGCAAGATGAATTCCTTGTCAAGCCTGTGAAGAGCAGACTCCAGCACAGAAACAAACACAAATTGAATTTACTCTGGTGGCCTCAGAGAGGTCACAGCAAGCCAGAACTAATGCAGTATTGACCTGCTCTTACTCCAGACTCTATCAAAGCAGCAAACAACACTGCAGGCACTGCCACTTCATTCCACTTCATACAGCCTGGCTGTATGAAGTGCCTACATTCAGTGGGCACCTGCCTAGAAGATATCCCCAGGTAGGTTAGGTATCTGTGAGCAGGAAGCAGGATGGATCCTGGAAGCTGGATGATTTAGTGCCACCTAAGAGAGATGAATGCTCATATTATTCACCCAGCCTGCTTGCAGGAGCCTGCAGGCAGCCTACAGCCCACCAGACCAGTCACACCATTCCTCTTACTGGTGAAACCCCCAAGACATGACTAGACAGCCACAGTGGAAAGGTACTGACCTGCCCTTTAGAAAACCCATGCTGCAGGCACACAGGACAGAGTGGTGAAGACACAGGAAGCTGCCACAATTCATGGAACCATAGAATTGTCAGGGCTGGAAGGGACCTCAAGGCTCAGCCAGTTCCAACCCCCCTGCCATGGGCAGGGACACCTCACACCACAGCAGGTTGCTCACAGCCACATCCAGCCTGGCTGCAAAAACCTCCAGGCATGAGGCTTCCACCACCTCCCTGGGCAACCTCTGCCAGTCTCTCACCACCCTCATGGGGAAGAACTTCTTCCTAACATCCAATCTAAATCTCCCCATTTCTAGTTTTGCTCCATCCCCCCCAGTCCTATCACTCCCTGACACCCTCAAAAGTCCCTCCCCAGCTTTCTTGGAGCCCCCTTCAGATCCTGGAAGGCCACAAGAAGGTCTCCTGGGAGCCTTCTCCTCTCCAGCCTGCACAACCCCAACTCTCTCAGTCTGTCTCCAGAGCAGAGCAGCTCCAGCCCTCTGCTCATCCTCATGACCCTTCTCTGGCCATTTCCCCTTGTCTGTCCCCTGAGACTCATCATTCTGTGACTCCCCTTTAATGCAAGCATGCAGCTGGTCATGCAAATGCCACCCAAACCTCCAAGCCACCCTTCCATACCAGAAAGACCTAAGTGGCCATGCCCCTGGCCCTGCTCTTTCACTGCACCAGGACATAACCGAAAGCACAATGAACCACTAAACCCAGCTGCTGTGAGCTCTGTCACATGCCCCTGGCATTGTGTCCTTTAGACTGATGCCTGGAAATTAATTCCTGCAAGTTCTAACTCCACCAGGCAGTCCCTGAGCCCTTAAGTCACCCTCATGTGTTAATGCAGTCTTGGGAACCATCAAAGAGTCCTCCCACAACTTATTCACAACCTCAGCTGCTTTTGATGGGACTTGCTCCACACATTAAAGGGCAAAAAAAGAAAAAAATCAAGCCTGTTTGTGCAAACAAGGGAGAAGCAAGTCCAAGGGGGAGGGGGAGGTGTGTGTGTGGGGTGTTTGTGTTACTAAGAAGTTTAAATCTCTTGAAGGAAAATTGGGGGTTTGACAAAACTATTTATCATGAAAAGTTCCTGCTCCTCAGGGAACTTCCACAGGTTAGGAAGTTGAGACAAAAGGAAGGGATTGAGGCATACTCAATATGTTGGCAGAGGGCACTAAGCTGAGAGGGAGTGTTGGGCTGCTGGAGGGTAGGAAGGCTCTGCAGAGGGACCTGGCCAAGGCCAACGGGATGAGATGCAACAAGGCCAAGGGCTGAGTCCTGCACTTGGCTCACAACAACCCAATGAAGGCTCCAGGCTTGGGGCAGAGTTGGCTGGAAACTGCCCAGCAAAGCCCTGGGGGTGCTGGGTGACAGCAGCTGGAGATGAGCCAGGGGGTGCCCAGGTGGCCAAGAAGGGCACCAACAGCCTGGGCTGGAGCAGCAATGGTGTGGGCAGCAGGAGCAGGGCAGGGATTGTGCCCCTGCACTCAGCACTAGTGAGGCCACATCTTGAGTCCTGGGTTCAGTTTTGGGCTCCTCTATCCAAGGACATTGAGGAGCTGGAGCAGGTCCAGAGAAGGGTAACCAAGCTGGGGAAGGGTCTGGAGAACAGGGCTGGGGAGGAGCAGCTGAGGGAGCTGGGGGTGTGCAGTGTGGAGAAGAAGAAGTGAAGGGAGACCTCATTGCTCTCTACAACTCCTTGAAAGGAGGTTGGAGTGAGGTGGGGGTTGGGCTCTGCTCCCAAGTGACAAGTGATAGGAGGAGAGAAAAGAGCCTCAGGTTGCACGAGGGGAGGGTTAGGTTGGACTAGCAGACACACCCTGTTGGAAGAATAAAGTTCTTCCCTGAAAGGGTTCTCAAAGCCTGGCACAGGCTGCCCAGGGAGGTGGCTGAACCCCATCCCTGGAGGTGTTTCAGAGGCAGAGATGTGGTGCTGAGCGTCATGGTTTAGCACCAGCCTTGGTGGAGTTAGAGAATGGCTGGGCTGGATGATCTGAAAGAGCTTTTCAAAGGAAGCAATACTACAAGATTCAGAACTCTCCCAGCCCCACCTCCCTGGGCACTCCCAGAGCTTCCTTACTCCACATTTCCTCTTCCTGGCCAAGTCTCCCCAGCCTGGGCTGCAGCCCTCCCCACTCCCTGCACAGCTGAGCAGAGGGGCTGGGATTGCTCTCCTGGGCCCCTTGTGCTTTTGGGCATGCTGCAGGACTCAATGTGCTCCTCCTGCAATGCCATGAGCACACAAAGCCTCCCTGTAGCTCCTGGTTGTTATTCTCTCCTTGACAAAAGCCAAATTTCCAGCAGGAAGCCCACAGTCATTTCCCACCTGCCCTGGCTCTTGCTACTCTAGGATGATAGAGGCTCTTATTTCTTGCCTTTCCTGAACTGAAAACTCCCAGGTGGAAAGAGGAACACTGCAATAAGCAACTTTCATTCTGTTCTTATTCAGTTTGCAACCCCTGTGCCCCTCTTCAGAAAGGGCATCTGTTTGGGGACACAACCCTGCAGGAGACAACAGCCCTGTGAAAGAGAGAGAAAGGGAAAAGGTCTACAAACCTTCAGCCTTGCACAAGAGCCCTAAGAACATTTTCCCCTTTCTCTCCAACATTTTATGCCCAACTCTTCTCACAGGAGCAGGTTTTCCTCATATTATCTGAGGGCTGGGAAAGGCTGGGAGGGACAGATGAGTACCAGGGAGACTGGAAACTATCAGCAGTAAGAATCTCCAGCACCTCTCCTCTCCTTCACAAGCAGTTTGACTGCCAGCTGAACAGAGAAACACCAATTCTGTCCCCAGATACCTGTTTCAGAGAATCACAGAATGGTTCCAGTTGGCAAAGCCCTCTGAGATCACTGAGTCAGGTCATCCATGACCACCACTGGCCACCAAACCGTGTCCCACAGGGCCATGGCCACATTTCTCAAACACCTCCAGGAATGGGGACTCCACCACCTCCCTGGGCAGCCTGTTCCAACCCCTGACAACTCTTACAGCAAAGACATTTCCCTTCCTGACCCAGCCTGACCCTCCCCTGGCACAATTTCAGGCCATTCCCACTCGTCCTCTCACTCGAGACTAGGGAGAAGAGCTCAACCCCCACCTCCCCCCAGCCTCCTTTCAGGGAGTTGCAGAGAGCAACTTTGTGCCCCCACCCCTGCATACCAGGGACATGTGGCTGCTCCTGGGTGGCAGCAGCCACTGTGGCAGGCTGCAGTGCCATGCAGTGTGGCAGCCCTGCTGGCACAGCTTTGAAGCCGGCAGTGAGGACAAGGCGGCAAGCGGAGCTTTTTGCTCTCCCTCTTGTACATGTGCCTGCATAAATGTGCTGGCTTACGATTATCTCTGCCTCCTAATTAGCAATTTGCATAACTGCTCGCTGTGAACAAGGAGTCCCATCAGTGTTATGAAGGATTTATTTAGCTGTCTGAGTGTATTTCTGTTATGCAGTGCAGGAGGCAAACAATGGCAGTGGAAGCAGTCCCAGGCGCTCGGTGTTATTTCTAACCCGCACGCAGAATTAACAGGAGGGCTAATTGTTCAGCAGCAGAAACTCATTTGTTTCTCTACAGACTGCAAGAAGAGGAAGTCTCAGAGTGCCTCTCTCTCTTTTTTTCCCCCCTGCAGGCAGTGGGATCAGAAGCTCTGCAGTGGGTTGTAAGCGGATGATGTTTGTTGTGTTGGCGGCCTGGCGGTCGCCACAGGCTGGTCTGCTCCTCAGCTTCTGGCTGAGGCTGCAATGTATGGAAATGCTGGGGGGAGCTGCCTCCCAGCCTCCAGACAAGGGATCCTTGTGTCTGCTTTTGTCCTCTGAATCATAGAATTGTCAGGGTTGGAAGGGACCTCAAGGCTCAGCCAGTTCCAACTCCCCTGCCATGGGCAGGGACACCTCACACTACAGCAGGTTGCTCACAGCCACATCCAGCCTGGCTGCAAAAACCTCCAGGCATGAGGCTTCCACCACCTCCCTGGGCAACCTCTGCCAGTCTCTCACCACCCTCATGGGGAAGAACTTCCTAACATCCAGTCTGAATCTCCCCATTTCTAGGTTTGTTCCTAATTTGAATCTCCCTATTTCTAGTTTGGATCCAATCCCCCCCAGTCCTATTCCTCCCTGACACCCTCAAAAGTCCCTCCCCAGCTTTCTTGTAGCCCTCTTCAGATCCTGGAAGGCCACAAGAAGGTCTTCTTGCAGCCTTCTCCTCTCCAGACTGCACAACCCCAACTCTCTCAGTCTATCTCCAGAGCAGAGCAGCTCCAGCCCTCTGCTCATCCTTGTGGTCCTTCTCTGGACACCTTCCAGCATCTCCAGATCCTTCTTGTAACAGGGACTCAGCTGAGGTACCAGTGATAGCTCAGCTACCTGCTGAAGCAGTCCTGCCTAAGATGTGCCAGGAGATGAGACTCATATTTGCTTTCCAGTTTTACTTGTTCTGTACTCCAGAAGATAAAATGTACCCTTGGAAAAGGGACTTTGAGGCTGCACCTCGAATGCTGTGTTCAATTTTGGGCCCCTCAAACAGACATTGAGGTACTGGAGCATGTCCAGAGAAGGGCAACAAAGCTGGAGAAGGGTCTGGAGAACAGGGCTGGTGAGGAACAGCTGAGGGAGCTGGGGGTGTTCAGTGTGGAGAAGAGGAGAACTAGAAGAAAGGTGTGAGTGGGATAGGAAAAATGGTGGAGAAGAAACAAGTCCTTTTAGGGTTTTGAGTGCTAATCTTCAACCATAAGACCATTTAAAGGTCTTTTCCAAGCTGTAACTTTTGCTGCCTTAAATGATGCTGGAGAAAAGTAACTTGCTTGAGGAACATTAAGTCATAGGTCGTGGCAAACACAATGTCTCCATCAAAAGAAGCACAGCTGCTAGGAAGGCTCTGAAGGACATGCCAGAGGGTCCTAGGCATGGGGCTGAAAGTGCTCCTAAACAGTGGCCCAGCTGCATGCTGGCTAAGAGGGCAGCACAGTGGAGTTAAGAGAACTTCCTTGGGGGAAAAAGAAAAAATGATCATTGTGTAATCCAAGAGCCAAATGATTTAATATGCAATGAACCCAAAATCTCATTTAATGAAGTGAATGTGCAGGCTTGCACCAACATAATTTACTTCCTTTTATGAGTATCTTCCCTGCCCTGCTAATAAATATCAGCCATTAACAGGTTTTTAATCTGCTCTGCATTTACTGCAGGGTAAGTGCAAGGCTATAAATAATGCTGGCTTGGAGGCATGAAGTGGAAAGCTGGGTGAGAGGGTCCAGCAGCCCCTCCTGCAACCCAAGCTGTGCAAGGCACTGCTGATTTGCAATGCTGATCAGCAGCCAGCTCAGCAAGGCAGGCAGGTCAGTCAGCAGGCAGGCTTCTGCTTGGCTCCAAGGATGCTCTTCTGGAACATTCCTCCCAGCATTTCCTCAGAGACTGACTGCATGGCTATGAAAATGCTCAGGGGGTTGGAGCAGCTGTGCTATGAGGACAGGCTGAGGGAGCTGGGGGTGTTTAGCCTGGAGAAGAGAAGGCTCTGGGGAGACCTAATAGCAGCCTGCCAGGACCTGAAGGAGGCTACAAGAAGGCTGCAGAGAGACTGTTTGCAAAGGCCTGCAGGGACAGGACCAGGGGTGATGGCTTCAAACTAGAGCAGAGCAGATTGAGATTGGATGTGAGGAACGAGTTCTGCACCATGAGGGTGGTGGAACATTGGAACAGGTTGCCCTGGGAGGTGCTTGAGGCTCCATCCCTGGAGGTATTCAAGGTGAGGCTGGACAGGGCTCTGAGCAACCTGATCTAGTTGGGGATGTCCCTGCTGAGTGCAGAGGGGTTGGACTGGATGAGCTTTGGAGGTCCCTTCCAGTCTGGACCATTCTATGTGTTGGAACTGAACATGGTATTCACACCTCAGATGTTGTGTTTTGTTTTGGGGCCCTCACTCTCAGAAGGACACTGAGAGGCTGGAGCAGATCCAGAGAAGGGCACCAAAGCTGGGGAAGGGTCTGGAGAACAGGGCTGGGGAGGAGCAGCTGAGGGAGCTGGGGGTGTTTAGTGTGGAGAAGAGGAGGCTGAGGGGAGACCTCATTGCTCTCTACAGCTCCATGAAAGGAGGTTGGAGCAAGATGGGGGTTGGGCTCTTCTCCCTGGTATCAAGGGGATAGAAGGAGAAGAAATAGCCTGAAATTGTGCTAGGGGAGGGTTAGGTTGGAGGTTAGGAAACAAGAGTGGAAGTTGGTGCAAGAGTGGTCATGGATTGGAAGAGGCTGCCCAGGGAGGTGGTGGAGTCCCCATCCCTGGAGCTGCTTAAGAAATGTGTGGCCATGGCACTGTGGGCCATGGTTTAGTGGCCATGGTGGTGTTAGGTCAACACTTGGATTTGATCTCAGAGGTGTTTTCCAGCTTTAATGATGCTATGGAATTAGGAGGTTTAACACACTGGAAAATAACACAGGCACAGGAATAAAAAGTCCAGGTACCCCCTGGACAATACCTGGGAGAGTGGGTGTCAAAGCATCCCCACTGCCTTTGACTTGTCCCTTGAGAGCCAGCTGCATGCCAAGCTCACCTTGGTGCTCAGCCATTTCTGCATCCTGCTAGGTTTCAAACCCTGGCCTCTCAGGGTCCACCAGCTCAAGTCCCACCTGCTCCAAACCTGTCTGAAATCCAGATTTGCTGTGTTTGGGATGAAAGCCTAAGAGAAAGTGGCCATGTCCACAGTATCCATTTTCTGGGATGAACTCCCAGAGGCGAAAGGAAAAAAGACTCAGAGCTACCCCAAACCAGGATCCTACCCAGTAGTGAAGGACTGAGCTGCAATGATTATCCTGAACCTCATTTAATAAAAGGGATAAGCTTCAGGGATGTCCTTTAGCTTCAGACTGAGGGAGTTTGATTTAAGACACCCAAGAGTCACCAAAGAAGGAAGACTGCAGCACAACCCCAAACCTTCCCAGTCTAGACCAATTCCTGCTCCTTTGCCTTTAGCCAGCATGCACTTGCCTCACTATTTCTGAACAGTTTCCCAGGCCAACAAAACTAGCACTGGGGTATCATTTGCACTTCAGAAGTGTTTGCACTTATTGAAAAGAAGAAAAAAATAAAAAGAAAAAAAAAGAAAGAGAAAACAAGAGAGAGAGAGAAAAAAAGTGAGAAAAAAAGATAATAAAAGAAGAGTGAAAAAGGAGAAAATAAGGGAAAAAAGGAAAGAGAAGTACAAAAAGAGGGGGGAAGAGTGGGGGAGAAGGAGGGGAAGAGGGAGGAAGAAGAGGGAGGGAAAAAGAGGGGGGAAATGAGGGGAGAATGGGAGGGGAAGAGGAGGAAGCAGAAGGGGAAAGGAGGGAGAACAGAGGGGAGTAAGAGGGAGCAAAGGGCTGGGTAAGACGGGGGAAAGAGGGGGAGGGAAAGGGAGGAAAAGGGGGGGAAAAGAGGGGGAAAAAGGGAGGAGAAAGAAGGGTGAAAAGACAGGGACAAAGGAGGAGGAAAGGGAAGGAGAAAGAGGGGGGAAAGAAGAGGGGAGGAAAGAGAGGAGGGGAAAGGGGGGAAAGAGGCGGGGAAAAGAGGGGGAAAGAGGAGGGAAAATGAGAGGGGAAAAAGAGTGGGGAAGAAAGAGGGGAGAAGAAAATAGAAGGAGAAAGAGGGGGAGCAGAAGAGGAAAGAGGGGAGAACAGAGGAGAGTAAGAGGGGGCAAAGGGGTGGGTAAGAGGGGGAAAGAGGGGAAGAAAAAGGGGGGGAAAGAGAGGGGGAAGGAGGAAAAGGCAGGCAAAAGAGAGGGGAAAAAGGGAGGAGAAAGAGGGGTGAAAAGACGGGGACAAAGGGGGAGGAAAGAGGGGGGGAAGAGGGGAAAAAAAGAGTGGGGAAGAAAGTGGGAGAGAAAGAGTGGGGAAGAAAGAGGGGAGAAGGAAAAGGGGAGGAGAAAGAGGAGAGAAAATGAGGGGGAAAAAGAGGGGGAAGAAAGAGTGGAGGAGAAAGAGGTGGGGAGAAAGAGGGGGAAGAAAAAGGGAGGGAGAAAGGGGGGGAAAATGAGAAAAAAAGAAGAGGAAAAAAGAGAGAAAAAAGAGAATAAAGGGAAAAGAGAGAAAAGAGAGCAAAAAGGGGCAGAAGAGGGAAAAAGAGGGAAAAAAAGAGAAAAAAAAGAGGAAAAAAAGAAGAGGGAGAAAAAAAAAGAAAACAGGTAAGAGCACAAAGTGCTGCAATGCTGAGAAAAGCACATGGTGCCATCCAAAAGAACCCTGGCAAGGCAATAGCCTGGAGAGGGCTTGTTTCCACCCTAATTAGCTATCATTTTGGCAAACACAAGGGAAATGCAGCAAAAACAGCCCTGTGACTTCAGGTACCCAAAACACAGAGAGAAGCTCTGGATGGGCTCTGAACTGGAAATGATGGATGTGGCTCACTCAGGCTGTAATTAAATCTCCTTCCACAAAATAAGAACAGCAATCTGTGTCCTGACCAAGAAAACCTGCTGTCTCATGGGAAGGGAAAAGACCAGCTGGGCCAGCCTGGGACCTTGACAGGCTGCAGAGCTGGGCACAAGCCAACCTCATAAGGTTCAACAAGACCAAGGGCAAGGTCCTGCAGCTGGGTCGGGGCAGTCCCAAGCACTGATACAGGCTGGGCAGGGACTGGCTTGAGAGCAGCCCTGAAGAAAAGGCCTTGGGGGTGCTGGGGGAGGAGAAGCTCAGCAGGAGCCAGCAGTGAGCACTTGCAGGCCAGAGAGCCAAGCAGAGCCTGGGCTGCAGCAAGAGAAGTGTGGCCAGCAGGGTGAGGGAGGGGATTCTGCCCCTCTGCTCCACTCTGCTCAGACCACACCTGGAGCTCTGTGTCCAGTGCTGGAGCCTCTGTTCCAGGAAGGATCTGGAGGTGCTGGAAGGTGTCCAGAGAAGGACCACAAAGATGAGCTGCTCTGCTCTGGAGAGAATTGGGGTTGTGCAGTCTGGAGAAGAGAAGGCTCTGAGGAGACCTTCTTGTGGCCTTCCAGGATCTGAAGGGGGCTCCAAGAAAGCTGGGGAGGGACTTTTGAGGGTGTCAGGGAGTGATAGGACTGGGGGGGATGGAAAAAAACTAGAAATGGGGAGATTCAGGGTGGTGAGGGTGGTGAGAGACTGGCAGAGGTTGCCCAGGGAGGTGGTGGAAGCCTCATCCCTGGAGGTTTCTGCAGCCAGGCTGGAGGTGGCTGTGAGCAACCTGCTGTGGTGTGAGGTGTCCCTGCCCATGGCAGGGGAGTTGGAACTGGCTGATCCTTGAGGTCCCTTCCAACCCTGACAATTCTATGATTCTATGAATTCTATGATTCTACTTGCCCAGGATGGGTTGGTTTTGGGTTTGTTTTTTTTTTGCCTGTCAATGTAATACTAACTCAGAGAAAGCAAAGAAACAGCTTGCAAAGACCTTGCTGCCTCTGTGGGGCCAGTGACTGGAACAGGGCAGCAGGAGAGGGCTCCTGCCCTGGAATGTAGCTGGAAAGCAACCCAAGAGAGCAGCTATGACACCTGGGTGCTGCTCAGCACGGTCCTATGCTTGCAAGGAGCTGCTCAGGTAAGGCAGTAGATTTGGGTTCCTGTTCATACCATGCCTGCCAGACTGGCATGCACCAGCATGCACCAGACCCAGTATACCAGAGCTGGCCCTGGCACCTTGTCTCCTGGCACCCATCTGAGGTCATGCCAGTGCCCATGGGACCACCTCAATGCCTTGCAGAGTGTACAGCAACAGCAGAGAAGAGCTAAGCACAAATGCTAGACAACTAACAACTTTCCAGAGGTGAATGCTGCACAAGAGAGCAACCTCAGGACAGCAACCAGAGACAACCCAGGATCAAGCCCTTCAAAACCTGAGAAAAGCCTCAAGAATCCTCAAGCCATAAAAAAAATCATCCATGCTTGGCTATTTGTATTTGACTGCTGCTGTCAGAGCATTTAGGTTCTTCTCTTCAAGCTCTCCTTAGGAACCAGAGGATGAGCAACCTGGGTTGCTCTTCATAGAAGAATGAGGTTAGAAAAAAACTCTTAACTCCTAGAGGAGGAAGCATCAAACCCCCACATCCCTTTCAAGAGGTGATCCTCAGTGCTGTAAGCCTTTGGGCAGGTTCCTGAAGGGATTGTGCTGTACACAGCACCTGGCTGGTGAGTAGTTTGGAGGCCTGGTACCTAATGCTTGGTGACAGATCACCAGCAGCTGTGATGGCTGCCAGTCCCCTCCCCAAAATGTAGCATCTCAAGCCTAGATGAGATCAAACACACACATCCATGGACTTTTAACAGAAATGGCCTTACCTTCCAGGAGGAGTTCCCAGAAGAGTTGTGATGGCAAATGGAAAATGCCCAATATCCACAGCCATTCCATGTGGTTCCCATCATTGGAGGTGAAGGGCATGAGGAGAGAAAGAAAAAGGACACTGATTAGCTGAAATCACAGTCTCACAGTCTCACAGCATATCAGAGGTTGGAAGGGACCTCCAGAGATCATCAGGTCCAACCCCCCTGCCAGAGCAGCATCACTTAGGGTAGTCTGCACAAGAATGCATCCAGGTGGGGTTGGAAAGTCTCCAGAGAAGGACACTCCACAACCCTCCTGGCAGCCTGTTCCAGGGCTCTGTCACCCTCACTGTAAAGAAGTTTCTCCTCATGTTGAGCTGAAACCTTCTATGTTCAAGTTTGAACCCATTGTTCCTTGGCTTATCACTGTGCACCACCCAAAAGAGCCTGGCCCCCTCCCCTTGACCCCCACCCCTCAGCTATTGATAGACATTGATCAGATCCCTCTCAGCCTTCTCTTCTCCACACTAAACAGCCCCAGGGCTCTCAGGCTCTCTTCCCAGGG
Organism: Indicator indicator; assembly: GCF_027791375.1. Classification (NCBI taxonomy): domain Eukaryota; kingdom Metazoa; phylum Chordata; class Aves; order Piciformes; family Indicatoridae; genus Indicator; species Indicator indicator. The sequence continues at coordinate 22,891,713 of NC_072026.1, forward strand.
GAGATGCTCAAGTCCCCTAAGCATCCTCCTGGCTCTCCATTGGATTCTTTCCAGCAGGTCTCTACAACACAGATCCTTCAACTCCACTCACGAGTTCCACCAAGAACCAAGAGTTCTCATTCCAATTTTCCTTTAAAGGGTTTGTTTATATTTGAAGGTGGATTTAGACAATGTTTTCAGACAGCTGGCTTCCATCTTACCATCTGCCCCTCCAGGACCTAAAAGAGGTCTATGAGAAAGCTGGGGAGGGACTTTGGACAAGGGCTGGGAGTGACAGGATGAGGGACAATGGCTTTGAAGAGGAAGAGGGGAGACTGAGACTGGAGATGAGGAAGAAATTCTTTAGAGTGAGGGTGGGGAGACATTGGAACAAGTTGACAGGGAGGTTGTGTTGGCCCCTCCCTGGAGGTGTTCAAGGCCAGGCTGGATGTGACCTTGAGCAACCTGGGCTGGAGGGAGGTGTCCCTGTCCATGGCAGGGGGGTTGGAACTGGATGATCTTTAAGGTCCCTTCCAACCCAAACCATTCTATGACTCTGTGATCTTACAGTCCTCATTTAGGCAAAGCTCCCACGACAACCAAGGAACTGAAGACAAGGCAAGGAACTGAAGACAAGATAAGGAAATGAAGACAAGGAACTCAAGACCAGCAACTCAAGGAACTCAAGATAAGGACCTCAAGACAAGGAACTCAAGGAACTCAAGACAGAACTCAAGACAAGGAACTCAAGGAACTCAAGACACAGAACTCAAGACAAGGAACTCAAGGAATTCAAGACTAGGACCTCAAGACAAGGAACTCAAGGAACTCAAGACACAGAACTCAAGACAAGGAACTCAAGGAATTCAAGACTAGGACCTCGAGACAAGGAACTCAAGGAACTTGAGACAAGGACCTCAAGGAACTCAAGGCAAGGACCTCAAGACAAGGCAAGGAAAGCTTTGCAATGCTTGGCCAAGAACCAACAACAACAAAACCCCCCCAAAAACCCAAGAAAAAAGACCAAAAAAGACCCCCTTCAGGCCTCCAAAAGATGCAGGAAGGTGAGAACTGTAATTCATACTCTGCTGCAAACAGAACTTCCAACTCAGAGTTTGCTCCACTTCTACTCAGATTCCTCTCTCCAGCCCATTCTTTTTTCCTGGTGGAACTAACCACCCAGCCACAAGAGCTTCGTTTCAGCCCAGATCTGTTTGTTGCCCATATAACTTTATGTGCTCCAGCCTCACACAGCAGTAATAAAAGAACTCTGTAAAACACAGTTCTGAGCACACATTGAAACAGCTGAGGAGTTCCTGCAACCTGAGGGAGCTTACTATTTGCCATCTCCTCCTAAAGGCTGCAAATCTCTGATGGCTTTCACACCTCCTTAGTGGCTTCTGGTTTTGCCTGGGGGCTGGATGGAAACTGGCAGGGCACTTAGCTATGGCTGACCTGCCTCACACAGAAGCAGCAATTCTCAGTCCCAGCAGTCAGAGGAATCTCTCTTTGCAATGCATCCTCAGGAAAGAATGGGTTGGGAGTTGCTACATAGAAATTCCACCTAGAATATTTGGTGGTGGTGGTGTTTTGTTCTTTTTTTTTTTCCTCTCCTCCTCATCCTTCTTTAAAAATGATGGCAAATATGTGCCCTTGTACTCAGCACTGGTGAGACCACACCTTGAGCACTGGGTTCAGTTTTGGGGCCCTCACTCCAAGAATGACATTGAGGGGATGGAGTGTGTCCAGAGAGGGGCAATGAACATGTTGTGTTCTGCTTTGGGGCCCTCACTCCCAGAAGGACACTGAGAGGCTGCAGCAGGTCCAGAGAAGGGCAACGAAGCTGGGGAAGGGTCTGGAGAACAGGGCTGGGAGGAGCAGCTGAGGGAGCTGGGGGTGTTCAGTGTGGGGAAGAGGAGGCTGAGAGGAGACCTCATTGATCTCTACAACCTTTCAGGTTGGAGTGAGGTAGAGGTTGGTCTCTCCTCTCTAGTAACCATTAATAGAACAAGAGAAAATGGCCTCAAGTTGCACCAGGGGAGGGTTAGGTTGGACATTAGGAGAAGCTTCTTCACTGAAAGGGCCCTCAAAGACTGGAACAGGCTGCCCAGGGAGGTGCTTGAATCTTCATCCTTGGAGGTGTTTAAGAGGCACTTTGGGACATGGATTTGTGGGCATAGTGATACTAGGTCAGTGGTTGGACTTGATGATCTTGGAGAACTTTTCCAACTGAAACAATTCTATGAACCGATATTTCAAAGGCAAAATCCAAAATACAGGACAAGATGCTCACAGTATTGCTCCCCCTTTAAATCTGATCACACACCAGATAGTCTTGGCTGCTGGAATCATGTGAAATCAGGATCTGAGCTGCTGTGAAAACACATGAATGACTCTCTGATTACCACGGGAAGCTTGGAAATGTGAACCCTACAGGCTTGGGATAAACAAATAAAGAAACCCCAAGTTTGGCTCTGATCCTGCAAAGCTCTTAAGTGCCTGCTTAGCTTTGCAAAATCAATGGGACTTTGTGAGCTGCTAGAGAACTCCAAGCAGATGAGAGATTTGTGGGATCAAATCTGGGAAAAAAAACTCCTATGCTCTTAAGCCTTAACCTAATGATATTTCAGCTTCTCTAAAGCCTGGCTCATGATTCTTCATTGAAAGGCTGAAGGCTGAGCTTAACATGCTTGAATAAAAATATTTACTCAGCAGGCTTTAGAAAGGGGAAAAGGTCTTTGCAGACCTTCAGCAGCTGAGGGCAGCTATCCAGCACCACCACTCCAGTGACCCCCAGGTGGGAGGCTGGGAGGGCAGCAGACCGAAAACAGTTAAAAGAGTGTTCAGGGCCAGGTTGGCTGAGGTCTTGAGCAGCCTGGGCTGGTGGGAGGTGTCCCTGCCCATGGCAGGGGGGTTGGAACTGGATGATCTTTAAGGTGCCTTCTAACCCAAACCATTCTATGGCTCTATAAAAATCCCCTATCTGCCTTTTTTTTCATCACAGCACCTTCACCATGGTACTTTCAACACAAAAATTATTTCCATGCCTGCGCTGCTTCAGGTCTGCAAGGCTTGAAGTGGATAAAACCCTACAAAATTGTTACTGCACTTCACCCCAAACCATCACAGCCTCAGTTACAACCTTGTAAAAGCAGAATGAGAGGAGCTGTCTACATTTTGAAGCTTTCTTTTGGGGGGAAAAAAATTAAAACCATAAAAAAGGATCAAACATCTACCAGGCATCAAATGATCCAACAAGTCCTCACCTAACCTAACTACTCCTAACAGCTAAAGAGAAAAAATGACTAATAGTCAGAATTAGCTCAATGCTGGGTTTGGGAGTGGTTTTTTCTTTTGCATCAAATCATACAGTCCTCAAACCTGAGACTCCTTGGCTGGGCATTCACTGTGTTAGCACCTCCCCACAGCCACTGCAAGCACATACTGACAGTGGTTAAATCAATGCCACGCTCAACATCATCTTCTTTTACCACAACCTCTTGTTTCTAATGAGTCTGAAGCAGTAAGTCAGGAGAGAGGAGAGCAAGAGCAAAAGAAATGCTCCTTTTCCACTCCAAGTGCCCAGGATGGCTCTTCTACCAAAGAACCCACTGAGACATCTCAGCAGCTCAGATGGAAGCTGAGGTGTTACAAGAAAAACAATATAGCAGAATTCATGGAGTGAGGAACTAAAACTGAACAAAACAAACAAAAAAATTCATAGATTCATAGCATACCAGGTTGGAAGTGACCTCAAGGCTGGATTGTAAAATACAAACACAACGAAGGTGGTTTCCAACCAGTAATGGAGTACCTAGATGATGGAATCATAGAATGGTAAGGGTTGGAAGGGACCTCTGGAGATCATCCAGTCCAACACCCTGCCAGAGCAGGGTCACCCAGGGCAGCTCACCAAGGAACACATCCAGGTGGGGCTTGGAAGTCTCTAGAGACTCCACAACCTTTCTGAGCAGCCTGCTCCAGGGCTCTGTCACCTTCACAGCAAAGAAGTTTTTCCTTATGTTGAGGTGGAACCTCCTGGGTTGCAGTTTGTGTCCACTGCCTCTTGTGCTATCTCACAGGGCATCACTGAAAAGAGCCTGGCCCCTTCTTCCTGATATTTACACACATTGATAAGATCCTCTCTTCGCCTTCTCTCCTCCAGGCTAAACAGCCCCAGGGCTCTCAGCCTTTCATTACCAAACAGATGTTCCAGTCCCTTCATTACCCTCATAGCTTCCTTTAGACTCTCTTTCAGTAGTTCCCTGCCCTTCTTTTACTGAGGAGGTCAGAACTGATTTTTGGAGGCTCCTTCCAACTGCTCCCACTCTGAAATTCTATGAAGTAGACTGAACTTCTGCTAGCCCCTTTTCCCAAACCTCTTTGCAATCAAAAGCAGGACAGAGAAGACAGTTGAAAGCCATTAACGAGCTGCATTTTGAATCACTGCTTTGGAGGAGCTGTTAAACCACAGAGACATATTCAACTAAGGCTCATTCCTCATGGCTCCCCCCCAGAATGTTGTTTTGACTGCTGGGTTGCAATGATAAGCACCAGTGACTCCCATATTTCTGCTTCCTTGGAACAGGCAGGAGCTTCCCCCCCAGCCCTGTACTCACCAAGGCCCCAATGCCATTTTTTCAAGTAAGTGGAGGTGCTGCTGAGAACTGCTGAACAAATCTCCAGCAAATGGTGTTGATGGCCTGTGTGGATGCTAACCACACCATGCCAGCTGATGTACAGCCCCTTAAAACCCCCAGCTCCTGCTATTTATAGGCACAGCTCTCCTGCACGGATTAGCTGAGCACAGCCTGGCCAGCTCTGCACCTCCTGCCACGCTCCAGTGCCACAACATCTTCTATTGCAGGCTTGCATGCTCAGCCCAGCCCATTCCACCTGCCCTGCAGAATCCACTCCTGCCCCAAGCTCCACAAGGATCCAAACATGGCTAGCAGGTCAGGAGAGGTTCTGCTGGAAAGCAGCTCTGCAGAAAAAGACCTGGGAGTGCTGGTGGATGACAAGGTCACCAGGAGCCGGCACTGTGCCCTTGTGGCCAAGAAGGACAGACTGAAAGAGCTGGGGCTGTTCCGTCTGGAGAAGAGAAGGCTCCCAGGAGACCTTCTTGTGGCCTTCCAGGATCTGAAGGGGGCTCCAAGAAAGCTGGGGAGGGACTTTTCAGGATGTCAGGGAGTGATCGGACTGGGGGGAATGGAACAAAACTAGAAATGGGGAGATTGAGATTGGATGTTAGGAAGAAGTTGTTCCCCATGAGGGTGGTGAGAGACTGGCAGAGGTTGCCCAGGGAGGTGGTGGAAGCCTCATCCCTGGAGGTTTTTGCAGCCAGGCTGGATGTGGCTGTGAGCAACCTGCTGTAGTGTGAGGTGTCCCTGCCCACGGCAGGGGGGTTGGAACCGGCTGAGCCTTGAGCTCCCTTCCAACCCTGACAATTCTGTGATTCTATGATTCTAAGGTCAGTGGTCTTCTGAGGTGCATTAAGAGGAGTGTGGCCAGCAGGTTGAAAAGGTTCTCCTCTCCCTCTACTCTGCCCTGGTGAGGCCATATCTGGAGTATTGTGTCCAGTTCCCCAGTTCAAAAGGGACAGGGAACTACTGGAGAGAGTCCAACAGAGGCTAGGAGGATGATTGAGAGACTTGACCAACTCTGTGAGGAGAAGAGGCTGAGACCTGGGGCCGTACAGCCTGGAGAAGAGCAGCCTCAGAGGGGATCTGCTCAGTGCTGATCAATAGCTAAAGGGGAGGGGTCATGAGGATGGGGCTGGGCTCTTTTCAGTGGTGCCCAGCAACAGGACAAGGAGCAAAGGACACAAATTGCAACCTAAGAGGTTTCACTTGAACTGAGGGAGAAACTTCTTCACTTTAAGGGTTCCAGAGCCCTGGAGCAGGCTGCCCAGAGAGGTTGTAGAGTCTCGTCCTCTGGAGACTTTCAAGCCCTGTCTGGATGCATTCTTGTGAAATCTGCTTTAGCAGGGAGCTTGGACTAGATGATTTCTGGAGGTCCCTTCTAACCTCCACCATTCTGTGATTTTTCCACCTCCACAGCCTCTGGAAGACCACATTCCCCCAGCACAGATCCTGAGCTGGCACAGCTCTGGACTCTCCTGCTGTCACTCTTGCTTTGGGCACTAGACAAAGCTTGCACCCATTTCTCCCCTGTAAAATCAGTTTCTCCTGAAGCATTGAGCTTTGCATACCACAAGACAGCAGAAAAGATATTAAAAGAAACTCTGAATATTTTGAATTTTATGAAAATAGTGGAAGCTCTTAAAATGGTGAGAGCTCTAAACTCATTTTTCGTAGCCTGAATCCTTTCCAAGTCTACTGTTTCCTCCCATCCCAGAGCCTGCACTTGCAGTGATCTTGAGAAAAGGGAGGAATTGCACATGCAATAAAACAGAGCAAGTCAAGGACAAAGACACCAAACCTTTGCATTTTGCAAGATTCCTAGAAATGTGGTGGGTTGGTTTTTTCCTTTTCCAGCCAAGCTGATTAATGCTATTTTAATGTGCAATATGTTGTGTTTAATAACCCAGGCCTTGCTTCTGAGAGGAGGAAAGGGTTTTACAGTTCAGTGTTTTACAGCCAGTTTTCCAAAGGGCCAGCACTAGATTGCATCCATAACTTTTAACACTGCCAGCTCCAACAGCAGATGGCAAAGTGCCAAGCTAGAGGCCAACCTCTTGCCTGGAACAGCGATGGTTTGGGGCAGAGGGGGATAAAATGTGGCTGCAAGAGGCAGAAATGAAAAAGAAAAGAAGAAAGAAGAAGAAAAAAAAAGAAGAAAAAAAGGAGAAAGGAGAAAGAAAGAAAGGGGAAGGGAAGGGAAGGGAAGGGAAGGGAAGGGAAGGGAAGGGAAGGGAAGGGAAGGGAAGGGAAGGGAAGGGAAGGGAAGGGAAGGGAAGGGAAGGGAAGGGAAGGGAAGGGAAGGGAAGGGAAGGGAAGGGAAGGGAAGGGAAGGGAAGGGAAGGGAAGGGAAGGGAAGGGAAGGGAAGGGAAGGGAAGGGGAAAGGAGGGGAGGGGAGGGGAAAGGAGGGGAGGGGAGGGGAGGGAGAGGGTGGGGATTGGAGTAGATGATTCCTAAGGTCCCTTCCAACCTGAACCATTCTACGATTCTCTGATTTATTTTAGAAATCTCCATCTCCTCTGAGCTCCTCAAACAGGACAAACCAGAAAAAGACCTTGACACATTTCACTCCTCCCCCAGTCACTGCACAATGCAGCCTGAGAGGGAAAGATACAGCAGCATGGAAAGACATCTGATGAAAAGCATTCAGGGTCAGTTTCCTGCATCATTTCTCTGAAGGAGCTGAAGACAAGAGGTGTCCCAGGACAGCCACCAAGCACTTGCTGCCCATGCTCCCAAGAGAGATGCCACCATGGGCAAAATTCACAGATTCATAGCTTGCATTGGGCTGGAAGGGACCCTCAAAGGTCAACTTGTGCAACCCCCTGCAGTTAGCAGGGACATATCCAACTAGGTCAGGCTGCCTAGGGCCACAATGATCTTGAATGTCTCCAGGGATGGGGCCTCAACCACATCCCTAGGCAACCTGTTCCAGTATTTCAGCACCCTCATTGTGCAGAACTTCCTCCTCATGTCCAACATAAATCTCCCCTGCTCCAGTTTCAAACCATTGCCCCTTCTCCCTTCTGGACAGTCCCTCCCCAGCCTGCCTGGAGGTCCCCTGCAGATACTGAAATGCAGCTCTAAGGTCTCTTTGGAGCCCTCTCTTCTCCAGGCTGAACAACTCCAACTCTTAAGCCCTCTGATCATCTTTGTGCCCTCCTGTGCACCTACTCCAGCAGGTCCATGTCCTTCTTGTGCTGGGAACCCCAGAGCTGGACCCAGTACTGCAGGTGAGGTCTCCCCAGAGCAGGGCAGAGGGGCAGGATCCTCTCTCTCCAGCTCTGCCCACACTGCTTTGGATGCAGCCCAGGCTGCCCTTGGCCTTCTGTGCTGCCAGTGCCCATTGCTGGCTCTTGCCCAGCTTCTCCCCCACCCGCACCCTCAAGTCCTTCTCTGCAGGGCTGCTCTCAATCTCCTCACCCCCAGCCTGGACTGATAACGAGGATTGGCCTGTCCCAGGTGCAGGACCTTGCACTTTGCCTTGTTGAACCTCATGAGATTCTCCTCAGCCACCTCTCCAGCCTGTCCAGGATGCTCTGGATGGTATCCTGTCCTTCAGTCTTGTCAACCACACCACTCAGCTTGGTATCCACACAAGGCAGAGAGCTGATTTATGCTGTACTTCTACACCACCTCCTGCAGGCAGCTAAGTCCAGACCCAAAGCCAGGCCTAAAACATCATCAAGAAACCTACCATGCTAAACCATGGCTTTACTTAACACAACTTTGCTTTTCCAAAGAGCAAGGAGATAGGGTTTTAGTAGGAGAAATTCCTACCACAGGAAGGGCTTAACTTTTAATTACACCATTTTAAGGTTATAAATTGTTTCCTGACCCTTATATGTAATTAAAAATAGATGTTCTCTGAGCTTAATGTCAGTTGAAATTGCAGGCCAGAGCAAGTAATTTGTTTGCCTGTTCACTGAACAAACTGTTTCTTGCAGCTTTCAAAGAACTGTGCTCATGCATCATGTATAAAGGTTGCCTTTCTCCAAGCTGAAAGGTCAAACAAAGCAGACCTGAAATTACACTTGGTTCTTGAAGGGGGAAGTGAGGGAGGGACCCTAAAAAACAGAAATCAAACTTCTGAGCTGGGGCTGGAGCTCCTCTCCTATGGAGACAGGCTGAGAGAGTTGGGGTTGTTCAGTTTGGAGAAGAGAAGGCTCTGAGGAGACCTTCTTGTGGCCCTCCAGGATCTGAAGGGGGCTCCAAGAAAGCTGGGGAGGGACTTTTGAGGGTGTCAGGGAGTGATAGGACTGGGGGGGATGGAACAAAACTAGAAGTGGGGAGATTGAGATTGGATGTCAGGAAGATGTTCCCCACGAGGGTGGTGAGACACTGGCACAGGCTGTCCAGGGAGGTGGTGGAAGCCTCATGCCTGGAAGTTTTGAAGGCCAGGCTGGATCCTGCTCTAATGTGAGGTGTCCCTACCCATGGCAGGGGGGTTGGAACTGGATGATCCTTGAGGTCCCTTCCAACCCTGACAATTCTATGATCTTCCTGTCTTGAAAACCCAATTTCCCAGGCTGGCTCACATCCAAGTTGCTAGCAACGATCTCAGATGCTTCTACACTGCCTTGTGCCAACACAATCAGAGGGTCACAGAATTGTTTTGCTTGGAAAAGACCTCCAAAATCATTGAGTCCAACTGTCAACCCACCACCACCATGGCCACTAAACCATGGCCCACAGTGCCATGGCCACAGGTTTCTTGAACACCTCTAGTGATGGTGAATCTACCACTTCCTTGGGCAGCCTCTTCCAACCCCTCTTGCAGCAGATATTTTTCTTAATCTCCAACCCAAACCTCTCCTGCTGCAATTTGAGGGCATTTCCTCTCATCCTATCACTTGTTATTAGGGAGGAGACAATGACCCCCACCTCACTCCAACCTCTTTTCAGGCTGGTCAGATTTGCAGGACTGCAGTTAGGTGTCCCAAACAGATGGGAAATGAATAAAAAACAAAGAAATAAACACTACTAATAAAAAGAAATAATAATAAATAATAATTAAAAAAGATTCAAAAATGATAAAAAATAATAAATAAAAAAGAAGGAATAAAAATAAAAAATAAAGATAAACACAAAAGAATAATAAAAATAAACATAATAATAATTAAAAAATCAATAATAATGAATAATAAATAAAAAATACAGATGAAATAAAAATAAAGATAAATACAAAAATAATAACAAAAATAAATATAATAAAAATAACAATAAATAAAAAATCAATAATAAATAATAAATAAAAAATAAAGAAGAAATAACAATTAAAAAATAGAGAAAAATAACAATTAAAAATAAAGTAAATTAATAAAATAAATATAATAAGAAATAATAATAAATTAAAAAATCAATAATAATAAATAAGAAATACAAAGAAGAAATAACAATAAAAAAATTTTAAAATCAATTAAAATAATAGTAAAAACATATATATTAATAAATAACCATAAATGAAAAACAATAACAATAATAAAGAAAAATGAAGAATAGAAATAAAAACAAACAAAAATAAAAATAAATACAAGAACAATTAAAAATAAATATAATAATAAATAACAATAAATTAAAAATCAACAATAATAAAAAATAAACAAGGAATAAAAATAAAAATAAATTAAAAAATAAAAATAATAAAAATAAACAGAATAAGACATATAATAACTAACAATAAATAATAACAACAATAACAATCATCATCATCATCATCTCCTGACTGGTTTCCTCCTCAAGCTGTTTACTTTTTTTTTCTGTAAGTATTTCCTGACTGGCTGCACACAAATTCTTTGCCATGCCCTTAATTATGCCTTATTGACTTAATACACGGTCATTTCTGTGGAGGCTGGCAATATTTCTTTGTGCTGAAGGTGCTGGATGCTGCCTGGTTCCCAAGAGAGATGCTGCTACTTAGGCTGAACAAAATGCTTCGTGCCCATTAGAGACACCAGTGGTTAGATGCTAACTGTCAGGAGATGTAGGAAAGAGCAGAAAACCTACAGCACCCTGCTGAAATTTCTCTTCACAGAGGCATTTCACAGCCTGTTGCCTTGCAGGAGGAACAGGAACACCTGGATGTGTTCCTGTGTGACCTGCTTTGGCTGGTCCTGCTCTGGCAAGGGGGTTCACAGGCTCACAGGATGTTAGGGATTGGAAGGGACCCAAAGAGATCATCCAGTCCAGCCCCCTGCCAGAGCAGGACCAGAGAATCCAGCACAGGTCACACAGGAACACATCCAGATGGGGCTGGAAAGGCTCCAGAGAAGGAGACTCCACAACCTCTCTGGGCAGCCTGCTCCAGGGCTCTGGGACCCTCCCAGGGAAGAAGTTCCTCCTCATGTTGAGGTGGAACCTCCTGTGCTGGAGTTTCCATCCATTGCCCCTTGTCCTATCCCAGGGAGCAAGTGAGCAGAGCCTGTCCCTGTCCCCTTCCTCCTGACCCCCAGCCCTCAGCTATTGATAGACATTGATCAGATCCCTCTCAGCCTTCTCCTCTCCAGACTAAACACCCCCAGGGCTCTCAGCCTCTCCTCCCCAGGCAGTGCTCCAGGCCCTTCAGCATCCTTGGAGCCCTCCCTTGCACTCTCTCCAGCAGATCCCTGTCCCTCTTGAGCTGGGGAGCCCAAAAGTGGACTAGATGATCTTCATAGGTGCCTTCCACCCCCTAGCATCCTGTGATTCTCTCTCTGAAGGTAAGTGGCAGCTGCACAGGATGCTCTGTATTTCCTAGCTGTAGTTAATCTACTGTGTCATGTCTCCTAGAGACCTAAATGAAATGCAGCAAGCCCCCTGTAAAACTGGAGCTAGGGAGCAAGACGATGTTGTAGAGCCAATGACTGTCTCACACTGGCTGTTTTCTGCCCTATTGAATGACCAGCAGGTTATGAAAACAAAGTCTCAGAAATATCAGAGTGGGCTCCTTGGGGAATATTTCCTTCCCAATGGGTTTAGGGGGGAGCTCGGATGAGAGCAACCCAGGAGGTAAGGAGCAGGTTCTCAGCCAGCATTGGCTGGGGTTTGTTCATAGAATCACAGAATGGTTAGAAGGGACCTTAAAGCTCATCCAGTTCCAGCCCCCTGCCATGGCCAGGGACACCTCCCACCAGCCCAGCTTGCTCAAGGCCTCATCCAGCCTGGCCTTGAACACCTCCAGGCAGGAGGCAGCCACAGCCTCCCTGGGCAACCTGTGCCAGTGTCTCCCCACCCTCACTCTAAAGAATTTCTTCCTCATCTCCAGCCTCAGTCTCCCCTCTCCCAGCTCAAAGCCATTGTCCCTCATCCTGGCACTCCCAGCCCTTGGCAAAAGTCCCTCCCCAGCTCTCCTGGAGCCCTTTCATGTACTGGAAGGCTGCTCTAAGCCTTCTCTTCTCCAGGCTGATCAGACCCAGCTCCCTCAGCCTGTCCCCATAGGGGAGGTTCTCCACCCATCTGATTATTTTTGTGGCCTCCTCTGGACCCTCTCCAGCAGCTCCAGGTCCTTCCTGTACTGGGAGCCCCAGACCCAGAAGTAGTACTCCAGGTGGAGTCTCTCAAGAGCAGAGCTGAGGGGCAGAACACCCTCCCTTGACCTGCTGGTTGGCTTTTTGGGCTGCCAGCACACATTGCTGGCTCATGTCTAGCACCTCATCCACCAGCACCACCATTAGAAGTCATTTTCACATCCAAGACTCCTACTTTGGCCCATGTCTTTGGAGCTGCCTTTGTACAAGCTGGGGTTCCCCCTCCAGTGTGCCAGCTGAGGCCATGGTGTTAGCTGGGAGGGCTTGGTGGAGACAGAAGAACAGATGACCTTCATCTCAAGTAGAAACCTGTCACCTCCACCACTCAACCTCACCTACAGTGTGGGAGTAAGTCTGCCTTTACCTACAAACCCAGGGTTTCTGCCAGGTGCCATCACAATCAGAGCTTCTATTTTTAACCCCTCAAGTAGAGTCAACTTATTTCTTGGCTTTAAATCATCTTTAATAGGAGTTAATAACTCCTCTTAAATTAACTGGCAATAAACAATGCAGCAATCAAATGTTGTCCTCTGTTTCCATCTCTCACTCCTCACCTCCAAGAAGAACCAACAGCATCAGCACAAGACACAGACATGCAGCAGCTTTGTTTATGGGATGCTCCAAGATACACAGAACATCTTTTTGCTTGGATTTCAAGAACCACAGAATGGTAGAGGTTGGAAAGGACCTCCAGAGATCATTTAGTCTAACTAAGGCAGGGTCACCCACAGCTGGTGGCACAGGAATACATCCAGGTGGGCACTGAAATTCTCCACAAGCTCTCTGGGCAGCCTGCTCCAGGGCTCCAGCACCTTCACAGCAAAGAATTTTCTCCTCAAGTTCAAGTGAAAGCTCCTGGGTTCCAGTTTGTATTCATTGCCTCTTGTCCTGTCACTGGGCACCACTGAAAAGAGCCCAGCCCCATCCTCTTGACCCCCACCCTTCAGATATGAATCAGCATGGATCAGATCCCCTCTCAGGGTGCTCTTTCTCCAAGCTAACCAGCCCCAGGTGTCTCAGCCTCTCCTCATAAGAGGGATGCTCCCTCAGCATCTTTGTGGCCCTCCTTGGACTCTCCCCAGTATATCCATCCCTGTCTCTCTGGAACTGGGGAGCCTAGAACTGGACACAATACTCCAGATGTGCCCTCACCAGAGTTAGAGGGGGAGGAGAACCTCCCTTGACCTGCTGGCCACACTCTTCTGAATGCACCCCAGAACACCATTGGCCTTCTTGGCCATGAGGGCACATTGCTGGCTCATGGTGACCTTGCTGTCCGTCAGCACTCCCAGGCCCTTCTCCACAGAGATCCTTTCCCAAGGACAAGCAGAGTTTAAGAACAATAAACAATTACTGCGAACCACTCTGGAAACGCTTCAGATGGCCAAGCAAGAAATCTAGCCTGAAGTACTATTGACCCTCTCTGAAAGCTGTTTCACTTGGGAAAAACACAATCCTGGAGGATGACTGAGTCTGAGGAGAACTGCTGCCTCCCAAATGATCAAGGCCTTGAAAACAATCCAATAAAGTAAAGGGGTTTATGAAGTTCCCTTGCAAGAAGCCTCCATCAGGTACGGCCCCTGTGGGAAGCAGCAGCTGGCCAGCGCCAGGGGCCCTGCTTTTGCCATCAGAGGATGATGTGGGTTATATTTTATACCTCTCTGTGTAACACCACAGCAGCCCAGCCCTCTGCTCTGCAGGATGCACAGCTGAGATTGAGCATTTCAAGCTTCCCTTCACCTCTCTGCCTGAGCTACACCACAAAGCTCACCCCTCTGCAGCCCCATGCAGCCCTCTGCCCTCCTCACAGCTCTGCCAGGCTCGCAGTGGCACACTACAGTAGGGGTTGGAAGGGACCTACAGAGATCATCCAGTCCAACCCCCCTGCCAAAGCAGGGTCACCCAGGACAGGTCACCCAGGAACACATCCAGGTGGGGTCTGAAGATCTCCAGAGAAGGAGACTCCACAACCTCTCTGGGCAGCCCACTCCAGGGCTCCAGCTCCCTCACAGAAAAGATTTCTTTCTTCATGTTGAGGTGGAACTTCCTGAGTTCCAATTTGTGTCCACTGCCCCTTGTCCTATCACAGGACACCACTGAAAAGAGCCTGAACCCTTCTTCTTGACACCCATCCTGCAGGTATTTATAGACATTGACCAGATCCCCTCCCTCCTTCTCTCCTCCAGGCTAAACATCACCAGTGGTCTCAGCCTGTCCTCCCCAGACAGATGTTCCAATCCTTTCACTTAAAGAAGGTCACACAAGAACACATCCAGATGGGTTTTGAATATCTCCAAAGATGAAAACTCCATCACCTCCCTGGGCAGCCTGCTCCAGTGCTCTGTCACCCTTAAATTAAAGAAGTTCTTCCTCGTCTTTAGACGGAACTTCTGATGCTCAGGTTTGCTCTCCATCAGCAGGGATGGTGTGGTGCCCACGGGATGCAGCCTGCAAGCACATCTAGGGTGAGGGAGGGCAAGTGAAGGACAAGGCTATTGTCAACAGCTGACTTTCCTGGGCTGACCCTTGGATAGCTTGTTTTTTTTTTTTTTTAATGATGTGATAAAAATCAGCAATGAATTATGCAGCATCACTTGATAAGTCCAACCCAACAGCTCTTGTGAATCCCATTTGAAAGTCAAATTGGAGTCTGATCCTTTATCTCAAAGCTTCAATAGAGTGAGCAAGCCAGAAGCTGCTCTCCAACTGGCTGGGGTGGCCTGTCCCTCCCAACCCCAATGGCATGGGGAACCCAGGAGCTCTGACTGAGATAGAATCACAGAATGGTTTTGGTTGCAAAAGACCTTTAAGGTCAGCCAGTCCAACCATTCTCTAACTCTGGTGCTGAACCATGTCCCTCAGCACCATATCTCTGCCTCTTTGAAATACCTCTTCTCCTCCCCAGCAGTGAGAACCTGAGTTGCTGCTCAGGGTTTGCAGAAAGGCTCTGGCTTGTACTTGCCTCTGTGGAGACCAAGGTCACTGCTAAATCTTGTGTACCACCTTGGGGTGCAGTAAGCAGGAGGTGGCACCTGCAGGGAGGAGTGGACAGGATAGGTGACCCTAAACTGACCCACAGGGGATTCCATCTCATGGATGTCATCTTCAAGATAAAGCTGAGGTGGGCATGGTGGTCTTGAGTGGATAGTTGGACTGAGGAGGGATTTGATAAATGTCTATCAATAGCTGAGGGCTGGGGGTCAGGAGGGAGGGGACAGGGACAGGCTCTGCTCAGTTGCACCCTGGGACAGGACAAGGGGCAATGGATGGCAACTCCAGTACAGGAGGTTCCACCTCAACATGAGGAGGAACTTCTGCACTGGGAGGGTCCCAGAGCCCTGGAGCAGGCTGCCCAGAGAGGTTGTGGAGTCTCCTTCTCTGGAGCCTTTGCAGCCCCATCTGGATGTGTTCCTGTGTGACCTGTGCTGGATTCTCTGGTCCTGCTCTGGCACGGGGGCTGGACTGGATGATCTTCAGAGGTCCCTTCCAACCCCTAACATCCTGTGAGCCTGTGACCACCAGGGTCAAGCCTCTTCCTCAATGGTAGTCTCAGGGGAGGACTCCATCAGATCCACCTCTGATCCCAATCCATGTGCTCCTTAATCCATTTTTCCTTAATCCACTTCCAGAACCCAACTCCTGAATCCAGTTCCCACCTGCCACTGAATTCAGCCTGGGCCCTCCCCAGTGCCTTCCCACAGCATCAGCAGTGACAGTGACATCACTGCCACCAGAGGGGTTGGGTTGGGTATTGCTCTGTATCTATCTGTGCCTATTTCATCCTATTGTTATTATTTTGATCAAAGCTGCTTCACTTTCTTTCCCAGGCTCTCCCTTATTCCCTTTCTCTTCCCTTTGGGAAGGGAGAGGGGTTCACAGAGAACATCTCATTTCCTAAGAGCCTGGGAAAAAAACCCCAAAGGACACTGAATCCAAATGTGCAGAATGGCAACACCTGCCCTGGCCCCACCACAGAGCTCCTGCCTTAATGGAGCCACTACAGAAGGGAACAGAGCAACATGGACCTCTGACTAAAAGCTCTCAGGAAGCACTCAAGGGTTGGGTGCTGCCAGCTGCGTCAGCTCCGCTCCACTCCAGGTCCTGACCTCCTGCCTGTGATGTCACCAAAGTGGACAACTTAATTAATCAGATGGAAATGCCTTCAGCAGTGGCAGGCAGGAAGGCAGGGCTGCCTGTTTCAGTCCTTCTGAAGCACCAATTGCAAGGGCAGGAGGAAAGCAAACAGCCAGCATCATAACCCAGGTGACAGCAGGCATAAAATCCAGGTGGGGGGGGAAAATAAGCACAAGCAACAGCGAAGCACAACGTGCAGTGGGGGCCCAGTCAAGAGCAGGCAGAAGAACAGCCACCACCAAGAAGAGCAAAGCAGGCCAGAGCTTGCCTGCTCCCTGCTGTCACACCAGACCTGCTGGAATTAGGTAGTGGTTGGATTTTGGGACATATTTTAGGTGGACATGGTGCTGTTGAGTGGCTGGTTGGACTTGATGATCTTAGAGATCTTTACCAACCTTAATGATTCTATGACTCGATGATCTTAGAGGTCTTTCCCAATTCCCTGGACCTATAAATGAGCAGTGGACTCTCTCCAGTAGTTCCCTGTCTCCTCTGAACTGGGGAGCCCAGGACTGGACACAGTACTCCAGGTGTGGTCTCACCAGGGCAGAGCAGAGAGGGAGGAGAACCTCACTTGACCTACTGACCACACTTTTCTTATGCACCTCAGGAGACCATTGGCCTTCTTGGCCATGAGGGCAGATTGCTGGCTCATGATGAATTTGTTGTCCACCAGCACTCTTGGGTCCTTCTCCACAGAGCTGCTTCCCAGCAGGTCACCCCTCACCTGTACTGCTGCAGGAGGTTGTTCCTCTCCAGGTGCAGGACCCTACACTTGCCCTGGTTGAACCATAAGAGGTTTCCTCTGCCCAATTCTCCTCCTAGGTTTCAGCAGGGTGGAAGCAGGGCAAAAAGCTCTAGTGCTTTTAGTAAACTGAGAACCTCCATGCCATGCTCTGCTCTGCTGAGACCTCCCCTGGAGTGCTGTGTGCAGGTCTGGAGCCCTCAATATAGGAACGACATGGACCTGGTGGAGAGGGTCCAGAGGAGGGCCATGAAAGTGATCAGGGGGTTGGAGCAGCTCTGCTGTGAGGACAGGCTGAGGGAGCTGGGGGTGTCCAGCCTGGGGAAGAGAAGGCTCTGGGGAGACCTAATAGCAGCCTGCCAGTACCTGAAGGAGGCTACAAGAAGGCTGCAGAGAGACTGTTTGCAAAGGCCTGCAGGGACAGGACCAGGGGTGATGGCTTCAAACTAGAGCAGAGCAGACTGAGATTGGATGTGAGGAACGAGTTCTGCAGATTGAGATTGGATGTGAGGAATAAGTTCTGCACCATGAGGGTGGTGGAACACTGGAACAGTTTGCCCAGGGAGGTGGTTGGGGCCCCTGCCCTGGAGAAATTCAAGGTGAGGCTGGACAGGGCTCTGGGCAACCTGATCTGGTTGGGGATGTCCCTGCTGACTGCAGAGGGGCTTGGACTGGATGGGCTTTGGAGGTCCCTTCCAACCCAAACCATTCTGTGATTCTATGATTCTATGCCTGGAGATCTAGACATGCAGCACTGGTTAGTAGAACATTAATCTTCTGGTACCAAGTGTGTCATGCACACCCCCCCAGAAGCCACAGGTGAGATGTGGCCCTGGGGCTGGACCTGCTTGCTGGTGTTTTCCTTCAGAAAATAAAAGCAGAGAAAGGATTGCAGGTGCTGGATGCCAAGCAGACAGCTAAAAGGACTGATGGGGATCAGCTGCCATGGGCTCCTGCAGCCACACCAGAGAGAAATGCCACAAAATTACAGCCACCTCCACCAGTCCTCTCTCATCTCTCCACAGGAACAAGAACAAATGGTTTCTCCATTATTTCCCCATTTCCCACCCCTCACAGAGCAAAGCACCACCACCAAGATCAAAAAGTTCTTGCACCAGCTCGCCAGGCTGATTGCTGTGCCGTGTCCTGCAGGCTTCTGAGGGCACCTGCAGAGCCATTATCAGTGCCAGCTCCCATCAATGAGCCTTTCATCTGCTAAAGCCTCCTATTGACACTCACTTATTTATAGCAACTGCACTGCACCATTCATTTAAACACATCAGCATTTGTGAATCAAAGATAAAGTGGACTTTGAAGCATGGGCCTGAGAACACATCAGCCAGAAAGAGGAGACAAAGCTCTCCAAAGGTGAAGCTCTAATCACTTATTGGCCCTCAGCTCTCTGCCACCTCATCTCTACCTGCAGAGGATGCACCTCCAGTCCCCAAGCCTCCCTCCTTCCACACAATCCCAACAGCACTGCAAGGCTATGAGGACTTTCCCTACATGGGGCAGATCTAAGACTCAGTTTGGCAGGGTGCTGGCTCATCTCAGGTCAACTACACCATCACCTCGGCCAGGCTATCCTTGAGGTCCATTCCAACCTGGCAGTCTGGGATGCTGTGACTCCAGTCATTCTTGGCTTCAGCCAGCTCTCCTTTGAATTATTTCATGGAATCATAGATTCATTGAGGTTGGAAAAGACCTCTAAGATCATCAGTTCCAACTGCCAGCCCACCACCACCACGCCCAGTAAGCCATGGCCCACAGTGCCATGGCCACACAGTTTTTGAACACCTCCAGGGATGGTGACTCCACCACCTCCCTGGGCAGCCTGTTCCAATGCCTGTGAAGAAATTGCTCCAATTGTCCAACTTAGACCTCCCCTGGCACAACTTGAAGCTATTTCCTCTTGTCCTATCACCAGTTACTTAAGAGAGGAGTCCATCACCCACCTGGCTCCAGCCTCTTTTCAGGCAGTTGTAGAGGTCTCTCCTCAGCCACCTCTTCTCCAGACTGAACAATCCCAGGTCCCTCAGCTGCTCCTGTTCTCCACACCCTTCACCAGCTTCATTACCCTCCTCTGGACTCTTCTTTTACTATAGTACATTCCAGGTACAAAACATCTGCTACAGACCTTTGCTGTTGTGTTCCATGTTGGACACCAACGTTTCCATCATCACCATCACCATCATCATCATCATCACCATCATCATCATCATCACCATCATCATCACCATCATCATCACTCTACTTTATCATCTCCCCTCATCTCCCCCTCAGCAAAAAATGAACAGAACTATTGAGAACTCTCCTCCAAAGATGCAAAGCAAGTGAAGGGAGAGAAGGAACTGGATTCTAATCCCCTCCAGCTACAGGAAACACACCAAAATCACAAGAATGCAAGGATAAGCCAACAACATTGAGAAAATACAGGGACTGCTGTCGATTTCAGGTCCTGGATCAGTGAGGTCCATTTTTAATCAAGCAAACCCCAACAAAAAGCCTGGATCTCCAACTTTTTAGGGTGTCAGGTAATGATAGGACTAGGGGGAAAGGAAAAAAAACTAGAAATGGGTAGATTCAGACTGGATGTTAGGAAGTTCTTCACCATTGAGGGTGGTGAGAGACTGGCACAGGTTGCCCAGGGAGGTGGTGGAAACCTCATCCCTGGAGGTTTTTGCAGCCAGGCTGGATGTGGCTGTGAGCAACCTGCTGTAGTGTGAGGTGTCCCTGCCCATGGCAGGGGGGTTGGGACTGGATGAGCCTTGAGCTCCCTTCCAACCCTGACAATTCTCTGATTCTAAGTGGCAGGAGGGAAAGAGCAATAGTGAAGAAGCTGGGATGCAAAGGAAATTATCCAAGAGGATGACCTTTACAAATCTCTCTGCAAACTCCAGAGCCCACCTAGGAGCAGCCCAGTTCAGGTCCCTAAAGCAGCTGAACCAGAGTTAATTCGCATTTAATGAGTGAAAAGGAGAAGAAAATCAAGCCTCCAGGAATCAGCATTGACATTCCTATGGCTTTATGACACAGCTCAGTGGAGCACAGGAAGTTCTAAACCATCTAAACCTGAAGAGGAACTTCTTTACTTTGAGGGTGGCAGAGCACTGGAGCAGGCTGCCCAGTGAAGTTGTGGAGTCTCCTTCTCTGGAGACTTTCAAGGCCCAGCTGGATGAGTTCCTGTATGACCTGCCCTGGGTGACCCTGCTCTGGCAGGGGGGGTTGGACTGGATGAGCTTTTGAGGTCCCTTCCAACCCCTAATGTTCTGTGATTCTGCATTCTTACAGTTTCCCACCTGAGTTTCCAGTTACAAAAACTTTGGGTCTTTGTCATTCTGGAAATGCAGAACAAGAAAGCAATCAAAAATCCAACATGATCCAAGTGCATTCAGACATCTCAAGGTAGAAAAGAAGTCACTGCTCCCTTGTTCTTGCAATTTTAATCACAGATGGTTTGGATTGGAAGATACCTTAAACATCATCCAGTTCCAGCCCCCTGCCATGGGCAGGGACACCTCCCATCAGCCCAGGTTGCTCATCCAGCCTGGCCTTGAATACCTCCAGGGAGGGGACATCCACAGCCTCCCTGGGCAGCCTGTACCAGTGTCTCACCACCCTCACTCTAAAGATTTTCTTCCTCATCTCCAGCCTCAATCTGCCCTCCTGAAGCTCAGCCAACACGCCAGTCAGACACATGTCACAGGGAGAAGCTGCTGCACATGAGCTCAGGTCATGCTTGCTGCTATGTGGAGCACCATACACACAGAATTAGTCATGCAAATCGTGATGCAATTTGAGCTTACATCCTCCTAGAACTCAAATTCCTTGAGAATAGTCCAAGAGCTCAGTTAAATAAGAGGCTGAATTTCACCTTGGCTGAGCCTATCAAGGGATGATCATCAGGTACCTCCAACATGCTTCTGCACTCCCAGCACTCTGCAGATCTTAAGTGACAAGACTCTGGTGGAAATCCTCCCATGCACCTCTCCATCCTGCAGTAAAACCTCCAGCATCCAGATGTGCAAGAGCAGGCATTTGTAACCCTGCAGGGGGCTACAGGAGAGCTGGGGAGGGACTTCTGACAAAGGCTTGCAGTGACAGGATGAGGGACAATGGCTTTGAGCTGGAAGAGGGGAGATGGAGACTGGAGATGAGGAAGAAATTCTTTCCAGTGAGGGTGGTGAGACACTGGCACAGGTTGCCCAGGGAGGCTGTGGATGTCCCCTTCCTGGAGGTGTTGAAGGCCAGGCTGGATGTGGCTCTGAGCAACCTGGGCTGGTAGGAGGTGTCCCTGCCCATGGAACTGGATCATCTCTAAGCTCCCTTCTAACCCAAACTATTCTATGATTCTTTGACACTTTTCTGTCACTGGTCCCCCTGTGCTTGACCTGGGCGAATGCCTGTGTCTTAGTAGCAGGACACCAAACCCACTTTCACAACCAGAAAAATCCTGCACTTTGTTGGTCAGTTATAAAGAGAAAAACATTCTTTTTTTTTTTTTTTCTGTAGTACCATCAGTATGTGATAAAATGCTATGGATTAAAAAGAAGAAAGGCCTCTCTGGAAGCAGCATGTGACCTAGAGCACCTTTATTCAGCTGAGAGACCAGAGCTAAACATTCCTGTGTGATCTGGTACAGGAGGTGATCCTGCTCTGGCAGCATCTGGTGTAAGTGATCCTGCTCTGGCAAGGAGGCTGCACTAGATCCCAGGCTCACAGGATGTTAGGGGTTGGAAGGGACCTTTGAAGATCATTGAGTCCAAACCCCTGCCAGAGCAGGACCAGAGAATCCAGCACAGGTCGCACAGGAACACATCCAGATGGGTCTTGAAAGTCTCCAGATGATCCTTCCAGGTCCCTTCCAGCCCCTAACATTCTGTGATTCCTTCTCCATGGGGAGGGCTTTGTGCAGGAGTGGAGTAGGTTTGAGATGCACCTGGGTGCCTGTGTGCTGAGATCAGCAGTGCTCTGGCAGCCAAGCACGAGGGGCAGCGATAACGATGCAGCAGCCCTGACAGTCTTCCTGGCACAGTCCTCCCACCTCAAAATACAAATCTTCCCTTTAAACATCTTCTGAAGCCTCTCTCCCACAAGTGAATTAAAGAGCCTGCAGGAAACAACTCAGGTTGCTCAACAGGGAGTGGACAATTTTGTGCTAATGCACAACCCTGGGTCTGCAGCAGCACCACGCTCCCATGGCCGGGTGGCTGCAATCAATACTGCTTACCAATGAAGGGGGAAAAAAACATCCAAGACTTTGAAGCTTCATTGTAATGAAGCTTCCTGCTCTAATCTAGCCTGTGCACACAACAACACCAACCAGGCAGCTGTTTGCCATCCTGCATTTTGAATAATTCACAGAGAAATCAAGAGAGCTTCTCACGGTGTGCTGGGAATTGCAGCCCAGGTGCTCTCCCTCTGCAGTGCTCCTCCCTGGGGTGCCTGTTGCTCCTGGTTCTGCAGGACAACCCTGCTCCTCGTCTCAGGAACAGCCCAGGAACAGCCCAGGGCAAAGGACCACTCAAAAGGTACCCAACAGGATACCCAAACCTCCTATGGTGGATTTCCTCCACAGACCGGGGTGCATTAAGAAGAGTGGGGCCAGCAAGTCAAGGGAGATTCTCTTCCCTCTCTACTCTGCTCTGGTGAGGCCACATCTGGAGTACTGTGTCCAGTTCTGGGCTCCCCAGTTCAAGAGGGGCAGGGACTTGCTGGAGAGAGTACAGCAAAAGGCTACAAGGATGCTGAGGAAAGACTGAGAGTTGGATCTTTTTAGTCTGGAGAAGAGCAGTCTGAGGGGGATCTCACCACTGCTGATCAGTACTTCAAGGGTGGGTGCCAGGAGGATGGGACCAGGCTTTGTTCAGTGACAGGACAAGGGGTTACAGGCACAAACTTGAACATAAGAAGTTCCATCTAAACGTGAGGAGAACTTCCTTAACTGAAGGATGACAGAGCCCTGGAGCAGGCTGTCCAGAGAGGTGATGGAGTCTCTGTCTCTGGAGACATTCAAAACCCTCCTGGATGTGTTCCTGTGTGACCTTCTCAAGGGGTCACCTTGGCAGGGAGGTTGGACTGGATGATCTCCAGAGGCCCCTTCCAACCCCTAGCATTCTGTGATACTGTGACTTCTCCCACCACTGGGGGAAACACTGAGATTTCACACAGCAGACTGAGCCAAAGCAGAGGCAGGAGCCAAGCCTGGCAGGGATTTGATCCTCCTGAGAGCAGAAAGCCTGTGGGACACATCTCAGTGGAAGAGGAGAGGACCCTGAGTGCTGGGGGCTCTGCCACAGGACCTCTGTGCTGGGCAGGGTGCAGCCACCCCTGGCACCACTTCCTCACTTTGGGTATGCTGGGGCTGGTGTGCCACAGGCTGATGCTGCAGAGGGTCCTGATTGCTGCCAGCAGTGCTGCTCCAGCCTCACCCCAGCCAAGCAGGAGTGCCTTGGAATAACACAAAGCACACAAGGGTGGTGGATGGGGACACGTGTGGGGACACGTGCAGGAATGGGAGGGAAGACCATGAAATTCCCCCGGGGAGGCCCAGCCTGACACCACAGTAGAGTGCAGCTCCAGTGCAATGCTCTCCCCTGTCCTCTTTTGCCTCAGCATTTCCAATCAACCATGTCCAGCCAAGCTGCTGTCACTGGCCACAGCACTGCTGGCTCCCAGGGCTCAGTGAGAGCTTCTCCTGCAGCCAGCTCTGCTCTTGCCTTCAGGGCTTCTGAATGAGAGCTTCTCCTGCAGCCAGCTCTGCTCTTGCCTTCAGGGCTGCTGAATGAGGACTTCTCCTGCAGCTCTGCTCTTGCCTTCAGGGCTTCTGAATGAGAGCTTCTCCTGCAGCCAGCTCTGCTCTTGCCTTCAGGGCTGCTGAATGAGGACTTCTCCTGCAGCTCTGCTCTTGCCTTCAGGGCTGCTGAATGAGGACTTCTCCTGCAGCTCTGCTCTTGCCTTCAGGGCTGCTGAATGAGGACTTCTCCTGCAGCTCTGCTCTTGCCTTCAGGGCTGCTGAATGAGAGCTTCTCCTGCAGCCAGCTCTGCTCTTGCCTTCAGGGCTGCTGAATGAGGACTTCTCCTGCAGCTCTGCTCTTGCCTTCAGGGCTGCTGAATGAGAGCTTCTCCTGCAGCCAGCTCTGCTCTTGCCTTCAGGGCTGCTGAATGAGGACTTCTCCTGCAGCTCTGCTCTTGCCTTCAGGGCTGCTGAATGAGGACTTCTCCTGCAGCAGCTCTGCTCTTGCCTTCAGGGCTGCTGAATGAGGACTTCTCCTGCAGCTCTGCTCTTGCCTTCAGGGCTGCTGAATGAGAGCTTCTCCTGCAGCCAGCTCTGCTCTTGCCTTCAGGGCTGCTGAATGAGGACTTCTCCTGCAGCTCTGCTCTTGCCTTCAGGGCTGCTGAATGAGGACTTCTCCTGCAGTCAGCTTTGGAACTTCAAGGCTGCCAGAGAGGGGGTGGAAGAAGGCTCCTTCCCAGCAGCCATCCTCCCAGTGTGGATGTGCAACACTTGTGTAATTCACTTTGAAGTTCCCAGCCTCCAGGCATGAAGCAGCAACCAACACAGTTGTTTACTCTGTAAACTCCCAGTCAACAGACAGCATTTCTCAGCACTGGAGTCCTCCCTGGTGGGGCTGTAAACATGAGAGATGCTTCACCCTCCTCAAAGAATGTTGTTCTTAGAGATGAGGAGGATGGAAAAGGGTAGATTTTAAAGTGGAAGAAGGGAGATTCAGACTGGAGATGAGGAAGAAATTCTTTCCAGTAAGGATGCTGAGACACTGGCACAGGTTGCCCAGGGAGGTTGTGGATGTCCCTTCCCTGGAGGTGTTCAAGGCCAGGCAG
Source organism: Indicator indicator (assembly GCF_027791375.1). Lineage (NCBI taxonomy): Eukaryota > Metazoa > Chordata > Aves > Piciformes > Indicatoridae > Indicator > Indicator indicator. The sequence continues at coordinate 22,916,559 of NC_072026.1, forward strand.
GATGAGGCCTGGAGCAAGCTGGGCTGGTGGGAGGTGTCCCTGCCCATGGCAGGGGGGTTGGAACTGGATGATTTCTAAGGTCCCTTCCAACTGAAGCCATTTTATGATTCTATCACAGCACCACAGTATATCAGAGGCTGGAAGGGACCTCAAGACATCATCAGGTCCAACCCCCCTGCCAGAGCAGCATCACTTAGGGTAGTCTGCACAGGAATGCATCCAGGTGGGGTTGGAAAGTCTCCAGAGAAGGAGACTCCACAACCCCCCTGGACAGCCTGCTCCAGAGCTCTGTCACCCTCACTGTAAAGAAGTTTCTCCTCATGTTGAGCTGAAATCTTCTCTGTTCCAGTTTGAACCTGGTATTCCTTGGCTTATCACTGTGCCCCACCCAAAAGAGCCTGGCCCCCTCCTCCTGACCCCCACCCCTCAGCTATTGATAGACATTGATCAGATCCCTCTCAGTCTTCTCTTCTCCACACTAAACAGCCCCAGGGCTCTCAGGCTCTCTTCACAGGGGAGATGCTCAAGTCCCCTAAGCATCCTCCTGGCTCTCCCTTGGACTCTCTCCAGCAGGTCTCTGTCTCTCTTGAACTGGGGAGCCCCAAACTGGACACAGGATTGCAGCTGTGGTCTCAGCAGGGCACAGCAGAGAGGTAGAAGAACTTCCTTAGCCCTGCTGGACACAGCCTTCTTGATGCATCCCAGGATTCCATTCTGTGATCTCTGGGACTCAGGAGGATGAAGAGTGGAGATTGCAATGGGAGAGCTCCTGGTGCAGACCTGGGTGGCTGGGTGGGACAGGCCAGCACCAGGTGCACAAGGCTGAGCCTCCCTCTTCCAAGCCTTCAAGGGAGAGGCAAGCAAACCCTCAGAGAAAGCTGCTGATGCTCCCTACAGCTCCTTTGTGTAAATCTGGGATATTTTCCCATTCCCTGAGAGCCTTGGTCCTTCCCAGACCCAGCCTGTTAATCTGATGCTTGCATTGAGTGTTCTGCTCATTAAACAATCCACTGCAAGGCTGCTCTTGTGCTGCCTCCTCCTCCCCTGTGCCCCCCTTGCAGGGCAGCACTGTGAAGGGTCACCAGCAGCCCAGCTGTGTTAATAGCTTTGGGAATAAGATGGCCTGGGGCTTGGAGAGCACCAAACCCCCACACCTTGGGGATTATGTTACACTTCCCACACATCATCCATCAAAATCCAGAAACTGATCTCACCCAAGTGGAAGAAAAAAATCAATAGCTTTCCCTTTCAGCACTGGGGGATGCATTGTCTCCTGTCTCAGGATCTTCATCAAGGGACAGGATCCCAGAGAAGGTATCAAGTGATGGCTCTGCAGCAGCTAAGGACACATCACAGTGGGTTTTAGCCACTTCTCCAGGTCAAAACTCACTCCTGCTGAGAGGCTGAGGTTCAACCAAACTGTTAGATGGACCAACACAAGTAAAGCCATGCAGGGCAGAGCCAGAAGAACAACACCAGAACAGGTTGGGAGGGGATCTGCTGGAGAGCAGCCCTGTGGAGAAGGACCTGGGAGTGCTGATGGGCAGCAAGTCCTGAATGGGACAGCAATGTGCCCTGGGGGCCAAGAAGGCCAATGGAGTCCTGGGGGCATTCAGAGGAGAGTGTCCAGCAGAGCCTGGGAGGTTCTCCTCCCCCTCTGCTCCGTCCTGGTGAGACCTCACCTGGAATATTGCATCCAGTTCTGGGCTCCCCAGTTCATGAGGGACAGGGATGTGATGGAGAGAGTCCAACAGAGAGCTACCAGGATGCTGAAGGGATTGGAGCACTGCCTGGTGAGGAGAGGCTGAGAGCCCTGGGGGTGGTTAGTCTGGAGAGGAGAAGGCTGAGAGAAGACTTTATAAGTGTTTATAAATATCTGAGGGCTGGGGGTCAGGAGGGAGGGGACAGGGACAGGCTCTGCTCAGCTGCACCCTGGGATAGGACAAGGGGCAATGGATGGAAACTGCAGCACAGGAGGTTCCACCTCACCATGAGGAGGAACTTCTGCACTGGGAGGGTCCCAGAGCCCTGGAGCAGGCTGCCCAGAGAGGTTGTGGAGTCTCCTTCTCTGGAGCCTTTCCAGCCCCATCTGGATGTGTTCCTGTGTGACCTGTGCTGGATTCTCTGGTCCTGCTCTGGCAGAGGGGTTGGACTTGAAGATCTCCAGAGGTCCCTTCCAGCCCCTAACATCCTGTGAGCCTGTGACCATGTAGTCCAACAGCTGAGCTGCAATCAGCCCCACTCAAAACAGGGGCTGACTGAAGGGTAAGCCAGCAGCAGACTCTGCCAGCAGGTCACCTTGCCTTGCCTGTCTGCAGCCATATGCCTGCAGGATCTGTGAGATGAGGTGCAGGAGAGAGACAGCACCCAGCAGAGCTGAGAGTGGGGATTGAGCTGCAAGAGAAGTTCTTGGCAGGTGGAGAGCACTCCCAGCCTAGCACTGAACATCCTGATGAGGCTAATTGCTGCATTAGACATCTGAACAAACAACACTAATCACCACATTAAACAACTGGAATTGATGCTGTGCTGACAAGCAAAGTGCCACACTGCACACAATGCCTTCAACTTCAGTGCTCACCACAACCACTCCCACATCAGGCCACCTGCAGGGTCTGGACCTGTGCCCACCAGCTCCAGACCTCCACAGATTCACAGAATGGTTTGGGCTGGAAGGGATCTTAAAGATCATCTTGATCCCAATCCCATGCCATGGGCAGGGACACCTCCCTCCAGCCCAGGTGGCTCAAGGCCTCATCCAGCCTGGCCTTGAACACCTCTAGGGAGGGGACAACCTCCTGGGCAACCTGTGCCAGTGTCTCCCCACCCTCACTCTAAAGAATTTCTTCCTTACCTCCAGTCTCAATCTTCCCTCCTTAAGCTTCAATCCATTCTCTCTTGTCCTGTCACTCCCAGCCCTTGTCAAAAGTCCCTCCCCAGCTCTCCTACAGCCCCCTTCAGGTAGGGGAAGGCTGCTCTAAGGTCTCCCTGGAGCCTTCTCTTCTCCAAGCTGAACAACCCCAACTCCCTCAGCTTGTCCCCATAGGAGAGGTGCTCCTCTGATCATCTCCCTGCTAACCAAACCCCTCATGGGGCCATTTCCCTTCAGTGTCCAGGAAGGGAGCAGTGTCACACAGCATCAGGTGACTTGCTTTTGTCCTTCTGGCATGTCCTTGCAGAACACATCCAGAACATGGGCAGGGACGTGCTGCTGAGTAGCAGTTCTACTCTTAAACCTTATTTCTCTCCCTTCTTGCAGAGCTGCTCTTGGGAAGATTTAGCACCATGGTAGTTTCTGAGCTGCTGAAGGAAGCATTGGCACAGGCTGCCCAGGGTGGTGGTGGACTCCCATCCCTCGAGGTGTTCAAAAATGTGTGGCCATGGCACTGTGGGACATGGTTTGATGGCCAGGGTGGTGTTAGGTTGATGGTTGGACTTGATGACCTCAGAGGCCTTTTGCAACCAAAACAACTCTGTGATTCTCTGAAGCACAGTGCCAAGGGCCAGACAGGGACATCAGAAGTACTTTTGGTCCTGACACTGCAGGCAGAGCTGGATCCTGCCCCCACACCATGCACTGCCCAAGGCAGGTAACCCACAGCCCCATAACCCTGCTGGGACCAGTCAGCATGACCAAGCCACCCACCAAGCAGGGCATGCCAGGGACAGCCAAGCTGCTTTGGGAGCCTGGGGCTCAGCAATGAATTTCTTTCCATTTATTTAGAAAAACATGATTTCTGCAGCAGGTCCAGGTTAAAGGCATAAATAAACCATTTTATGGCATGGTGGATTTTCACAGAAGGAATCAATAAGGTTTTGATTGAGCAATAATGAGGAGAGAGCCCTGTTGATCACCTGTCACAGGAACAACAAAAAGCACCAAAGGCTCTCAACTTGCCCTCAGAGAACAACAAAAAGCACCAAAGGCTCTCAACTTGCCCTGGCAGCACTGACAGTGCCCCTGGCAGGGGAGCAGTTGGCAGCACCTCAAGGTCAGAAGAAGATCCCAAATTAAGTAAGCAGACACACCTCATTCTTACACTTCTTTTTCTCTCCAGTTTCCCCCCACAGCTTCACTGGCTTGAGGTCTCTGACCCTTTTCTGTTATGGTTTTCCATGTGCTCAGGTTGAAGAGTGATGCATTAAAAGCAACATCTACATTTGAAGCATTTCTGCTCCAGCACACAGGACCTACAGCCAGGGATGGAGGATGAGCAGAGGGCTGGAGCTGCTCTGCTCTGGAGACAGACTGAGAGAGAGTTGGGGTTGTGCAGTCTGGAGAGGAGAAGGCTCCCAGGAGACCTTCTTGTGGCCTTCCAGGATCTGAAGGGGGCTCCAAGAAAGCTGGGGAGGGACTTTTGAGGGTGTCAGGGAGGGATAGGACTGGGGGGGGGGGATGGAGCAAAACTAGAAGTGGGGAGATTCAGGTTGGATGTTAGGAAGAAGTTCCTCCCCATGAGGGTGGTGAGACACTGGCACAGGTTGCGCAGGGAGGTGGTGGAAGCCTCATCCCTGGAGGTTTTTGCAGCCAGGCTGGATGTGGCTGTGAGCAACCTGCTGTGGTGTGAGGTGTCCCTGCCCATGGCAGGGGGGTTGGAACTGGCTGAGCCTTGAGCTCCCTTCCCACCCTGACAGTTCAGTGATTCTATGTCAACCAAGCAACCTCCTGCAGCAAGGTGTCCCATTCCCACAGCCTGGGCACGCTGCCTTCTCCCCACACCTTCCTACCCTCCTCCACAGCATCTCCAAAACCCCACATCTGAGACTGAAGATCATACTGGCAGCTAGCATGGGACCAGAGACACAGGGCAGCTGGGCTGCTCCCTTAGGTGCTTTTCTTCCCTCCAAAATCCATCCAGTGTTGACCAGAGCTGAAGCCAACAGAGAAACAAGGCAGTAGCTTTCCAAGAATCACAGAATTGTGTCAGTTTCACAGTCAACAAGTCCAACCTTCAGCCTAACACCACCATGGCCACTAAACCACGTCCCCAAGTGCCATGGCCACAGGTTTCTTGAACACCTCCAGGGATGGGGACTCCACCACCCCCCTGGGCAGCCTGTTCCAACCCCTGACCCCTCTTGCAGCAAAGACATTTTTCCTAATCTCCAAACTAACCCTCCCCTGGCACAATCTCAGGCCATTTCCTCTCATTCTATCAGCTGATAACCAGGGAGAAGAGACCAACCTCCATCTCCATCCTCCTTTTGGGGTGTTGTAGAGAGCAATGAGGTCTCCCCTCAGCCTCCTCTTCTCCAGCCTGAACACCCTCAGTTCCTTTAGCTGCTCCTCACCAACTCTGTTCTCCAGACCCTTCACCAGGGACCACAGGAGGCTCAGACAAAGAATCCTTTGCCCCTGAGTATCCCTGTCCACCCTTGAGCTGCTATGACTGCAGGCAGGAGCAAGGGAGAAGGGAAGATTCCCTGTGCTGGAAGAGGTCTTGCTGCTAATTAGACTTGAAGCAGAGCTGTGCCTCACTGAGGCCCTGGCAGACGTCACCCAGGCTGGTGTGGGCACAGGGGAGCAGGAGCCAAGGCAGACACCACCTCATTAACACCATCTGAGTTTGAGCCCTGCCTCATCCTCCCCCCCAGGTAGCAGCTGGGGGCTCCCACTGGATCCCCCTCCCTGGGATGGGAGAACATAGAATCATAGAATCAGTCGGGGTTGGAAGGGACCACAAGGCTCATCCAGTTCCAACCCCCCTGCCATGGGCAGGGACACCTCACACTACAGCAGCCTGGCCAGAGCCTCATCCAGCCTGGCTGCAAACACCTCCAGGGATGGGGCCTCAACCACCTCCCTGGACAACCCATTCCAGGCTCTCACCACTCTCATGGGGAAGAACTTCTTCCTCACATCCAGTCTGAATCTCCCCACTTCCAGCTGTGTTCCACTCCCCCCAGTCCTGTCACTACCTGATAGCCTAAATAGTCCCTCCCCAGCTTTCTTGTAGCCCCCTTCAGATACTGGAAAGCCACAAGAAGGTCACGATAAGGTCTGTGGAAACACAGACTTGTTTGCTGGTTTGCTCAGCTGTATGCTTCCAGGTGAGGAAGACAAGGGTGACCCCCAGGCCTGGAATAGCACTGAACCCTGCTTGGGGCTGTCCCCTCCACCCCTAAGGCAAGCAGGAGCCCAGGAGAGAAGAGAAAACTCAACTGACGTCTCCACCACCTCCCAAGCGATTTGCAAATGAAGTCTGCTCACGTAGGCATCATCAGGTACATGGGACTGCCAGTTAATTAGCTTCTAATGTTATTAATTACCTGTCTTGCAAGCACTTTACATCAGATGCACAATGTTTAACTTCATACAGAAGGACTCAGAGCACTCAGCTTCCAACACTCATCAGGAGGGGTCTGCTTTTGATGCCAGGCTCATTCCACAGCACACTGCCAGTACCCAGCCCAGCAAAGCTCTGCCACAGCCCATCAGCTGGCACTCACTTATCACCAAGAAGCACAAGAACCACATGCTGTGGCTTAATGAAGTCCCTGTAGCACAGGGGTCTAACAGGGGTGTGTGTGTGTGTTTGTTTTTCCCTAAGCAAAAGCCCCTGTGGGTGCTTGGCACGAAGCATGCAGTGCCCTGGGGTCCCTCTGCAGGGCACAGCCCTGGGGAACTCACCAGGCAGGTTCTTTATTCAACTCAATGCTGGCATCAGGGCTTGCTCTCCCTGCCTGCCTCTGAACAGGCTCTCTTCAGAGGCTGTTGGGGAGTTGAAATTTGGGATATTGCACTTGGAGCCAGTTCCACAAAATGCTTGAGAGGTCCCAAGCCTGAACACAGCAGGGGGTGGGGAGGGGGAAGGGAAGGGAAGGGAAGGGAAGGGAAGGGAAGGGAAGGGAAGGGAAGGGAAGGGAAGGGAAGGGAAGGGAAGGGAAGGGAAGGGAAGGGAAGGGAAAGGCAAAAAGGATCTCTCCCTGGGTACCTCTGCACAGAGAAAACGCTCAGCCTCATTTGCACATCCTGGTAATGACCACAGCCATTAATGCTCTGAGTCACAGGCACTGTGCTCAGCATGAGACAGATGAGCTGTGCATCTCTCAGAGAGCAGAGCCATGGACCACAGGAGCCATCACAAAGCCCACATCACAGCTGAGCAACCTATCCTCCACACAGGGTGGACCAGCAACACCCAGGGGTGTTCAAAGAATCACAGAATGGCTTGAGTTGGAAGGGACCTTAAAGCTCATCCAGTTCCAACCTCCCTGCCATGGGCAGGGACACCTCCCACCAGCCCAGCTTGCTCAAGGCCTCATCCAGCCTGGCCTGGAACACCTCCAGGGAGGAGGCAGCCACAGCCTCCCTGGGCAACCTGTGCCAGTGTCTCACCACCATCATTTCTTTCTAATCTCCAGCCTAAATCTCCACTGCTCTAGTTTAAAACCATTGCTCCTCATTCTGTCACTACAAGCTCTTACAAAAAATCTCTCCTCATTTCTCCTGTAGGTACTGGAAGGCTTCACTAAGGTCTCCCCTGAGCCTTCTCTTCTGCATGCTGAACAGCCCCAACTCCCTCAGCCTGTCCTCTTAGGAGAGCTGCTCCAGCCCTCTGATCTGAAGGGGGCTACAAGAAAGCTGGGGAGGGACTTTTTATGCTATCAGGTAGTGATAGGACTAGGGGGAATGGAATAAAGATGGAAGTGGGGAGATTAAGGCTGAATGTGAGGAAGAAGTTGTTCCCATGAGAGTGATGACCACCATCCCTGGAGGTGTTTAAGGCCAGGCTGGATGAGTGTCTGGCAGCCTGATGTAGTGTGAGGTGTCCCTGCCCATGGCAGGGGGGTTGGAACTGGATGATCCTTGTGGTCCCTTCCAGCCCTGACTGATTCTATGATTCTATCATCTTTATGGCCTCCACTGGAGCCTCAACAGATTCAGGTCCCTCTTGTGTTGAGGGCTCCAGAGCTGGATGCAGTACTCCAGGTGGGGTCTCACCAGAGCAGAGTAGAATCCCCTCCCTTGGGCTGCTGCCAATGCTTCTTCTGATGCAGCCCAGGACCCTGTTGGCTTTTTGGGTGGCCAGTGCACATTGCTGGCTCATGGCAAGTGTCTCCTCCCCCAGCACCCCCAAGTCCTTCCCAGCAGCATCCTACTCCTCACTCAGCCTGTATTCCTGCTTCTCATTGCCCTGGCCCAGGTGCAGGACCTTGCACTTGGCCTTGTTGAACTTCATGGGGCTGGCATGGCCTCACCTCTCCACCCTGTCAGGGTGTTCCCAGCCCTCACCCCACTGCACCCACGCTCCCCTGAAGTGAAGGCACCAGGTGGCTGCCCTGTGCTAGGTGCTGCCCTGCCTTCAGGCCAGCTGGATGTTACCTTTTGCAAATGTGCAAGGAAACTCCCACCAGGATAACTCCAGCCAAGGGCTCTCAGCTGCTTCAAACAGCTCTGCAACTAGGTGAAGCAGAGAGGGTTTTGGCACAACTCTGGTGATGAGGTGGGGTAAAAACTACGTTTCCATGGCCACCTCCCATCACAAAGCTATTGGGGTGCTCCTCAGGCTTTGCTCATCCTCCTTCTTCTCAGCCCAGAGTTCCCATTTATTCCAAGATCATCTGTGTGACCCACTGCAAACTGCGTGGCACATCCTTGCTGTGGAAGAGATCTGCTTGCCTGCCCCCCCAGGGAGCAGAACTTCCCTCCAGATGTGCTGGGGACCTTGCTGCCTGCTGATGTGGAGGTTCAAGACTGTGCTCTGCAGCTCAGCTGAGGGAGTCGAGCCGACAGCAGCGTTCTGCCACGCTCTGTGAAACTCGCACCCTGGCACACAGAACAATTGAAGCCTTAAAAATAGACTGAGAACAAAGGGCTGAGATCATTAACACACACACATACACACAAAAAAAAAACCCCAACAAAAAAAAGCCCCAAACCCAGACAGTGAGAAAGGTTCACAAGCATAAGTCCAGAGAAGGGAAGCAAATCCTTGTCGAGCCGACCCCACCGCCCCGAGCCGGTCACCAGGGGACAGAGCACAGCCAGCTGCTGGGACATGGCCTCCAGGGAGTGACAGGGCACTGCAGCCCTGCTTAGGCAACAGAGCTCCTGGTTCCAAGGAAAACACCTGCATGGGCACCAAAGTACTGCCCCTCACACCATGGCATACAATCACAGAGTGCTCCGGGCTGGAAGGGATCTCCAAAGGTCGTCCAGTCCCTCCCAACCTTTTCCCCTCCCAACCTTTTCCCTTCCCAACCTTTCTTCCCTCCCAACCATTTCCCTTCCCAACATTTTCCCCTCCAAACTTTTCCCTTCCCAATCTTTTTCCCCTTCCCAATCTTTGTCTTTCCCAACCTTTCCCCTTCCCAACCCTTCCCCTTTTCAACTCTTTCCCCTTCCCAACCTTTTCCCCTTCCCAACTATTCCTCTTCCCAACTATTCCCCTTCCCAACCTTTTCCCCCTCCCAACCTTTTCCCCTTCCCAACGTTCCCCCTTCCCAACTAATCCTCTTCCCAACTATTCCCCTTCCCAACCTTCCCCCTTCCCAACTACTCCTCTTCCCAACTATTCCCCTTCCCAACCTTTCTCTTTCCCAACCTCTCCCCTCTGCAACCTTTCCCCCTCCCAACCTTTCCCCTTCCCAACCTTTTTCCCCTCCCAACTTTTTCCCCTTCCCAACATTCCCCCTTCCCAACTATTCCTCTTCCCAACTATTCCCCTTCCCAACCTTTTCCCCTTCCCAACCTTCCCCCTTCCCAACTACTCCTCTTCCCAACTATTCCCCTTCCCAACCTTTCTCTTTCCCAACCTCTCCCCTCTGCAACCTTTCCCCCTCCCAACCTTTTCCCCTTCCCAACCTTCCCCCTTCCTAACTACTCCTCTTCTCAACTATTCCCCTTCCCAACCTTTTTCCCCTCCCAACTTTTTCCCCTTCCCAACATTCCCCCTTCCCAACTATTCCTCTTCCCAACTATTCCCCTTCCCAACCTTTTCCCCTTCCCAACCTTCCCCCTTCCCAACTACTCCTCTTCCCAACTATTCCCCTTCCCAACCTTTCTCTTTCCCAACCTCTCCCCTCTGCAACCTTTCCCTCTCCCAACCTTTCCCCCTCCCAACCTTTTTCCCCTCCAAACTTTTCCCCTTCCCAACGTTTCTCCCCTCCAAACCTTTCCCCTTCACAACCTTTCCCTTTCCCAACCTTTTCCCCTTCCCAACCTTTCTCCCTTCCCAACCTTTCTTCCCTCCCAACCTTTCTCCCTTCCCATCCTTTTCCCCTTCCCAACCTTTCCCCCCCTGCCAACCTTTTTCCCCTCCCAACCTTGTTCCCATCCCAACCTTTATCCTCCCCACCTTCCCTTTTCCATCAGATCTCAACCCCACATTCCAACTAGGTCAGGTTGCCCAGAGCCCTGTTGAATACCCTTGATATCACCTTGAGCATCTCCAGGGAACTTCCAGCTCGACATGAGGAAAAAATTCTTTGGTGTGAGGATGCTGAAGCCCTGGAGCAAGCTGCCCCGAGTGGTTGTGGAGTCTCCTTCCCTGGAGACTTTCAAGACCTATCTGGATGCCCAGGGCAGGGCACACAGCAATGCATCCAGATAGGTCTTGAGAGGGTGATGCTTCTCTGGCAGGGGGCTTGGGCTCCCTAATCTTTAGAGGTCCCTTCCAACCCCTACCACTCTGCGATGCAGCCATTAAACTACAGCCTACACTAGAGAAACCACAATGCTCTGCTAGCAGCTCCCCAGCCAGGAATCAGGCCCACTTTGGAGGTTTATTTATAGCATCCCAGGCCTCATTCCCAGTGCTTGCTGTTTGCAGCAAGACCCATGGCCATATCAGCACAACCATCTGGGACTCCATCTGAGCTCGCAAGCTAAGGCACGCTGGGCACGGTGCTTTCAGCTACAGAAGCTCTTCTCTGCTTTCCCTGCTGTGCAATGCCAGCAACAACAAATCCTGGCTGTGTGAGACAGCCCAGCATTGGCCCTCCCTGCAGCAGGTTACTTGAGGTTACTTGAAGTTAAATCAAGCTCAATATGGACTTCGTTGTGCGCAGCCAAAAAAAAATAAACTGAATCAGCGTGGAATTTGAGGTACAACTGTGATTGAGCCACAGAATGGGTTGGGTTGGAAGGGACCTTAAAGCTCATCCAGTTCCAACCCCCCTGCCATGGGACAGGGACACCTCCCACCAGCCCAGCTTGCTCAAGGCCTCATCCAGCCTGGCCTTGAACACCTCCAGGGAGAGGACAGCCACAACCTCCCTGGGCAGCCTGTGCCAGTGTCTCACCACCCTCACTCTAAAGAACTTCTTCCTCATCCCCAGTCTCAATCTCTCCTCTCCCAGCTCAAAGCCATTGTCCCTCATCCTGGCACTCCCAGCCCTTGTCAATAGTCCCTCCCCAGCTCTCCTGGAGCCCCTTCAGGTACTGGAAGGCTGCTCTGAGGTCTCCCTGGAGCCTTCTCTTCTCCAGGCTGAACAGCCCCAACTCTCCCAGACTGTCCCCACAGGGGAGCTTCTCCATCCCTCTGATCATCTTGGTGGCCTCCTCTGGAGCCTCTCCAGCAGCTCCAGGTCCTTCTTATGCTGGGGGCCCCAGCAGTGGAGGCAGTGCTGCAGGTGGGGTGTGAGCTGAGCAGAGCAGAGGGGCAGAATCCCCTCCCTGTGCTGCTGCTCTCCCTGCTCTGGATGCAGCTCAGCACACAGCTGCCTGCTGGGCTGCCAGGGACCAGTGCTGGCTCCTGGGCAGTTTGTCACCAACTGACACTCCCAAGGCCTTCTCCTCCAGGCTGCTCTTCAGCCATTCTCTGTCCAGCCCATATTAATGCTTGATATTGCCCCTACTTTGCACTTGGCCTTGTTGAACTTCATGAGGTTGGCATTAGGCCACCTCTCCAGCCTGCCCAAGTCCCTCTGGATGCCATCCCTGCCCTCCAGAGTGTCAACCAGGCCACACAGCTTGGTGTCACCTGCAAACTAGCTGAGGGTGCCTGAATCCCACTGTCCATGTCACTGACAAAGATGTTGAACAGCACTGATCCCAGCACTGACCCCTGAGGGCTGAGCCTGGATGTCCCATTTCCAATTTAAAACTCTCAGTTCAAGCTACCACTTTCAGGCCAGCCATAAAAACCACCTCTGCAAACCAACTGTCTGTTGCTAATCATCTTGCCCAAAGTGAAAGATTTCCAGCCTCCTGTAATTACCTTTTCCAAAGTGAGAGGTGCCACAGAAATGTGTCACCACAGGAACACATTTATGCTGGAGCAGGGGAAATGATGGAATGATGTTTGCTTATTTTTAGCCTCTAGAGGTCACAGCCTCACAGTTAAATCCCTGAAGTCAGACAAGCAGTCTCTATTTCTTGCTCCCATACATCATTTAGAGGAGATTGCAATCTTCTTTTAAAACAGCCCAATTTGAGGGCTCAATATCTGGGGACATCAAAAGAAACTTTTGCCTGGCCTTTATGGCTGACTGTAAGGCAGGAGGCTGAGCTCAGGAAGGGAGCTCACAGCAAATGCTTCAGCTGCTGCACGCTGCACAAGGTCCCATTTGCAACCCGTGGTGCCCAGATGACAGAAGTGGGCAGAACTTGCTGAAGCATGAAATTGGTTTAAAATGATGAAGTGAAGATCTGTTTTTCTTTCAGATCAAAGCACATCTGAGAACACCACTCAGCACTCTGTTTAAATTCCCCTGGAATCTGATCCACACTGTTGTTGTCTTTTTTTTACCCCCTGAGTTTCCTCTTTGGAAGTCAATCCTGACCTGGACAGGCTGAGAGCTGGCTGCAGGCAAACCTCATGGAGTTCAGTAAGGACAAGAGCAGGGTTCTGCATCTGGGGAGGAATAACAACAGGCACCAGGACAGGGTAGAGGCTGCCCTGCTGGAAAGCAGCTCCACAGAGAAAGACCTTGGAGTGCTGGTGGGCAGCAAGTTCTGCATGGGACAGCAATGTGCCCTGGTGGCCAAGAGAGCCAATGGGAGCCTCGGGGGCAGCAAGAAAGGTGTCCAGCAGGGCTGGGGAGGTTTGCTCCCCCTCTGCTCTGCCCTGCTGAGACCACAGCTGCAATCCTGTGTCCAGTTTGGGGCACCCCAGGTCAAGAGAGACAGAGACCTGCTGGAGAGAGTCCAAGGGAGAGCCAGGAGGATGCTTAGGGGACTTGAGCATCTCCCCTGTGAAGAGAGCCTGAGAGCCCTGGGGCTGTTTAGTGTGGAGAAGAGAAGGCTGAGAGGGATCTGATCAATGTCTATCAATAGCTGAGGGGTGGGGGTCAAGGGGAGGGGGCCAGGCTCTTTTGGGTGGTGCACAGTGATAAGCCAAGGAACAACAGGTTCAAACTTGAACAGAGAAGATTTCACCTCAATATGAAAGAGAAACTTCTTTACAGTGAGGGTGACAGAGCCCTGGAGCAGGCTGCCCAGGGAGGTTGTGGAGTCTCCTTCTCTGGAGATTTTCCAACCCCACCTGGATGCATTCCTGTGCAGACTTCCTTGGGTGACACTGCTCTGGCAGGGGGGGTTGGACCTGATGATCTCTTGAGGTCCCTTCCAGCCTCTGATATACTGTGGGACTGTGATACTACTGCCTGTAAGTTTTTCACTTGACCAAATGTCACCAGGTAGCTTGGGAGGAAGTTCTTGAAATGGAGAGGGGAAAAAATACCTCCCTCCCCATCTCTGCAGTCTACAAGAGCTGAAACACAGTGACCTGCTGCCCCCCTCAGAGGTGTTCAAGGTCAGGTTGGACACGACCTTGAGCAACCTGGTATAATGGAAGGCCCCTTCCAACCCAAACCATCCAATGATTCCATGCCGTGCCACTCTGGGGATGCTCCCAAGGATGATGTAGCACAGGACCACCCAGCATCAGCAAAGCAGACCAAGGAGAGCAATGTTTCTGGCAGTGAAGACACCTCAATCCAAGCACCCTCAGTTGCTCATTGGTTCCAAGCATGGAGTTTTAAGCCATTTTAACACTGCATTAAAAGGTCAAATGCTGTGTGTCCTCTAGGGAGGGATGAGGAAGAGGAGGAGGATCAGATACAACCACAGAATTGTTTTGGTTGGAAATGCTCTTTAGGATCATCAAGTCCAACCACTGACCTAGTATCACCATGGCCATTTAACCATTCCCAAAGGGCTATGCCTGTGTGTTTTTGAAACACCTCCAGGGGTGGGGACTCCACCACCTCCCTGGGCAGCCTTTTCCAATCCCTGACCATTCTTGCAGCAGAGAACTTTTCCTCATTTCCAGCTTAACCCCTCCCCTGGCACAATTTCATGCCATTTCCTTTCATTGTATCATCTGACACCAGGGAGAGGAGACCAACCCCCACCTCACTCCAACCTCCTTTCAGGAAGCTGTAGAGAGCTATGAGATCTCACCTTGGCCTCCTCTTCTCCAGGCTGAACAACCATAACTCCTTCAGCAGCTCCTCACCAGCCCTGTTCTCTTCACCAGCTTTGTTGCCCTTTCACGATGGGCAGTGGTGGTGGTGATGGATGCTGGACTTTGCTGGTGCTCTACTCACACCCTTGAGCGCCAGCCCCATCCAGACTTTGCATTATCAGAAGGCACAAGAGCAAACCATGCTCCAAGAGCTTCCAAGGGCTTCCTTACAGGGACATACAAGCCCTCTCCTTTCACACTGCTCCTTGTTTATAAATAGTTCAGACTCATGAATAACTGAGGAGCAGGTGATGCTCGGTGCGGTTCACCGACAGCTGCAGCATTTAGTGTCTCACCACCCCTCAGCATGCCTTCAGCATGTAGTACCTTGTAACCAGACAACAGGCAGCCCCACAGGGAGCAGAACATGGACTTCCAAGCAAGCAAACTGTTCTGGTTTTTTTTTGTCTAAACCACAAGTTTTAACATGAAGACACTTGCTGCAGGTTCTCTTTCTCAACAAGCGAAAGCTGGGTCCGAAAGGCAAAGTCCTATCATAGAAGAGCTTGAGGTGGAAGGGACCTGCAAGATCATCCAGAGCAAAGCCCCTGCCATGGGCAGGGACACCTCCCACCAGCCCAGCTTGCTCAAGGCCTCATCCAACCTGCCCTTGAACACCTCCAGGGAGGGGACATCCACAGCATCCCTGGGCAACCTGTGCCAGTGTCTCCCCAGCGTCACTCTGGAGAATTTCTTCCTCACCTCCAGTCTCAGTCTCCCCTCTCCCAGCTCAAAGCCATTGCCCCTCATCCTGTCACTGCAAGCCCTTCTCCAAAGTCCCTTCCCAGAGCTTTTGTAGGGGGGTTTACAAGCCCAGACCAAAGCTGAATGTACAAAATGAGGTCCCTATGTTGGAAACAAGACTGCTCAGGCAGTTCTGCTTCCCTTCTGCCTCAGTGCCTGCCTGGCTAGGGAGCCAGACTTCAAAAATCACATTGAGAGGCTTGTCTGAGCACTTGCACCCATGTCCTGCAATGTCCCAGTGTCTCTGGGGCCCTGAAGAAACACAAGGAAGCAAGCTCAGGTCAGGAAAGAGCCTGGCAGCAGCACCTGCATGAACTTCAACAAGGCACCTTCCCTTACCATAGAATGGTTTGGGTTGGAAGGGACCTTAAAGGCCATCTAGCTCCAACATCCTGCCACAGGCAGGGACACCTCTCACTAGCCCAGGCTGCTGAAGGCCACATCCAACCTGGCCTTGTTCACTTAAAAGCTACCCCTTTTTCCTGAAATCCTTTTTGCCATCCTCATTTCTATGGCAGGCAGAGCTCCCTCCAGGCAAAAGAGTCCAAGAGCACCCAGACACCTCTAATGCCTGGGGACAGCAGCCAAGAAAACATCCTGCAGAAATAAACATCAGTTCCCTCCTCCACCCTCCAAATAGGGGGGAACTGTTTAGGAATTGTTTCACCTGGAAAAAAGGAGGCTAAGGGGAGACCTAACTCTTTACAACTCCCTGAAAGGAGGTTGGAGTGAGGTGGGGTTGACCTCATTTTCCTAGTGACAAGAGACAGGATGAAGGGAAATGGCCTCAAACTGAACCAGGAGAGGTTTAGGTTGGATATCAGAAGAAGCGCCTTTCCTGGAAGGGTAATCAGGCATTGGAGCAGGCAGCCCAGGGAGGTGGTGGAATCCCCATCCCTGAGGGGTTTGAAACAGGCAGAGATGTGGTGCTGAGGGCCATGGTTTAGCACCAGCCTTGGCAGAGTCAGAGAATGGTTGGACTGGATGATCTGAAAGGGCTTTGCCAACTAAACTCATTAGCTCATTATATTCCTACATCTGCACAAGACATTCACAGGCTCACAGGATGTTAGGGGTTGGAAGGGACCTCGGGAGATCCTTGAGTCCAAGCCCCCTCCCAGAGCAGGACCAGAGAATCCAGCACAGGTCACACAGGAACACATCCAGATGGGGCTGCAAAGGCTCCAGAGAAGGAGACTCCACAACCTCTTTGGGCAGCCTGCTCCAGGGCTCTGGGACCCTCCCAGTGCAGAAGTTCCTCCTCATGTTGAGGTGGAACCTCCTGTGCTGCAGTTTCCATCCAGTGCCCCTTGTCCTATCCCAGGGTGCAACTGAGCAGAGCCTGTCCCTGTCCCCTCCCTCCTGACCCCCAGCCCTCAGCTATTGATAGACATTGATCAGATCCCTCTCAGCCTTCTCCTCTCCAGACTGAACACCCCCAGGGCTCTCAGCCTCTCCTCCCCAGGCAGTGCTCCAGGCCCTTCAGCATCCTTGGAGCCCTCTGCTGGACTCTCTCCAGCAGATCCCTGTACCTCTGGAACTGGGGAGCCCAGACATGGATGCAATATTCCAAGTGAAGTCTCAGCAGGGCAGAGTAGAGGGGGAGGAGAACCTCCCTGGCTCTGCTGGGTGCATCCCAGGATCCCATTTGCCTTCTTGGCCACCAGGGCACATTGATGTCCCACGGATAAATTGCTTTCCACCGTGGCTGGAACTGGCCTAACACCATACCCACCTCTTCTAGCCTGGCCTGACTAATTCACCATCTAAAGGGTGCAGCAAAGCCACAGACCTTTTGCTTCCCTCAGTGTGAAAGCAGCATTCAGCTCAAGCCTGTCAACAGAGCTGGGTGGTTGCTTCTTAGAGGACTGGTGGTGGTTTGGGTTTTTTTCTTTGCTTGATGTTTTGAAGGCAATACACATCTCTTAATAGCCACATGCAGAAATTACCAGAAGTTCTGAGGTGTTTTCTTTAATAAAAAAAAAAAGAGAAAAAAAGAAGAAAATTCTGTACCTTGACAGAAATAACCTTTTAGAGGCATGAATCAGCTGCCTGCTATCATTTGGAGCCTGGCTGTTATTTTTGAACACTCAGGTGAATCAGTGCTCAGAGGTGTACTTAAGGAGGTGAAAACTGGAAGAGCTGCACCCAGGACAGGCTTTTTGGGAGCACTAAGTGCAGATTCATCAAATTGGGTCTCAACACCAAAGCAGCACTCTGCTAAAAATTCCTCCCTCGTCCTCCTCTCTTCCTTTGGCTATTGTTAGGAAAATCTGCTAATTAGGATTCCTCTGCCAGTTTCAGGCTGAGCTTCTCTTCAAAACCTGCCTCTAGCAAATGCTGAATCCATGGGTTTTGTCTAACTCAGACAAGCTTAGCGTTTTTATTATTGGTTTGTGGGGCTTTTCTCCCTCCCCCCCTCCACACCACCCCCACTTTGGTCTGTTTTCCAGCTGGGATTTGAGCAAGAATTCCCCTTTAGAAAGGAGAAGAGCTCTTGCCAAGAACACACCCCTGTAACATTGCAATTTGATGGTTTGTTTTCCCATTCCTTCCCCACTTGGAGGGTTTATTTGCAAATGATTAACTGTGCTGCATGTGCACACAACACAACTTTGTGGTTTTTCCACCTACTCTTTGTCTGCCAAGGGCTTAGCTCCCACGAGCCAACCTGCATGGTTAATGTCTTTCAGTACCAGTTGTGTTTGCTGCATTATTGCTGTGGAGCTCTGGATGACATCCAAGCACACTAAGTTTAGCTACAAAACTGCCTCTTTTCAAATCATTCCCTTGTTAAGAAGATGACTGCAGAGCCTCTGGCCACTGCTTTGTACCACAACGCAGTGCTGCCAGTACTGGGAGAAGGCAGCAACCACTGGGCACCTGTGGTATTTCCCCTGCCAGGGGTGGCACGAGGCAACAATCTTCTCTCTGCCAGAGGTGAGAGAGATGCTCTTTGACTCCTTGGCTACAGGCTGCCTGTTTGCACCAGACTGCAGAGAGGTCATTTTGCCTTCTGGGTTGAGACTCCCATGGGTCACTGAATTGCCTTTTCCTCACAAGATCACATTAGTCTTGGCAGTGTAAGTCTCAGAGAAGAGACTCTGGCAGGGGGTTGGACTCAAAGATCAGAGAATCATAGAATCAAGGCTCATCTAGTTCCAACCCCCCTGCCATGGGCAGGGACACCTCACACTACAGCAGGTTGCTCACAGCCACATCCAGCCTGGCTGCAAAAACCTCCTGGCATGAGGCTTCCACCACCTCCCTGGGCAACCTCTGCCAGTTTCTCACCACCCTCATGGGGAAGAACTTCTTCCTAACATCCAATCTGAATCTCCCCACTTCTAGTTTTGTTCCATTCCCCCCAGTCCAATACCTACCTGACACCCTAAATGTCCCTCCCCAGCTTTCTTGGAGCCCCCTTCAGATCCTGGAAGGCCACAAGAAGGTCTCCTCAGAGCCTTCTCTTCTCCAGACTGCACAACCCCAACTCTCTCAGGCTGTCTTCAGAGCAGAGCAGCTCCAGCTCTCTCCTCATCCTCATGGCCCTTCTCTGGACACCTTCCAGCACCTCCAGATCCTTCCTGGAACAGAGGCTCCAGAACTGGACACAGAGCTCCAGGTGTGGTCTCAGCAGAGTGGAGCAGAGGGGCAGAATCCCCTCCCTGGCCCTGCTGGCCACACTTCTCTTGCTGCAGCCCAGGCTCTGCTTGGCTCTCTGGGCTGCAAGTGCTCACTGCTGGCTCCTGCTGAGCTTCTCATCCCCCAGCACCCCCAAGGCCTTTTCTTCAGGGCTGCTCTCAAGCCAATCCCTGCCCAGCCTGGATTTGTGCTTGGGATTGCCCTGACCCAGCTGCAGGACCTTGCACTTGGTCTTGCTGAACTTCATGAGGTTGGCTTGGGCTCAGTTCTGCAGCCTGTCAAGGTCCCTCTGGCGGCAGGGAGGTTGGAACTGAATGATCCTCGAGGTCCCTTCTGACCCTGCCAATTCTCTGATTCTATGAGCCACAGCTGGCCACAGCACTCATCCACCCCTTTAACACCTTTCCAGATGAGCCACAACACTACATATAATTCCTTGACCTCAAAACCCCCCACAATGTAATTGCCTCTGAGCAGAAGCAGGTTTCCTTCACCAGCATAACCTCATCTTTTCTGAACACATGTACAACTACATTTAACTTCCCTCCAGATCAGATTCTTCTACAAGGGAAAACTCGACATTATCCTAATTCCCAATTAGATCTGAGAGCAAGCAGAGTCTCTCTCTCTCTCTCTCTCTTTATCACTATTATGAGAATGTATTCAATTTGCCACTTTCATGTCCCAGCAATTACAACTGTTTACCAGTTCTAAAGCACATCCTTTAGGAAGACCATGAGTCACCTTTCAAGCTGATCACTGTTTATTTGGTATTCTCTACTGAAAATAAAAGGGATCAGTTCAACAAACCCTTAAACAGAAACGTTAAGAAAGAGAAGAGGGGAAAAAAAAAAACAATCAAATGAAGTGGTGCATCAGAAAGAGATAAAAAAAATCCAAACTCTAAGATCTTCCACACTAAATAGTTTTACAAAGCACCAGTAGTAAAAAACCCATCCCTAGGACAAATGCTGACTGGAAATAAGACTGTTCCAGGCAGTGCTTTTGAAGCTGCTTGGAAGAAATTAGCTAAATATATCTATATCTATATCTATATATATAGATATATATATATATATATATATAAATAAATACATATAACTCATGAAAAAAAAAAAATCTTCCTTCAAGGAGATTTAAACTAATTTTTAGAAGAAGAAAGATTCCAGCAAAGGGATGAGACAGCCAGCAACAGACCACTAATGAATGCACCAGATCTCCTGGGCTATAAACCCAGCAAGTCTGCCTGCTCCTGTGTGTGGCAAAGTTTGGGGGTGATGACTGACTGTGTTCACACAATTTAAACACAAGGAGGAACTTCTTTAATGTGAGAGTGACAAAGCACTGGAGCAGGCTGGCCAGAGAGGTGGTGGAGTCTCTGTCTCTAGAGACATTCACAGCCCACCTGCATGTGTTGCTGTGTGAGCTGCTTTAGGTGAACCTGCCTTGTCAGGGGGGTTGGACTTCATGATCTCCAGAGGTCCCTTCCAACCCCTCCCATTGTGTGATTGTGTGAAATCCCCTCCTCCAGCCAACATCCTGAGCCACAGCTGGCTAATCACAGAGTCACAGAATCACTGAGGCTGGAGCAGCGCTCTGAGCTCATCCAGCCCAGCCTATGACCTAACACCACCATAGCACTGAGTGCCACATCCAACCTTTCCTGAAACACCTCCAGGGATGGTGACTCCACCACCTCCCTGGGCAGTCCATTCTAGTATCCAGAATCAGGGAATCATAGAATCAACCATGTTGGAAGAGA
Organism: Indicator indicator; assembly: GCF_027791375.1. Taxonomy (NCBI): domain Eukaryota; kingdom Metazoa; phylum Chordata; class Aves; order Piciformes; family Indicatoridae; genus Indicator; species Indicator indicator. The sequence continues at coordinate 22,937,124 of NC_072026.1, forward strand.
CCTCCAAGCTCATCCAGTCCAACCTAGCACCCAGCCCTATCCAATCAACCAGACCATGGCACTAAGTGCCTCATCCAGGCTTCTCCTGACACATCTCCAGTGATGGTGACTCCACCACCTCCCTGGGCAGCACATCCCAATGGGCAATCAGCCTCTCTGTGAAGAACTTCCTCCTAACACCCAGCCTAGACCTCCCCTGGCACAGCTTGAGACTGTGTCCTCTTGTTCTGATGCTGCTTGCCTGGGAGAAGAGCCCAACCCCCACCTGGCTACAACCTCCCCTCAGGTAGTTGTAGACAGAATCTAATTCCCCTTTGCATGAGGAACTGCTTCCTAACATCCAACCTCACCCTCCCCTTCAGGCCGTGCCCTCTGGTCTTGTCACAAGTTGCCTGGGAGCAGAGCCTGACCCCCACCTTACTACAACTTCCCTTCAGGTAGTTGTAGAGTGTGATAAGGTCCCCCCTGAGTCTCCTCCAGGCTAAAATGTGACTACCTGACATCCAGCATGTCTCCTGCTCTCCTTGAAGCTCTTCTATCAGCAAATTCTTTGATTATGTCCATAATGCCAGAAACATAGCTGGCACTTCTCCTCTAATGAAAATATTACAGACTCTCAGCAAGCTACACATACAATTATCACCAGTGGTAAGTATGGTGAGAAAGAGCACCACAGGGAATACCATGGTGGTCACTGAGTAGGATCACAGCATCATTAAGGTTAGAAAACAACTCTAAGATCACCAAGTCCAGCCATCAACCCAATCATGCCCACTAAGCCATAGCCCAAAGAGCCATGGCCAGACATTTTCTGAACACCTCCAGGGATGGTGACTTCACCACCTCCCTAAACAAAAGATAAAGAAAGAAATCTGACCAAGATCTCACTTTCTCTGCTCTGCAGGATTAAAAAGAATCATAAGATCTTTAAAATCATATAATCATAGACTTGGTTTGGTTGGAAAAGTCCTCTATGGTCATCAAGTCCAACCATCAACCCAACACCACCGTGGCCACTAAACCATGGCCCAAAGTGCCATGGCCACACATTTTCTGATCACCTCCAGAGATGGGGACTCCACCACCTCCCTAAACAAAAAATAAAGAAAGAAATCTGACCAAGATCTCACTTTGTCTGCTCTAAGGCAGGATTAAATAGAATCATAAGATCCTTAAAATCATAGATTCATAGACTTGGTTTGGTTGGAAAAGACATCTATGGTCATCAATTCCAACCATCAACCCAACCATGCCATGGCCACACATTTTCTGAACACTTCCAGGGATGGAAACTCCACCACCTCACTAAATAAACAATAAATAAATAAAAGAATGAATCATAGAATTGTTTTGCTTGGAAAGATCATCTAAGATCACCTAAGATCATTGAGTCTAACCAGCAACCTAAGACCAAGTCCAAGCATTCTCTAGCTAGGAGGCAGCACACTGCTAACTGCTGCACAGTTCAGGAGGGACAGGGATCTGCTGGAGAGAGTCCAGCAGAGGGCTCCAAGGATGCTGAAGGGCCTGGAGCACTGCCTGGGGAGGAGAGGCTGAGAGCCCTGGGGGTGTTCAGTCTGGAGAGGAGAAGGCTGAGAGGGATCTGATCAATGTCTATCAGTAGCTGAGGGCTGGGGGTCAGGAGGGAGGGGACAGGGACAGGCTCTGCTCAGTTGCAGCCTGGGATAGGACAAGGGACAATGGATGGAAACTGCAGCACAGGAGGTTCCACCTCACCATGAGGAGGAACTTCTGCACTGTAAGAGTCCCAGAGCCCTGGAGCAGGCTGCCCAGAGAGGTTGTGGAGTCTCCTTCTCTGGAGCCTTTGCAGCCCCATCTGGATGTGTTCCTGTGTGACCTGTGCTGGATTCTCTGGTCCTGCTCTGGCAGGGGGCTTGGACTCGAGGATCTCTACAGGTCCCTTACAACCCCTAGGAGGTCCCTTCCCCTGTGCTGGAACTTCTAGATTCTGTAGGCTAAGAAAGTAAGAGGCAGTTGTGCCATCTTTAGCCACCCACCACTCACAGAGAAAGAAGGGAAGGGGCAGTTGGTGATGAGCAGCAGCAGGCAGCTCAGGAACAGCTCTGTGCAGCACAGGCCAAAGTCAAGCTCCATCTATTTGTATTGGCTCAGCAAAATCCAGGGGAAAGCAAATTCCACCTTAATCCAATTACTGGTGCTGAATTAAAATCCCTCATTAATCCTTCATCAATGCCTGGGTATTTTACAGAGGAGAGAAGCTGGAGCTTTCTGTCACTGGTGGGAAGTCATACAAGGTCATGCAAACCAGCAGGATTGTGCCCCTGGACCCAGCACTGGGGAGGCTGCACCTCAATACTGGGTTCAGTTTTGGGTCCCTCACTCCAAGATGGCCATTGAGGGCCTGGAGAGTGTCCAGGAAAAGGCAAGGCAGCTGGAGAAGGTTCTGGAGAACAGGGCTGGTAAGGAGCAGCTGAGGGACCTGGGGGTGTTTAGTCTGGAGGAGGCTGAACGTGAGACCTTCTCACTCTTTACAGCTCCCTGAAAGGAGGCTGCAGTGAGGTGGGAGTTGGTCTCTTCTCCCTAGAATCAGGTGATAGGATGAGAGGAAATGGCCTGAAATTGTGCCAAGGGAGGGCTAGGTTGGAGGTTAGGAAAAATATTTTTGCTACAAGAGTGGTCAAGGATTGGCACAGGTTGCCCAGGGAGGTGGTGGAGTCCCCATCCCTGGAGGTATTCAAGAAATCTGTGGCCATGGCACTGTGGGACATGGCTCAGTGGCCATAGTGGTTTCAGGTTGTTGCTGGGACTCAGTGATCTTAGAGGTGTCTTCCAACCAAACCAATTCTACGAATCAGTGACAAGCAGGACACCTGCTGCATGCCAGGCATGAAACCCTGAAAACCAGCAAGGAACCCAGCACAGCCCTGGGGGTGGGCATGGGCAGCAGGTGGACACCACAGTGGGGACCTCTTCTGTGGACTGCATGACTGATATGTCCAAGGAAGAACAGAGAAAGGCACCACTCCATGCCAGTGGAGATGTGTGGTCAGGGTGTCACAGTATATTAGAGTTTGGAAGGGACCTCCAGAGATCATCAGGTCCAAGCCCCCTGCCAGAGCAGCATCACTTAGGGTAGTCTGCACAGGAATGCATCCAGGTGGGGTTGGAAAGTCTCCAGAGAAGGAGACTCCACAACCCTCCTGGGCAGCCTGCTCCAGGGCTCTGTCACCCTCACTGGAAAGAAGTTTCTCCTCATGTTGAGCTGAAATCTTCTATGTTCAAGTTTGAACCTGGTGTTCCTTGGCTTATCACTGTGCCCCACCCAAAAGAGCCTGGCCCCCTCCTCCTGCCCCCCACCCCTCAGCTATTGATAGACATTGATCAGATCCCTCTCAGCCTTCTCTTCTCCACACTAAACAGCCCCAGGGCAGGAGTGCTGTAAAACACTGTGGCTGTGGTAAGGTATGGAGGAAGCCCAGCACACCACAGTCATGATTTAAGCATCTCCAACAGCAACCATATGTCCAAATGGGAACCTGAAACCCAGTCCTTGGGGTCCTAGCATGCTGCTTGACCCCCTCTTTGGCCATCTTGGAGTTGTTCAGTCTGGAGAAGAGAAGGCTTAGGGAAGATCTCATCGCCCTCTACAACTGCCTGAAAGGAGATTGCAGTGAGGTGGGGGCTGGGCTCTTCCCACATGCAACAAGTGACAGGGCAAGAGGAAATGGACTCAGGTTGTGCCAGGGGAGGTTCAGGTTGGATATTAAGAACAATTTCTTCCCAGCAAGGGTTCTCAGGCACTGTCCCAGGCTGCCCAGGGAGATGGTGGAGTCTCCATCCCTGTAGGGGTTTAAAAGCTGCATGGATGTGGTGCTGAGGGACATGGGTTAGTGGCAGTGGCTTAGCAGCAGTGGTGGATGGTGAGCTCTGGGTGAGCTTGGACTTGGTGATCTCAAGATCATCAAGATACAATCTGGAGAAGAGAAGGCTCCCAGGAGACCTTCTTGTGGCCTTCCAGGATCTGAAGGGGGCTACAAGAAAGCTGGGGAGGGACTTTTGAGGGTGTCAGGGAGAGCACTGGGGGGGATGGAGCAAAACTAGAAGTGGGGAGATTCAGAGTGGATGTTAGGAAGAAATTCTTCCCCATGAGGGTGGTGAGACACTGGCAGAGGTTGCCCAGGGAGGTGGTGGAAGCCTCATCCCTGGAGGTTTTTTCAGCCAGGCTGGAGGTGGCTGTGAGCAACCTGCTGTGGTGTGAGGTGTCCCTGCCCATGGCAGGGGGGTTGGAACAGGATGATCCTTGAGGTCCCTTCCAACCCTGACAATTCCATGATTCTATGATCTCAAAGGTCTCTTCCAAGCCCAACAGTTCTTTGGTTCTATGAAAGCATGCTCACCTCTGGCTGGCAGATGTCAGAACTCAAAGCACCAGCTCCCACAGCTCATCTCTTCCCTTTCCATATATATCAGGCCAGAAATCAAATATTTAAGGACTTTCATCCTTAAATCTCAAAATTCAATTAAGTTTTCTTAACTGGACTTCTTCTGAAGGGCTTCTGTTTTTGAAAAGTGCAATCAACCTTAACCAACCAAATAAATAAATAAACTGTGGTAGATCAAGAAGCTACACACAGTTCAAATCACATAACCTTGAATTTCATTTCCTGCACATGGTAATGAAGCTCCAGAGTATTGGGAGATCCCTGCTGCTGAAGGAAAAGGAAGATAAAACAAGGAAGCTAAAATAAATTGGGCAGAGGCAGTGAGTGCTGTCCCTTAGTACAAATGAACACAAACAAGATGCAAGAATGCAAAGCCAGCATGTGTGGCCAGCTAGAATTTTCTGTGATTAGAGACTAAAACTAAATGTAAAACAATGTCCCAGAGTGCCAAATTAGCCCCCTTCCCCCCCAAAAAAAATAAAAGAGTTATGAACAACATAAAAAGAGGGGTTTGGAAAGTCTTACAACTCCCCATAAAAGTGATGAACATCAAAAGTGGATTCATCCTGGCATTCAGAAGAGTTTTCTGCAGAGCTTCCCCTTGCACTCCTAGTTTCATTTGGTAAGAGGAAGCTTGGTGGAGGCCTGTGAGAAGCAGGCAGGGTCCAAGAAGGAAGTGTATTCTAGGAATTGAGGAGGTTGAAATGTTCATTAGAGCTTCCTGGGAAGAACAAACCCTGATCATTTCCAGGATTGAGATTGCTTGGTCTTCAGAGCTGGGCTGAAGCCATGCAGCTGCCTGGGAGAGAGCTGAGTACCTGGAGATGTTTCCAGGCTAGTGTCCCAGCCTGGCTCCAGGGTGTTGTAGACAGGGAGCAATGAGGTCTCTCCTCAGCCTCCTCTTCTCCACACTATACAACCTCAGCTCCCTCACCTGCTCCTCCCAGGCCCTGGTCTCCAGACCCTTCCCCAACTTGGTTGCCCTTCTCTGGACCTGCTCCAACACCTCAATATCCTTCTTAGAGTGAGGGCCCAATACTGACCCCAGCAGCATCACTACCAGAGGGAAAAGTCAAATCTCAGCAGATCTTCACTCTCTATAAAAAGGAACTTCATTGAGATCTTTAAACCTCCTGAATTTACTATTTGGTTTTTATAATAATTAAAAAAAAAAATTCTGAAAGACATTCACCAGCTACTATTTTGCTCTTTTTGTTTGGTTTTTTTTTTTCCCTTCCCCAAGCAATTTGGAATTGTTCATCTTTCTCTTTTCCTTAGTTATCATCAAGCCCTAGGAAATCCCTCTACACACAAGAACACCAAGAAGAAAAGAAAATGCTTCATGGGCAAAAATCTTAATCAAGAAGAATCTAAGTATTAACAAGCTCCAAATGTTAGAGAACTAATTCCACACATGCTTCTCTTTCCTCCAAATTAGGCTTTGTTAATCCCTAACATAGAAGGGGGGAGGGGGTGGAAACAGTTTTTTGCATTATAAATGACTTGCACTGCTGTGCCTTGAAGCTTCAATGAGCTACACTGAAACTCTCCAGCAAGCCAGGCTGCAGAAATATGGAATCACAGAATGCTAGGGTGGAAGGGACCTCCAGAATCATCTGGTCCAACCTTTCATGGATGTAAACTTCAGCACAGGAGGTTCCAGCTCAACATGAGGAGGAACTTCTTTACTGGAAGGGTCCCAGAGCCCTGGAGCAGGCTGCCCAGAGAGGTTGTGGAGTCTCCTTCTCTGGAGCCTTTCCAGCCCCATCTGGATGTATTCCTGTGTGACCTGTGCTCTGGCAAGGGGGTTGGACTGAAAGATCTTCAGAGGTCCCTTCCAACCCCTAACATCCTGTGAGCCTGTGTAATCCTGTGATTCTAGGCAACAAGCACCTTTAACACCAAAAACAATCCCCCAACCCTCCCCCCAAAAAATCCCAAACCAAACACCAAACAACCAAAACAAACAAAAAACAAAATAACCACAAAGCCACAACAAAGACAACAACAACAACCACCCAGAATTGTTTCAATTGGAAAAGACCTCCAAGATCCAGCCCAATGGTCAGCCTATGACCACCATGGCCTCTAAACCATGTCCCACAGTGCCATGGCCACAGGTTTCATGAACACCTCCAGGGATGAGGACTCCACCACCTCCCTCCCTGGGCAGCCTGTTCCAACCCCTGACCACTCTTGCAGCAAATACATTGTTCCTAATCTCCAACCTAACCCTCCTCTGGTGCAATCTGAGGCCATCTCCTCTCATTCTATCACCTGGTACTAGGCAGACCAACCCCCACCTGGCTCCAACCTCCTCTCAGGGAGCTGTAGAGAGCAATGAGGTCTCCCCTCAGCCTCCTCTTCTCCACACTGCACACTCCCAGCTCCCTCAGCTGCTCCTCCCCACCCTTGTTCTCCAGACCCTTCACCTCCCCTCACCACCAGCCTGTTCCAGTCTTTGAGAACCTGTGTGTCAAACTTATTTCATATGAAAGCTTTACAGATTGAGTCAAAACACCATTTCTTTGCAAGAAAACACCCTAAAAATCACCTGATCAGCACGGTGGGTACCACCCTACATGATCCTGGATTCATTCTCAGCCACAAAGCATTTTCCCCAACCTTGAAGAGGCAGCTTTGCCACAGCCACAGTACACTGCTGCGGAAAATGAGTGTTGACAGCCACACTTCACCAGAAAATGCAATTTACAGCCAGTGTGCTTCCAGATGAAAGAAATGTAGTTATCTTTTATGAAAGCATTATTTAAGCTATCAGAAATAAAACAAAGCAGCAACGTGTTTGACAAGTGACATGCCCTAGAAGTGATGAAGCAGAAAACAGATAATGCCTTGATTTATTATTTTTTCTTCCCCACCAGCCTAAGTTAAGTAGGAGTGAGAGGAAGGGGAGGGATAAACGTGCTTTAATGGCCATGGTGACCTGAGGTTAATGGTGGTGGAGTCAGCATCCCTGGAGGTGTTCAAGAAACACCCTGAGGTGTGGATGTGGCTCTTGGGGACATGGTTTCATGGCCATGGTTGTGTTAGGTTGATGGTTGGACCTGATCTTAAAGGTCTCATCCAAGTGAAACAATTCTATAATTTTGTGATGGTTGGACTTGATCATCTTAGAGGTCTTTTCAAACTGAAACAATTCTAACACCCTTCCCTTTCCCCCTGCCAGGTTGGCAATAAATCACAGACTCACAGAAATGTTCAGGTAGGTAAAAAGCCTCAGGATCACCAAGTCCAACCCAGAACCCTACTCTACAAGGCTCACCCCTAAACCATAGCCCCAAGCACCACAGCCAAACCACCTTGAAACACAGCCAGGCTTGGGGACTCCACCACCTCCCTGGGCAGCACATTCCAATCCCTGACCACTCTTGCCATCAAAAAATGTTTCCTACTGTCCAGTCTAAACCTACCCAGTGGCAGCTTGAGGCTGTTCCCTCTTGTTCTGTCACTAATGACCTGTGAGAAGAGACCAGCAGCAGCCTCTCCACAACCTCCTTTCAGGGAGCTGTAGACAGCAATGAGGTCTCCCCTCAGCCTCCTCTCTTTCACACTAACCATCCCCAGCTCCTTCAGTCTCTCTTCATCAGATTTCTTCCCCAGGCCCTTCCCAGCTTCCTTGCCCTCCTCTGCCTTGGCTCCAGCACCTCCACATCTCTCTTGGATTGAGGCGCCCCAAACTGGACACAGCACTCCAGATGTGGCCTCCCCAGAGCTGAGTCCCAGGGGACAATCCCCTGCCTGCTCCTGCTGGACACAGCATTGCTGATCCCAGCCAGGATGCCTTTGGCTCTCTGTGCCACCTGGGCACACTGCTGGCTCCTCTTCAGCTGCTTGGCCATCAGCACCTCCAGGTCCCTTTCTGCCAGCAGCTTTGCAGCCACACTGTCCCCAAAATTAAATTGCCACATTCAGTATCACCTGCATGAGGAGTACAGCACTTGACCTTGCAAGGAGTTGAAGGCAGGAGAGGATCCTTCCCACTCCCCCTTTGCTCAGAGAGCAGCACCGATACCAGGGCTGCAACACAACACTCTGATGTTCCCTATCCGGTAGCTTAGCAACTGTTTGTATTTCTTAAGGCTTGTCTGGGAAAGAGAGGCAAGAGAGGGGATGAAACAGGATGGAGAAAGCAAATGTCCTGTTTGGTTTCTTTCTGAGGGGCTAAGGATGTGCAGTCGTTACGGCAGGGCAGGATGCGATGCGCAGGGAGAGGCCTGGGAATCAGCGGGCGGCAATCCCGACTCAGCAGCTGCACTGCCTCCCCACCCTCCAGGGCAGGCAGGAAGCTCACCAGGGCTAGAGCACAGCCAAAGTAGAGCAAATGCATTATTTATGACCAGCAGTTTGGGAAAGGAAAAAAAAAGAAAGAATGGGGAAAGAAACTGAAAGGAATGGAAACAAAAAGGGAAGGGAAGGGAAGGGAAGGGAAGGGAAGGGAAGGGAAGGGAAGGGAAGGGAAGGGAAGGGAAGGGAAGGGAAGGGAAGGAAGGGAAGGGAAGGGAAGGGAAGGGAAGGGAGGGAAGGGAAGGGAAGGGAAGGGAGGGAAGGGAAGGGAAGGGAAGGGAAGGGAAGGGAAGGGAAGGAAGGGAAGGAAGGAAGGAGGAAGGGAAGGAAGGGAAGGGAAGGGAAGGGAAGGGAAGGGAAGGGAAGGGAAGGGAAGGGAAGGGAAGGGAAGGGAAGGGAAGGGAAGGGAAGGGAAGGGAAGGGAAGGGAAGGGAAGGGAAGGGAAGGGAAGGGAAGGGAAGGGAAGGGAAGGGAAGGGAAGGGAGGGGAAGGGAAGGGAAAAGAAGAGAAGGGAAAAGAAAGGAAGGGAAAAGAAAGGAGGGGAAAAGAAAGGAGGGGAAAAGAAAGGAGGGGAAAAGAAAGGAAGGGGAAGAGAAAGGAAGGGGAAAGAAGACAAGGGAAAACAAAGGAAGGGAAAAGAAGAGAAGGGAAAAGAAAGGAAGGGAAAAGAAAGGAAGGGAAAAGAAAGGAGGGGAAAAGAAAGGAGGGGAAAAGAAAGGAGGGGAAAAGAAAGGAAGGGGAAGAGAAAGGAAGGGGAAAGAAGACAAGGGAAAAGAAAGGAAGGGAAAAGAAAGGAAGGGAAAAGAAAGGAAGGGAAGAGAAAGGAAGGGAAGAGAAAGGAAGGGAAAAGAAAGGAAGGGAAAAGAAAGGAAGGGAAAAGAAAGGAAGGGAAAAGAAAGGAGGGGAAAAGAAAGGAGGGGAAAAGAAAGGAAGGGGAAGAGAAAGGAAGGGGAAAGAAGACAAGGGAAAACAAAGGAAGGGAAAAGAAAGGAAGGGAAAAGAAAGGAAGGGAAAAGAAAGGAAGGGAAAAGAAAGGAAGGGAAGAGAAAGGAAGGGAAGAGAAAGGAAGGGAAGAGAAAGGAAGGGAAAAGAAAGGAAGGGAAAAGAAAGGAAGGGGAAAAGAAAGGAAGGGGAAAAGAAAGGAAGGGGAAAAGAAAGAAAAATAAAGGAAAGAGAAATAAAGGAAAGAAAAGAAAGGAAGGGAAAAGAAAGGAAGGGGGAAAGAAAGGAAGGGAAAAGAAAGGAAGGGAAAAGAAAGGAAGGGAAAAGAAAGAAGAATAAAGGAAAGGAAAGAAAAATTAAGGAAAGAAAAATAAAGAAAAGAAAAGAAAGAAAGGGGAAAAAAAGATGCCTAGAGACTCCTTTCCTTCCTGTAGCTCTCCAATTCTTTGGCCACATCAAAATTCTTCCTGCTTAATCTGTGCTGCCTGCCTGAGAGGGAAAGAAAAGCTCAGCTAACAAAAGCCAGAGTTTGCTCAGCTCTGCTTCCTCACTCAGGAGGCTCTCTGCCAGCCTAGAGCCACCCCCAGCTCACTCCCAAAGATATCTACATACATACATACATACATATATATATATATATATATATAAAAAAAATATTACCAGAATATTTCACCTGAACAGCCTTAATAAAATACAAGGGGATATTAACTCAGCTGTAAAAATCTATAAAAATTCTGCTTTACAAGAGATATTTACCTATGAATCAGCAGTTGGGTTAATTCATTATTCAGTGGGCTTGTTATTTACAGTGTATTACAGCTGGGTAAATTATTTATATGTGCTTGTCTCTGTCTGGGCATACTTTTCCCTTAAGAGAGGAGGAATGTTGATTATCTCCCACACAGGGAGGTTGTTTCAGTCAGAGGTAGGACATTAAAGCATCCCATGCTCTGCTCTGCCTTTCTTAGCATCTAGGCCCTCTATGGATGCAAACACTCCAACCACAGTTTCAGTTGGAAAAACCTTCTCAGATCATAGACCATCAACCCACCATGACCACTCAACCATGTCCCCAAGGGCCATGGCCACACATTTCTTGAACACCTCCAAGGATGGGGACTCTACAACCTCCCTGGGCAGCCTCTTCCAATCCCTGACCACTCTTAGAGGAAAGAAATTTTTCCTAATCTCCAACCTAACCCTCCCCTGGCACAACTTGAGGTCAAGAGAAGTGTGGCCAGCAGGTCAAGGGAGGTGATTCTCCCTCTCTGCTCAGCTCTGCTGAGACCCCACCTGGAGTACTGCATCCAGTTCTGGAGCCTCTGTTACAAGAGGGATCTGGACATGCTGGAAGGTGTCCAGAGAAGGGCCACCAGGATGAGCAGAGGACTGGAGCTGCTCTGCTATGAGGACAGACTGAGAGAGTTGGGGCTGTTCAGTCTGGAGAAGAGAAGGCTCTGAGGTGACCTTCTTGTGGCTTTCCAGGATCTGAGGGGGGCTACAAGAAAGCTGAGGAGGGACTTTTTAGGCTATCAGGTAGTGATAGGACTGGGGGGAATGGAACAAAGCTGGAAGTGGGGAGATTCAGACTGGATGTGAGGAAGAAGCTCTTCCCCATGAGAGTGGTGAGAGCCTGGAATGGGTTGTCCAGGGAGGTGGTTGAGGCCCCAGCCCTGGAGGTGTTTGCAGCCAGGCTGGATGAGGCTCTGGCCAGGCTGCTGTAGTGTGAGGTGTCCCTGCCCATGGCAGGGGGGTTGGAACTGGATGAGCCTTGTGGTCCCTTCCAACCCTGATTGATTCTATGATTTCCTCTTATTCTATCACCTGATACTAGGGAGAAGAGACCAACCCCCACCTCACTCCAACCTCCTTTCAGGGAGCTGTAGAGAGCAATGAGGTCTCCCCTCAGCCTCCTTTCCTCCACACTGAACACCTCCAGCTCCCTCAGCTGCTCCTCCCCAGCTCTGTTCTCCAGACCCTTCCCCAGCCTCCTTGCTCTTCTCTGGACACACTTCAGCAGCTTAATGTCCTTGGATTGAGGGACCCAAAACTGAACCCAGGACTCAAAGCATGGCCTCACCAGTACTGAGTACAGGAGGACAATCCCTGCCCTGCTCCTGCTGGCCACACTATTGCTGACCCAGGCCAGACTGCTGGTGCCCTTCTTGGCCACCTGGGCACGCTTTTGGTTCATGCTCAGATGGTTGTCAACCAGTCCCAGGTTGGGATCTCAGGGATTCCAGTGTCTGGGAGTGTTGAGCTCAGAAACAGCTTTTCTGTGCCATGTAGGGGAGCATCCATTTAGACAGCAGGGACCCTGAGGCCACTGCCAGGCACAGCTCTGGAAGGCAAAGAAAAAGTTTACATTTATTTCATGCTGAAGTGTGGAAGCCCCTCATAGAATCATAGAATGGTTTGAGTTGGAAGGGACCTTAAAGCTCATCCAGTTCCAATCCCCCTGCCATGGGCAGGGACACCTCCCACCAGCCCAGCTTGCTCTAAGCCTCATCCAGCCTGGCCTGGAACACCTCCAGGGACGAGATCTCCACAACTTCTCTGGGCAGCCTTTTCCAGAGTCTCACCACCCTGACCACAGATTCCTAACAGGGAACTTTTTCAGTTGCTAATGGCAGGCCAGGTTTGCAAATCTGCTGCCTGATAGGCAATCCCACATCTTGTGAGCAGCAGACATCAAGAAAGCCATGAGAGGGACCTGGGCACCCCCTCTTCAAGCAGAGAGCTGCTCCACAGCTACAGAAGAGCCATCAAGCACACAAGCTCCACACCACCATTGCCCAGGGCCAGCTGGTTTGGGTACCTGGCATGAACCATGAAAGCCTTGAAAGCTTCCTTAGATCCAAATAATCCCAACAGGAGCTCTGTAGATTTTTACAAGCATCCTAAAACTGGTCCTGCCCCCAGTGCCACCAGTGCCCACTGCAAAGGAGTACTTTACAGGCCTCACAAAGCTCTAACAGGTAGGGTTTGGCATCTACCTTCTTTGAGAAGGGACTCCAGAGACCCATCTGATCCCACTTCAGAGCACAGAATAATCACAGAATGGCTTAGGCTGGAAGGGACCTCAGAGATCATCTCCTCCAACCCCCCTGCCAAAGGCAAGGACACCTCTCAGACTTGACTGCCCAAGATCTCATCCAACCTGGTCTTGAACACCCCCAGGGAGGAAGCAGCCACAACCATTCTGGGCAACCTATTCCAGAGTCTCACCACCTTCATGGGGAAGAACTTCTCCCCCAGCTCCACTCTAACCCTGCTCTCCCTCAGCTTCAAACCATTCCCCCTTTCTCCTGTCTCTAGACACCCTCAGGAAAAGTCCCTCTGCAGCCTTCCTGCAGGATTCCTTCAGGTATAGGGAGGCAGCTGGAGCCCTGCACCATGTGCTGCTGCTGCAGGGAGGAGCCCCAGGTCTGCATCATATTAATGTTTAATCATGGGTGGGTTGTTTTGGTTTTCTTTTAAGGCATCTAGCACCCTTAAGAACAAAAAAAAAAAAAAACAAAAAATCCCAAAACCCAACCCCAACCAAGCATACATTTCCCTATTAATTAAATTCCAGCCCCTGTGCAAATGTAATTTGGTGCCCATCCAAGACAAGCAGTTGGTAGTAAGCATCAACCATGGCATTTGGTGTTCCCAACATAAAACTCTGTGCAGATGGACATGTGCTAAGCCACATCATTAGCTGGGAGCCTGCCTGCCTGCTCAGCAAGTGGAACAACAATGAATTAGAGCAGGAATGCTAACAACTGTAATAAACAGGACCTTGGAATCCTCCTGGTCACTGATAAAAGGGAATTACTGCCCCCACAAAAATAATAAAGAGTCTAACTTGGGAGCTTTGTGACAAGATTGATTCAAAACATCATTCCTGCTGATTTGAGTGATGATCAGAGACCTCAAATAATGGAGGGAATGAGAAAAAAAAGAGGTAGATGACAGCCTGAGAGAGTTGGGGCTGTTCAGTCTAGAGAAGAGAAGGCTCCAGGGAGACCTTATTGTGACCTTCTAGTATCTGAAGGGGGCTACAAGAAAGCTAGGGAGGGACTTTTGAGGGTGTCAGGGAGTGATAGGACTGGGGGCAATGGAGCAAAACTAGAAATGGAGAGATTCAGATTGGATGTTAGGTAGAAGTTGTTCCCCATGAGGGTGGTGAGAGACTGGCAGAGGTTGCCCAGGGAGGTGGTGGAAGCCTCATCCCTGGAGGTTTTTGCAGCCAGGCTGGATGTGGCTGTGAGCAACCTGCTGTGGTGTGAGGTGTCCCTGCCCATGGCAGGGGGGTTGGGACTGGCTGAGCCTTGAGGTCCCTTCCAACCTTAACAATCCTATGAGCTTCATAAAGGTACCACAAAGGTAGCATGGAGGTAGAAAACATCCAGGGATGAGCAGCCAGCAGGACTGGATGGGCTGAGCAGAGACACAAAGGGTCAGACTGGTACTGTGAATCCATGGCATGGCCAGCAGGAGGAAGGAGATGATTGTCCCCCTGCACTCAGCACTGCTGAGGTCACACCTCCAGTCTAGTTTTGGGCACCACAGCACAAGAAAGATATTGAGGTGCTGGAGTGGGTACATAGGAGGGCAGCCAAGCTGGTGAGGGCTTTGGAGAGCAAGTCTCATGAGGAGAGGCTGAGGGAGCTGGGATTGTTTAGTCTGAGTAAGACAAGGCTTGAGAGGAGACCTTCTTGCTCTCTACAGCTACTAGAAAGGAGGTTGGAGTGAGGCTGGTGTTGGCCTCTTCTCCCAAGTAACTAACAGCAGGACAAGAGAAAATGGCCTCAAGTTGCAGCAGGGGAGGTTTAGGTTGAAGATTAGGAAAAATGTCTTTGCTGCAGGAGTGGTCAGGGATTGGAACAGGCTGCCCAGGGAGGTGATGGAGTCCCCATCCCTGGAGGTGTTAAAAAAAAACCCACCAAGTAAACGTGGTACTTTGGGACATGATCTAGTGGCCATGGAGATGCTGGGTAGCAGGTTGGACTTGATGATCTCAGAGGGCTTTTCCAGCCTTCATGATTCTATGTGAGGGAGCCCTGGAGCAGGCTGCCCAGAGAGGTTGTGAAGTCTCCTTCTGTGGAGACTTTCCAAACCCACCTGGATGCATTTTGTGCAGACTACCCTACGTGATCCTGCTCTGGCAGGGCTCGATGATCTCTGGAGGTTCCTTCCAGCCTCTAAGGCACTGTGATACTGTGATGAGGGCAGCTCTAACAGTGGTGGCAATCAAAGATCAAACTTGCTCAGCCAAATTACAGGAGGCCCAGCACTTGGCAGCCCTGGAGAGCCAGAGGTGCCCCTTAAGAGCTGGGGACAGGCTGTGAGCAGCTTCGCACGGTGCCGGCGTGTGCCACAGCAGCTTTGCAAGGTCTCTACACCACCACTGCCTGCAAAGTGCCTGTGTCAAGGGTGGAAAATCAAGGCATAAAAGAAAAATGAGGGAAGCTCTGTCTAACTTGATTAAATATTAAGCCCATTTCGATGTAAAGTCAGCGTTAAATCTCTAATCGCATTACCCATTTTTTTTAATACTATTGGCAGTGTCAGGCTTAATTTATACCAAACCCCACAACAAAGACCCAGAGTCTTTATGCCCACTAAAATGACATCATTTCTGACCTCAAAGTCTTTCACACACCCATTGTTGCCTTTTCACAACCTACTGATCATGTAAAAGTTAAGGAGCCTGCTTACAGATGGGGATGAATGAAATTGTTCGCTCCCCACTCAATGAAGTTAATTTTCCCTCCTGTGTTCACAAACCACAGCAGCCCAGAAGATGGCCAACTCTTTGCTCTCCCAATCAGTGTTCCTATCACTAGCTCTTAAAGAGCACTGCTTTATTGTCTTGCCATCTTTTCCTTAGGAAGGGCTCAAAGTGCAGGTCTGTTTATTCCCACACGTTCTGAGGATGCTCTGCTCTCTCCCTTCAGAACAGCCCTTGCCAAGATAACAAAGATTCACAGTAACAGAAGCTTGCTTTTCCCTCAGCTGCCTGGAAAATGGATTTATGAGAAGTACTTTCAGTGGCTCAAAGCCTGCACTTACATCTGGGCAACAGATCTTTCACTAGGATTCCCTCCATGAAAGCAATCCAGCTGCAAGACCAGAACTGGAAGTAATAAATTGTGTTGGGAATCTGCAGTGGGTTTGGGGTTTGGTGTCAACAATTTGTATTGAGAATCTACAGTGGGTTTGGTGTCAATAATTTGTGTTGGGAATCTGCAGTGGAGTTTGTGTCAATAATCTGTGTTGGGAATCTGCACTGGGTTTGGGTTTGGTGTCAGTAAATTGTGTTGGGAAGCTGCAGTGGGTTTGGTGTCAATAATCTGTGTTGGGAACCTGCATTGGGTTTGGGGTTTGGTGTCAACAATTTGTATTGAGAATCTGCAGTGGGTTTGGGTTTGGTGTCAACAATTTGTATTGAGAATCTGCAGTGGGTTTGGGTTTGGTGTCAATAATTTGTGTTGGGAATCTGCAGTGGGTTTGGGGTTTGGTGTCAACAATTTGTATTGGGAATCTGCAGTGGGTTTGGGTTTGCTGTCAATAATTTGTATTGAGAATCTGCAGTGGGTTTGGGTTTGGTGTCAATAATTTGTGTTGGGAATCTGCAGTGGGTTTGGGGTTTGGTGTCAACAATTTGTATTGAGAATCTGCAGTGGGTTTGGGTTTGGTGTCAACAATTTGTATTGAGAATCTGCAGTGGGTTTGGGTTTGGTGTCAATAATTTGTGTTGGGAATCTGCAGTGGGTTTGGGGTTTGGTGTCAACAATTTGTATTGGGAATCTGCAGTGGGTTTGGGTTTGCTGTCAATAATTTGTATTGAGAATCTGCAGTGGGTTTGGGTTTGGTGTCAATAATTTGTGTTGGGAATCTGCAGTGGGTTTGGGTTTGGTGTCAATAATTTGTGTTGGGAATCTGCAGTGGGTTTGGGTTTGGTGTCAATAATTTGTGTTGGGAATCTGCAGTGGGTTTGGGGTTGGTGTCAATAATTCGTGTTGGGAATCTGCAGTGGGTTTGGGGTTGGTGTCAATAATTTGTGTTGGGAGTCTGCAGTGGGTTTGGGGTTGGTGTCAATAATTTGTGTTGGGAGTCTGCAGTGGGTTTGGGGTTGGTGTCAATAATTCGTGTTGGGAATCTGCAGTTAGTTTGGGGTCAATAATTTGTGTTGGGAAGCTGCAGTGGGTTTGGTGTCAATAATCTGTGTTGGGAATCTGCACTGGGTTTGGGTTTGGTGTCAGTAAATTGTGTTGGGAAGCTGCAGTGGGTTTGGTGTCAATAATCTGTGTTGGGAACCTGCATTGGGTTTGGGGTTTGGTGTCAACAATTTGTATTGAGAATCTGCAGTGGGTTTGGGTTTGGTGTCAATAATTTGTGTTGGGAATCTGCAGTGGGTTTGGGTTTGGTGTCAACAATTTGTATTGAGAATCTGCAGTGGGTTTGGGTTTGGTGTCAGTAAATTGTGTTGGGAATCTGCAGTGGGTTTGGTGTCAATAATCTGTGTTGGGAATCTGCAGTGGGTTTGGGGTTGGTGTCAATAATTCATGTTGGGAATCTGCAGTGGGTTTGGGGTTGGTGTCAATAATTTGTGTTGGGAGTCTGCAGTGGGTTTGGGGTTGGTGTCAATAATTCGTGTTGGGAATCTGCAGTTGGTTTGGGGTCAATAATTTGTGTTGGGAGTCTGCAGTGGGTTTGGGGTTGGTGTCAATAATTCGTGTTGGGAATCTGCAGTGGGTTTGGGGTTGGTGTCAATAATTTGTGTTGGGAGTCTGCAGTGGGTTTGGGGTTTGGTGTCAATAATTCGTGTTGGGAATCTGCACTGGGTTTGGGTTTGGTGTCAGTAAATTGTGTTGGGAAGCTGCAGTGGGTTTGGTGTCAATAATCTGTGTTGGGAACCTGCATTGGGTTTGGGGTTTGGTGTCAACAATTTGTATTGAGAATCTGCAGTGGGTTTGGGTTTGGTGTCAATAATTTGTGTTGGGAATCTGCAGTGGGTTTGGGTTTGGTGTCAACAATTTGTATTGAGAATCTGCAGTGGGTTTGGGTTTGGTGTCAGTAAATTGTGTTGGGAATCTGCAGTGGGTTTGGTGTCAATAATCTGTGTTGGGAAGCTGCAGTGGGTTTGGGTTTGGTGTCAGTAAATTGTGTTGGGAATCTGCAGTGGTTTTGGTGTCAATAATCTGTGTTGGGAAGCTGCAGTGGGTTTGGGTTTGGTGTCAGTAAATTGTGTTGGGAATCTGCAGTGGGTTTGGTGTCAATAATCTGTGTTGGGAATCTGCAGTGGGTTTGGGGTTGGTGTCAATAATTCATGTTGGGAATCTGCAGTGGGTTTGGGGTTGGTGTCAATAATTTGTGTTGGGAGTCTGCAGTGGGTTTGGGGTTGGTGTCAATAATTCGTGTTGGGAATCTGCAGTTGGTTTGGGGTCAATAATTTGTGTTGGGAAGCTGCAGTGGGTTTGGTGTCAATAATCTGTGTTGGGAATCTGCAGTGGGTTTGGGGTCAATAATTTGTGTTGGGAAGCTGCAGTGGGTTTGGTGTCAATAATCTGTGTTGGGAATCTGCAGTGGGTTTGGGGTCAATAATTTGTGTTGGGAAGCTGCAGTGGGTTTGGTGTCAATAATTTGTGTTGGGAATCTGCAGTGGGTTTGGTGTCAATAATTTGTGTTGGGAAGCTGCAGTGGGTTTGGTGTCAATAATTTGTGTTGGGAAGCTGCAGTGGGTTTGGGGTCAATAATTTGTGTTGGGAAGCTGCAGTGGGTTTGGGGTTGGTGTCAATAAATTGTGTTGGGAAGCTGCAGTGGGTTTGGTGTCAATAATTTGTGTTGGGAAGCTGCAGTGGGTTTGGGGTCAATAATTTGTGTTGGGAAGCTGCAGTGGGTTTGGTGTCAATAATTTGTGTTGGGAAGCTGCAGTGGGTTTGGGGTCAATAATTTGTGTTGGGAAGCTGCAGTGGGTTTGGGGTTGGTGTCAATAAATTGTGTTGGGAAGCTGCAGTGGGGTTGGTGTCAATTTGTGTTGGAAGAGACCTTAGAGATCACAGAATCATCAAGGTTGGAAGGGACCTTAGAGATCATAGAATCATCATAGAATTGTCAGGATTGGAAGGAATCTTCGAGATCATAGAATCACAGAATTGTCAGGGTTGGAAGTGACCTCCAGGATCCTCTAGTTCCAACCCCCCTGCCATGGATTCCACTACATCAGGTTGCCCAGAGCCAAATCCAACCTGGCCTTCAAAACTTCCAAATCTGATGCAACACAACCATTCTTCCCTGGAATATTTTATGGCTAGCAGCCCATGAGAATCAATTTAATAAATATAAATGCAAACTACCCCCCTCTCCCTCCTCCCCCCCAAGATTCAAGTCAATTATTTAAATGCAGGCTGCTGTTTGCTGGTCTAAATGGGAGCTAAACCTGGTGGTTTAAAAATCAATCAAACCTAACACATTTAATGGTCTGGCACAAGTCAAACCCCATTGCTGCTGGGATGCCTTCATCTTCCTGGGTTTTAAGCAAAAGGAGTGAAAATCAGGCTCTGGAGGAATTCAGTATGAGGGTGGTAAGACTCTGGAA
Source organism: Indicator indicator (assembly GCF_027791375.1). Classification (NCBI taxonomy): domain Eukaryota; kingdom Metazoa; phylum Chordata; class Aves; order Piciformes; family Indicatoridae; genus Indicator; species Indicator indicator. The sequence goes on from NC_072026.1 coordinate 22,956,384, forward strand.
CAGGCTGCCCAGGGAAGTTGTGGATACCTCCTACCTGGGGGTGTTTAAGGCCAGGTTGGATCAGGCCTTGAGCAGCCTGAATCTAGTTGAGAGGTGTCCCTGCCCATGGTAGAGGGGTTGGAATAGGTGAGCTCTGAGGTCCTTCCAGCCTGAGCCATTCTGGGATTCTGTGGGATGGGATTCTGACCATCCTTTGTTCTGCCTATTGCCTGGGAAGCTGTCGATCCAGCCTCAAGCCACACACAGCTCCCAGCCACAGCCTGGCAGCAAATCCCTCAGCCCTGGCAGCCAGGAGGACAGTTCAGACCCCGTGGCAAGGAGATGGCTTAGCTGAAGATTTCATGGCCAGCCAGAGTCAGGCCAAAACTGCAAGGGGAAGGTGCCCACAGCTCCTGTGGATGCTCTTGAAAGGATTTCATAGAATCCCGGAATGCTTTCAGTTGGAAGGGACCTTAAAGATCATCTAGTTCCAAACCCCTGCCATGGGCACCTCCCACACATCCAATCTGGCCTTCAACACCTCCAGGGAGGGGGCATCCACAACCTTCCTGGGCAACCTCTTCCAGAGTCTCACCACCCTCACTCTAAAGAATTTATTCCTAATTCCACATGTGGAAGAATTTTTTCCTAACTCCTCAAACTCAGAACACTGCAGACCTCATGCCTCCCAAGGCAGGAGCACCAGACACACCTAAAAAGCAGCAGCCCCCTCCCCAGATATTGCTGTGAGTCTGCTCACAATCCATAAACTCTGAAGCTCCCTTCCTGGGACCCCTTTTGGAATTGAAGCTCCAAGTGGAGCTTAAACCCAGGAGAGAACCAAACCAGTGCTTTTCTTTCTGCCTTCCCCTATCCCAGGTGCAGCAGCTCCTTTCCTGGGACCCCTTTTGGAATTGAAGCTCTGAATGGAGCTTAAACCAAGGAGGAACCAAACCAGTGCTTTTCTTTCTGCTTTCTCCAACACCCAGCTGCAGCAGCTCCCTTCCTTGGATCTGTTTTGGAGTTGAGGCTCTGGTTTCTCACTGGTAGCAGGGATTGCTCAGCTGTCCTGAGAGCAAGGCTGCTGTGCCAGCTGTGTGTATCAGCTGAGTATCTGCAGTGCAGAAGCCTCTGTAAGCAAACAGAGACCAATGCCAGCTCTTCCCTCTACAATCTGGTCCCTATTAATTTCAAATTATTTGAAAACCCCAACGAAATATTGAATTAAAATGTAATTGCAGGGGTTGGGAAAGGTTGTGGCACTAAAGCTCTCAGGGAGCTGCTTCATCTGCATGACATTTTGGCAGCATTTACAGCCAGCTATGCAATTTAAGTGTGGAAGCTGATAGCCAAAGGGAGAAAGAGCCCCAAATGCACTTTTTGGAGCATCAGCCCACGCAGCCAGCTAACCATGCACAGCCAGGACATCTCCAGATACCAGGCTCAAGCCACCCCTGCAGTGTTAAACACTCCATAGAAAGGAAGCAGCATTCCAGTTTGGATTAGAGATGTCACCAGCAAAGCCACCTTTGGTCTCTTCCCCAGTGCTCAGCTGGGTGGTCTCACTTCAATCCCAGTTATCTGCTGAGGGAACTGGGGTTGTTCCCTCAAGAAATGGAACTGGAGGTTCTGCAGAGGTTATTCTCTCCTCAGCCTGCAGAAAGGGAGGCTGAGAGGCAACCTTCTGTCCCTCTGAAAGGAGGTTGGCGTGAGGTGGGGTTGGTCTCTTCTCCCAAGAAACCTTCTGGCTCTCTATGACTCCCTGAAAGGAGGCTGGAGTGAGGTGGGGTTGGTCTCTTCTCCCAAGAAACCTTCTGGCTCTCTACAACTCCCTGAAAGGAGGCTGGAGTGGGGTAGGGGTAGGTATCTTCTCCCAAAGAACCTTCTGGCTCTCTACAACTCCCTGAAAGGAGGTTGGAGTCAGGTGGGGTTGGTCTCTTCTCCCAAGAAACCTTCTGGCTCTCTACAACTCCCTGAAAGGAGGTTGGAGTCAGGTGGGGTTGGTCTCTTCTCCCAAGAAACCTTCTGGCTCGGGGTAGGGGTAGGTATCTTCTCCCAAAGAACCTTCTGGTTCTCTACAACTCCCTGAAAGGAGGTTGGAGTCAGGTGGGGTTGGTCTCTTCTCCCAAGAAACCTTCTGGTTCTCTACAACTCCCTGAAAGGAGGCTGGAGTGGGGTAGGGGTAGGTATCTTCTCCCAAAGAACCTTCTGGTTCTCTACAACTCCCTGAAAGGAGGTTGGAGTCAGGTGGGGTTGGTCTCTTCTCCCAAGAAACCTTCTGGCTCTCTACAACTCCCTGAAAGGAGGTTGGGGTTGGTCTCTTCTTCCTAGTGTCAGGTGATAGAATGAGAGGAAATGGCTTCAGGTTGCCCCAGAGGAAAAAATATCTTTGCTGAAAGCGTGCTCAAAAAGCATGTGGCCATGGCACTTTGGGACATGGTTTAGTGGCCATGGTAGTGTTGGCTTGGAGGTTGGACTCAATGACCTTAGAGGTCTTTTCCAACTGAAATGTTTCTATGGTTCTAAACTGCTTCTGGTTGGTTTCTTCATGCCAAGTAAGCCTCAAACATGCAATGTTCTCCAGTGGCCCCAAGGGCATCTTTTGGAGAGCACTGCTCTGAGGTGTGCTGTGCCACAGCCACACTCTCAGCTGTTGTGACTCTGTGCATGGCTCACCACACAGCCATGACATGGACCACAGCAGAGCAGAGGCAGCTGCAGCTAGGGAAGAGAAATGCTCTCTGAGCCATGGTCTGAAACAGCGTGGGCAGGCACTGAGTGAGATCCACGTTCTCCTGCTCCTACTCCATATTCATCATCCCTGAACAGCAGCCACCAGCACGCTCCCCACTGCTCTTCTGGAGCTCAGCCATCAGCCTGCACCACTCCCCCCCAGCACATGGACTGCAACACGTGAGATCAATGGCTCAGGGTCCAGATGGGCACCTGCACTGAGTGGCATCCCTCAGGGGTCGCTACTAGGGCCCAGTGATGCTTGACAACTGCATCAGCCACATGGACAGCAGGATTGAGGCTCCAGGGAGACCCTAGAGCAGCCTTCCAGTACCTGAAGGGGACTACAGGAGAGCTGGGGAGGGACTTCTTACAAGGGCTTGCCCAGGGAGGTTGTGGATGTCCACTTCCTGGAAGTGTTTAAGACCTTGAGAACCAGTGCCCAGTGGGAGGTGTCCCTGCCCAAGGCAGGGGGGTTGGAAGTAGAAGATCTTTAAGGTCCCTTCCAGTTGAAGCTGCTGCACTCAGGAATGGGGGAAAGCAGAAAGAAAAGCACTGGTTTGGTTCCTCCTTGGTTTAAGCTCCACTTGGAGCTTCAATTCCAAAAGGGGTCCCAGGAAAGGAGCTGCTGCACCTGGGATAGGGAAAGCAGAAAGAAAAGCACTGGTTTGGTTCTCTCCTGGGTTTAAGCTCCACTTGGAGCTTCAATTCCAAAAGGGGTCCCAGGAAGGGAGCTTCAGAGTTTATGGATTGTGAGCAGACTCACAGCAATATCTGGGGAGGGGGCTGCTGCTTTTTAGGTGTGTCTGGTGCTCCTGCCTTGGGAGGCATGAGGTCTGCAGTGTCCTGAGTTTGGGGAGTTAGGAAGAAATTCTTCCTCATGTGGAATTAGGAATAAATTCTTTAGAGTGAGGGTGGTGAGACTCTGGAAGAGGTTGCCCAGGAAGGTTGTGGATGCCCCCTCCCTGGAGGTGTTGAAGGCCAGATTGGATTTGTGGGAGGTGTCCCTGCCCATGGCAGGGGTTTGGAAATAGATGATCTTTAAGGTCCCTTCCAACTGAAGCCATTCCAGGATTCTGTGACATTTCCACTTGCTATGCTGTGCCTAAACCCCTCTGTGCCCGTGGGAGAGCATGGCCACACCATGGTCACATCCCTTTCCACAGGAGCACAGGATCTTAGGGCTTGGAAGGCAACTCTGAAAGTCATCAAGTCCAACCCCCCTGCCAGAGCAGGACCACAGAATCCAGCACAAGTCACACAGGAACACATCCAGACAGGGATGGAAAGTCTCCAGAGAAGGAGACTTTTCCTATTGTCCATGGCTGATGTGCCTCTCTGAGGGGCCCCTGGTGGAAGCCTCATCCCTGGAGGTTTTTAAGGCCAGGCTGGATGTGGCTGTGAGCAACCTGATCTAGTGTGAGGTGTCCTTGTCCATGGCAGGGGGGTTGGAATGGGTGATCCTTGAGGTCCCTTCCAACCCTGACAATTCTATGATTCAGTAAGTGGGTCCCCTGGTGTTAGAAGTGGGTGCCCTGATGCATCAAGGTCACATCCTGCACACACTGCAGCAAGAGCTCCTGAAAGGGGAGCAAGTATCTCAGTCCAGTCCCACTTTGGGAATGCAGAGGATTTCTGACCTCCCCAGCACCCATCTGGCTGCTTCCCACCAGCAGACAATGGCTCCTGCAGAAGCCTGAGGAGCTTCCACACACCCCCAGATGGAGCTTTGCCTGCCCCCCAGACACAGCATCCCACAGCAGCTCAGCGCAACTCAATACCCTCCCACCACACCACCAGCCTCTCCCTCAGACTCCCAGAGAAAAGATTCCTCTGCAGACATCTCTGAAAAAAAAAAAAAAAATCTCACAACTCCAGCAGAGCAGAAGCGAGTTGTAAGTCAGCAAATCCCACATGAGCCTCACATTTCAAACAGGATGCTGAGCCCACAGCTCCCTCCTGGCGTCTCCACTGCTAAACTGGGACACTGGGAACCAGACAGGCTCCTGTGCCACTTAGCCACATCCCTAAATAAATCCTCATTACCAACCAGCATCTCAGTGGGGAGCAGCAGGGTGCCACTGTGACACGTGGTCCTGTGAAGCAGGGGGGTCAGGGAAGCATTGTTGCAGGATTGCCCTGCTCCCAGACCCATCCCTGTGCACCCATCAAGAGCTGGCCCAAAGGTGGCCACTGGCTTAGAATCAGAGAATCGTTAGGGTTGGAAGGGAGCTCAAGGCTCAGCCAGTTCCAACCCCCTGCCATGGGCAGGGACACCTCACACCACAGCAGGTTGCTCACAGCCACATCCAGCCTGGCTGCAAAAACCTCCAGGGATGAGGCTTCCACCACCTCCCTGGGCAACCTCTGCCAGTCTCTCACCACCCTCATGGGCAACAACTTCTACCTAACATCCAATCTGAATCTCCCCATTTCTAGTTTTGCTCCATTCCCCCCAGTCCTATCACTCCCTGAAACCCTCAAAAGTCCCTCCAAAGCTTTCTTGGAACCCCCTTCTGATCCTGGAAGGCCACAAGAAGGTCTCCTGGGAGCCTTCTTTTCTCCAATCAGTTCAATCAGCCTGGGAAACCCTTGTGGTGGGGATGAGTCTGGCCAGCACTGTTATTCCACCATCTGCAAGATGGCCACAACTGGTCTCCCATGCTTGCCAGGAACACTGTGGCTGCTGTTTCTTTCAGACTTGAGGAACACAGGGATGTTTGAGGTGCAAAGAAGTGAGTGAGTGGTGAGCAGATAAAAGGAGGCTCTCCTCCTCTAGTATGCCCTAGTGAGACCACATCTGGAGTATTGTGTCCAGTTCTGGGCTCCCCAGTTCAAGAGGGACAGTGAAATACTGGAGAGACTCCAATGGAGGCTATGAGGATGATGAAGGGACTGGAACCTCTGTCTAATGATGAAAAGCAGAGGGACCTGGGACTGTCTGGTCTGGAGAAGAGCAGCCTGATTAGATGATCAAGGTTGACAAATACATTAAGGGTGGGTGTCTAGAAGGGGCCAGGCTCTTTGCAGTGGTGCTCTGTGATAGGACAAGGGGCAGTGGACACAAAGTGGAATACGGGAGGTTCCACCTCAACACGAAGAAAAACTTCTTTGCTGTGAGGGTGACAGAGCCCTGGAACAGGCTGCCCAGAGAGGCTGTGGAGTTCCCTTCTGTGGAGACTTTCAAGACCCATCTAGGTGCATTCCTGTGTGGCCTGCCCTAGGTGATCCTGCTTTGGCAGAGGGGTTGGACTCAATCTCTGGAGCTCCCTTCCAACCCCTACCACTCTGTGACTTTCCAAGGACACAGCAAGCACACCACCTGTCCAGCTAAATACACTAAGCCTAGAGGTCTTCCGGAAACAGCAGATCCCAAATCCAAATGAACCACAGTGGACCAAGCTCCTGGACAACAAGGGCTCCTCTCTCAGTCCCTGGCTTTCCCCCAGCCCAAGAAGGAGGGAGAAGCCCTCAGAGAGCTGGCTCTTTATTTACAGACACAGATTAGCATAGAGGACTTCGGCGCACAGTAAGTCCCTGTGAGCCGGAGTCTGAGGCGACACCAGGCACAGACAGTTATTGATTAGGAGTCAGAATGAAGAACAGCCTGTTTTGAGCTGAACAATTTTATTACAGCCTTGCTACCAAGACACAGTGGCTCTGAAGGCTGCCTTCAGTAAGCAAATCTCCAAGGCTATCTGTCAAAGGCAATGGCAAAATATTATTCTGCAGGGTTATTCGAGTGACCTTAAAGCAACTGCATGGACCTCTGGTATTTGTGCAGGTCAAAGACTGTCTTCATACATCCTGAAGACATGTAGTAGATATATGGCATGGTGTCAGAAGAGGAACTTCTTTCTTTTCTTCTTTTCCTAACTGAAGTTTTTTATATCATTTAGTCATCAAGAACATAAAGAAGCTTCTAGCTGAGAAGCACCGAGACACCATGGACCTCACTCACACATTCAAGCTCTCTACACCCACAAAGAAGTTAACCCAAACTCATGGCAAACACCATCCAGAGCCCAGTATCTTAGTCTCCAAAGCTGGTTATTTCACTTGGCAGGCCACAACCAGCTTCATCAGATGAAGCTTCATCATCTTCCAGAGTTGAACTGAACTCCCAACATGACTTGGAAATTAAATAGAATCATAGAATGCTTGGAAGGGACCCTAAAGATCATCCAGTTCCAACCCCCCTGACATGAGCAGGGACACCTCCCACCAGCCCAGGTTGCTCAAGGCTCCATCCAACCTCACCTTGAACACTTCCAGGAAGGAGGCATACAATGAAACAACTGCCATGGATCACCACTTCGAATAACATACTCCTGTGAATCATTAGCATGACAACAGCTCAGCTGCAGCTCTTCATTCTCATGTCCAGGACATTTATTTAACCTCTGCCTTACCTGCTTGGCTTGGCCCATGTCCACCCATGCTAACAGATCTCCACACAGCACAAAGCAGTGATTTTCTGCTGACTCCTCAGCCCTCCAAGCAGCAGTTCATAGAACCATAGAACTGTTGTTGAAGTTGGAAGAGACCTCTGAGATCATCAAGTCCAACCACTCACCTAGAGCTTGCTACCAGTAAGCCACTGCCATGACCCTCAGCACCACAGCCACAGGTCTTTGAAACACCCCCAGGGATGGTGACTCCACCACCTCCCTGGGCAGCCTGGGACAGTGCCTGAGAACCCTTGCTGGGAAGACATTTTCCATGTATCCAACCCAAACCTCCCTGGCACCATTTCAGGCCAGCTCCTCTTCCTCTATCACTTGATACACCAACACCCACCTCACTCCAACCTCCTGCCAGGGAGATGTAGAGGGTGATGAGGTCTCCTCTCAGCCTCTTCCTCTATCACTTGATACACCAGCACCCACCTCACTCCAACCTCCTGTCAGGGAGATGCAGAGGGTGATGAGGTCTCCTCTCAGCCTCTTCCTCTGAAGCCTACACAACCCCAGCTCCCTCAGCTGTTCCTCACCAGACTTGTGTTCAAGGCCCTTCCCCAGCTTTGCTTCTCCTCCTTGGCCCTGCTCCAGCACTCAGTGTTAGCCAGTTATCCCCAGGCAGGCAATAAAGCCCTGAGCCTGCTCACTAAGAACTCTTTCCACGCCTCAACAGGTACCTAAAGCAACACAATGAATATCAAACCACTGCCTTGGGCACCAACACTCAGCTAAGCAGCTGCTTCTTGCCTTTCTAGTAAAAAAAGTGCTAAAGCACCACCAGCAAACTGCAGCAGCTGATACCTTTCTGGACCTGATGGCACACAGCAGTGAGCACTCCAGATCTGCAGCTCTCTGCCCAATACACTCCCCTCTCTTGTCACAATGCTTCAGAATCCCAGCCTGGTGGGGGTTGGAAGGGACTGCTAGAGATCATCCAGCCCAACCTTCCTGCTAAAGCAGTGTCACCCACAGCAGCTTGCCCAGGATCACAATTTCCAGGTGGGTTTGGAATGTCTTCAGAGAAGGAGACTCCACAACCTCTCTGGGCAGCCTGCCAAGGGCTCCAGCACCCAGCAGCAAAACAATCACAGAATCACAGAATCAAGCAGGTTGGAAAAGACCTCAGAGATCATCAAGTCCAACCTATCACCTGATACCTAACACCTCCTGACAACTAAACCATGGCTCCAAGTGCCACAGCCAAGCTTTTTTTTGAACACCTCCAGGCACAGCAACTCCACCACCTCCCTGGGCAGCTCATTCCAATGGCCAATTACTTTCTGTGAAGAACTTTTTCTCCTCACCTTGAGCCTAAACTTCCCCTGCACAGCTTGAGACTGTGTCCTCTTGTTCTGGTGCTGCTTGCCTGGGAGAAGAGTCCAACCCCCACCTGGCCACAACCTCCCTTCTGGTAGTTGTAGAGAGCAATGAAGTCTCCCCCAAGCCTCCTCTTCTCCAGGCTGAACACCCCCAGCTCCTTCAGCCTCTCCTCAATCTTCTTCATTGACAGTCTTGCAATTCAGATCTGCCCCATGCAGGTGAGGGAAGTCTTGGATCTGGCTAAGGTTGGGATTTGCCTCAAATGAGATCACAGCAAGAGCATCCTCACTCATGGGAATCACAGAATCAACAGAAATCACAGAATGCTGGGGTTGGAAGGGACCTCTGGAGATCACTGAGTCCACCTGCCCTGCCAAAGCAGGATCACCCAGGGCAGGTCACACAGGAACACATCCAGGTGGTTCTTCAAAGTCTCCAGAGAAGGAGATTCCACACCTTCTCTGAGCAGCCTGCTCCAGGGCTCCAGCAGCCTCACAGTGAATAAAAACTATCCCAGTGGCATTTCCAACTAGGACAGGGCAGTAGGACAGGGGAGGAGGCTTCAGCCACCCAAAGAACTGACAAAGGGGGTGCATGGGTAAGTTACTCCTAAAGGGAAGTCTGTGCAGCTCCACTGGGTTTCCAAAGCAGACACACATCTACTACCTCTCTCTGGCTACACCTTCTGGCAAGCTGGTATTTAAATGGAAGGAGAACAGGCTTAGATTGGATCTTAGGAAAAAATTCTTCACTACAAGGGTGGCAAGACTCTGGAATGTGGGAGTTGGGGCTGTTCAGCCTGGAGAATGCTCAAGGGAGACCTTAGAGCAGCCTTCCAGTACCTGAAGGGGGCTCCAGGAGAGCTGGGGAGGGACTTTGGACAAGGGCTGGAAGTGCCAGGATGAGGGACAATGGCTTTGAGCTGGGAGAGGGGAGATTGAGGGGAGATTGAGACTGGAGATGAGGATGGAGGCGGGGGAGACACTGGCACAGGTTGCCCAGGGATGCTGTGGATGTTCCCTGTCTGGAGATGCCTAAGGCCAGGTTGGATGAGGCCTTGAGCAACCTGATCTAGTTGAGACACATCCCTGCCCATGGCAGGGAGGTTGGAACTGGATGATCTCTTAGGTCTCTTCCATTCTAGGTCATTCTATGATTCTATGACTTAGAGGAAACCAGCACTGCAATTAGAGCACAGAGCCCTGACAGGCTCTTGAATGAACTCTGCACAAAGGACCTTCAGAACACGGTTTAATGGCCATAGTGGTCTTAGGCTGATGTTAGGACTCCATGATCTTGAAGGTCTTCTACCTCCACGATTCAAGGACCTACAGGGACCCTCACTTAACCAGCAGCTTTGCTTTTCAAATTCTTCACTTGTGAACTTGACCCAAAGTAATTTCATAATTCCCTTTTTATTTCTTTGCTTCCCCTTAACATTGATTTTTTGCCTTCTCACTCCTGACTGAGGGTGTTGAAAAAAGTAAATAAGGATAATGAAACAACAATCCACCAGCCCCAAGAAATAAAGCAGCCTTTTGCTTCTGCAGTTCCCAGCAGGTACACATCCTCCTCCTTCAACTACCTGCCACATTCAGGAAAGCAGATGGCATCATTCAAGCAAAATTAAAATAGATAAGGGCCTGCTAATTGTTTGTTTGTTTGAATGCCTTCTGAGGATCATTTCTATGGTTTTGATTTGATAGTGGAAAAACCAAAGCAGATCCAAGGTGGCATCAAATGTGTCATGGGAAAAGGGCTAACAAACATCCTTCCACTCCTACAGTGAGCACAGATTTCACTGTGTCTTAATAGTGATGTGACTGAGGTTGGCCACACTGTGGGAAAAAAGAAGTTCCTTTGGGATGGGAGGCTCTAGAGAGAGACCTGCACAGGCTGGATCCATGGGCTGAGCTCAGCTGTACGAGGTTCAACAAGTTCAAGTGCTGGGTCCTGTACCTGGGTCACAACAACCCCAGGAATGCTCCAGGCTTGGGGCAGAGTGGATGGAAACTGCCCAGCAGAGGAAGGTCCTGGAGTGCAGGTTGACAGCAGCTGAATATGAGCCAGGGGGTGCCAAGAAGGCCACCAGCAGCCTGGCCTGGATCAGCAATGGTGTGGCCAGCAGGAGCAGGGCAGGGATTGTCCCCCTGGACTCAGCACTGGTGAGGGGACACATCTTGAGTACTGTGCCCAGTTTTGGGCCACTCACTCCAAGAAGGACATTGAGGTGCTGGAGCAGGTCCAGAGAAGGACAACCAACCTGGGGAAGGGTCTGGAGAACAGGGCTGGGGAGGAGCAGCTGAGGTTGTTCAGTCTGGAGAAGAGGAGGCTGAGTGGAGACCTCATTGCTCTCTACAACTCCCTGAAAGGAGGTTGGAGTGAGGTGGGGGTTGGGCTCTTCTACCAAAGAACAAAGGATGGAGGAGAGGAAATAGCCTCAAGTTGCACCAGGGGAAGGTTTAGGTTGGAGAGTAGGAAAAATGTCTTTGCTGCAAGAGTGGTCAGGGATTGGAAGAGGCTGCCCAGGGAGGTGGTGGAGTCCCCATCCCTGGAGGTGTTCCAGAAATGTGTGGCCATGGCAGTTGGGGCCATGGTTTAGTGGCCATGGTGGTGCTGGGTTGATGGTTGGACTGGGTGATCTCAGAGGTCTTTTCCAGCCAAAATGAGTCTGTGATTCTGAAGGTCACACAGACGTATGGATGGTGATGTGCACACAGCAGGGGGAGGTGTGCAGCACTGCTCTGCACTGCCAAGCTCCCAGGCACTTGGGGATGGGGTGGGAGGGTGAAGTTTTCACCAACAGATTGGTCAGCACTGTGCATAAGGAGTAGATGGACAGAGTGTGGCACTTTCAACCCTTGCAAATCCTGAAAAAAAAAAAGATAAGTAAGAGAAGCAATGATGGCTAAGGGAGGAAGGGATCAAGAAGAAACACTTTAGAGGTGTTCAAGGCCAGGTTGGATGAGGCCTTGAGCAATCTGGGCTAGTGGGAGGTATCACTGCCCATGGCAGGGGGTTGGAACTAGGGGATCTTAAAGGTTTCTTCCAACCCAAACCATTCAATGTATCTATGAAACCCCTGCAGTTCAGCCAAGAAGTTAATCTCTTCCCAGTGTCATTATCTGCAACACCAATGTCACCAAAACATATCTGCACAGCTGGGTGCACCTAGTTCTCTGGCTGCAGGTGCCCAGCCCACAGCAGGACCTGTTGGAAGGGATGTTTACGGCCAACACAATCTTCCTTGCAGCCCATCCATGTCTCACCCAAGCAGCCCCTGCAGCCTCTGTTTGTTTTCCCAGCAACAGGGGAAGTGCAGAAAGGCAAACCCTCAAAGTCATTCAAAGGCACATCTGAGAACAGGGCTTTGCTCAGAGATCTTTTGATATGTGGAAAGCAGCCCAGCTCATTTCTGAAAGCTTTTTTCCTCCTTCTAAAGGCTCTGCTGCCATCCTGGCAGAGTGTACCCTTGTCAGTCAGTGGCTAACCTTGTCAAGGGGAAGAAAAGGCTGGGAAGTGACAGGTTTGACAACCTGTCGGATGCCTGGTGCTCTGCTCTCCTCCTGATCTGATCACTATCAAACATTAAACCACTGTTCCTCCACACAGGAGTGCAACTTGATGCTTGCAAGCCTCAGCCAAGAAAGATATAGGGGCTGGTGAGTTGCCAAGATCCTTGCTTTGTCCCTTCCTTGCATGTTCCAGGCTCCCTTTTTGTGACCTGATCGCTCAAGCAGCTCACACCAGGAGCAGTCCCAGAGGAGTCCCAAAAAGGTCATTGAAATTGTCAGTGGTGTTCAGGAAGATGAGAACTAGAGGAGGGTGATGGAGCTGTAAGATCTGAAGGGAGAAGGGTGGGTGAGCACTGCCTGCCTGCCAGTCACATGATCACAGAATCACAGTGCTTGAGGGGCACCTCTGGAGATCATCAAGTCCAACCCCCTGCCAAAGCAGCATCACCCAGGGCAGGTAACACAGGAACACATCCAGACAGGTATTGAGAGTCTCCAGAGAAGGAGACTCCACAACCTCTCTTGGCAGCCTGTTCTAAGGGCTCTGTCACCCTCTCAGCAAAGTTTTCTCTCATGGTGAGGTGGAACCTCCTGTGCTCCAGTTTGTATCCACTACTCTTTGTGCTGTCACAGGACACCATTGAAAAGAGTCTGGTCCCTTCTTCTTGACACCCAACCTTCAGATACCTGCAAACATCAGTAAGATCCTCTCTCAGCCTTCTCTTCCCCAGGCTAAACAGCCCAAGGGCTCTCAGCCTTTCCTCATAGTCCAAATACAAATCAAATTCCAAACTTGGAGAAACCTCAGATGGACCAACATCTTTCTCATCCCCTCAGAAAAGCCAAAACTCCCACCCCCATGCTGCACCCTGCACAGAGTTGTCTCAGCCTTTAGACACTCACTGAAGGAGACCATCCCATCACAGGGACTCTGTGCTCAGGAGGGGACAGAGCTTTTTACAGTTTCACAGATTGCACCAGGTTGGAAGGGACCCTCAAAGGTCATCTTGTACAACCCCCCTGCACTCAGCAGGGACACCTCCAACCAGAGCAGGCTGCACTGGGACACAGCAAGTTTGATCTTGAATGTCTCCAGGGATGAGACCTCAACCACATCCCTGAGCAACCTGTTCCAGTATTTCACCACTCTCATTGTGCAGAACTTCCTCCTGATGGTCAGTCTAAATCTCCCTGGCTCCAGTTTCAAACCATTGCTCCTCATCCTATCCCCACAGGCCCTTCTACACATTCCCTCCCCAGCCTTCCTGTAGGTCCTCTTCAGATACTGAAATGCAGCTCTCCATGGAGCCTTCTTGTCGCCAGGCTAAACAGCCCTAGCTCTCTCACCTGTCCCCACAGCAGAGGTGCTCCAGTCTATGATCATCTTTGTGACCTCTTCTAGACCTGCTCCAGCAGCTCCATGTTCTTCTTGTGTTGGGGGCCCAGAGCTGGACACAGCACTCCAGGTGAGCTCTCACCAGAGCACAGAGGCAGAACCATTCTCTCAACCTGGCCACACTTCTTTTAATTCATCTCTTCCCTCCTCACACAAAGCCTTTGCTTTTCCAGAGCAGCTTTCAGGATTGAGGAACAAAAGCAGCAGCACTGAAACTAAAACCCTGCTCTTTGTGCCCTTTAATTCCACTGACTCTGCAAGAGCTGAAGGCTGAGAAGCCAGAGGGAAAAGGCATCTTGTGATAGGGAGCTTAGCTACAGCTAAGTGAAGCTGGAGCAGCAGTGGAGGTTTGAAGAGGCTCTTTAGCCAACAACAGCCAAGGACAGCCTACAAGTGGCACTCACATTGTCCTTTCACAGTGTTCATCATGAACTTGCAGCAAGATGGGCTGCTACCTTCCCAATTCCCAGAAGGCTTAAGTCAAAACTTGCATCTGCTTAATTTGTGTTTCAGGCTACTAGCAGGCAAAGGGACCCAAGGCAGTTGGCTAACATTCAAGGACCTCTTCTTCCAAGCTCAAGATCAGAGCATCCCCAAGAGCAGGAAATCGAGACAGGAAGCCAGGAGACATGTATGGTTAAGTAGGGAACTGCTAAGCAAACTCAGGTGGAAGAAGAAAGTCCACAGCTCATGGAAGGAGGGGCTGGCACTTGGGAGGAATACAAGACAGTTGTCAGAGGATGTAGGGAGGTTATCAGGAAGGCTAAGGCCTCCTTGGAATTCAGCCTTATGAGGGAGGTCAATGACAACAGAAAGAGCTTCTTCAAATACACTGCAAGAAAACATAAGACCAGAGGCAATGCAGGCCCACTGCTGAAGGAGGTAGGTGCCCTGGTGACAGAGGACACAGAGAAGGCAGAGTTGCTAAATGCCTTCTTTGTCTCTGTCTATACTGCTGGAGGCTGTCCTTAGGAGCCTGAGGACCCAGAAAAAGGGAGGACAAAGGAGAAATTTTCCTTGGTTGATGAGGACTGGATGAGTTCCTGTGTGATCTGGTATAGGTGGTCCTGCTCTGGCAGGGGGGTTGGACTAGATGATTCGCCTTTGGAAAGGGGGGGAGGCAACTAGTGATACGTTTAAGGATGTTGTTAGATCATGTAGAAGAAAAATTAGAGAGGCAAAAGCACAGTTAGAAATTAAACTGGCCGCTTCCGTGAAGGACAACAAAAAGCATTTTTATAAATATATTAATGCTAAAAAGAGGGGCAAGAGGAGCCTCCATTCTTTATTGGACGTGGAGGGTAACATTGTAACTAAGGATGAGGAGAAGGCTGAGATTCTAAATACCTTCTTTGCCTCCATTTTCAACAGTAAGGCAGGAGGACTTCAGGATAACTGGCCTCCTGAGCTGGTTGATGGGGTCAAGGAGCAGTGTTGTACTCCTGAAATCCATGTGGAATTAGTTCGAGACTTGTTGAGTCACTTGGATATTCACAAGTCCATGGGACCTGATGGGATTCATCCTAGGGTGCTGAAAGAGCTGGCAGATGAGCTGGCCAAGCCTCTCTCCATCATTTTCCACCAGTCCTGGCTCACTGGAGAGGTCCCTGAAGACTGGAAACTGGCCAATGTGACACCCATCCACAAGAAGGGACGGACAGAAGAACCTGGGAACTCCAGGCCTGTCAGCCTGACCTCAGTGCCAGGGAAAATCATGGAGCAGATTGTCTTGGGGGCAATCACTGCATACCTGAAGGATAGCCAAGGAATCAGGCCCAGCCAACATGGATTTAGGAAGGGCAGGTCCTGCCTCACCAACCTGATCTCCTTCTATGATCAGGTGACAGCCTGGTGGACGTAGGAAAGGCTGTGGATGTAGTCTACCTGGACTTCAGCAAGGCCTTTGACACTGTCCCCCACAGCAAACTCCTGGCCAAGCTGTCAGCCTGTGGCTTGGACAGCAGCACTCTGCACTGGGTTAGGAACTGGCTGGAGGGCCGAGCCCAGAGAGTGGTGGTGAATGGTGCCACATCCAGCTGGCAGCCTGTCACTAGTGGTGTCCCCCAGGGATCAGTGCTGGGCCCCATCCTGTTCAATATCTTTATTGATGATCTGGATGAGGGGATTGAGTCCATCATCAGTAAATTTGCAGATGACACCAAGCTGGGAGCAGGTGTTGAGCTGTTAGAAGGTAGAAGGGCTCTGCAGAGGGACCTTGACAGACTGGGCAGATGGGCAGAGTCCAACAGGATGGAATTCAACAAATCCAAGTGCCAGGTGCTGCACTTTGGCCACAACAACCCCATGCAGTGCTACAGGCTGGGGTCAGAGTGGCTGGAGAGCAGCCAGGTGGAAAGGGACCTGGGGGTACTGCCTGACAGCAGCTGAACAGGAGCCAGCAGTGTGCCCAGGTGGCCAAGAGAGCCAATGGCATCCTGGCCTGCATCAGGCATAGTGTGGCCAGCAGGAGCAGGGAGGTCATTGTACCCCTGGACACAGCACTGGTTAGGCCACACCTTGAGTACTGTGTCCAGTTCTGGGCCCCTCAGTTTAGGAAAGATGTTGAATTGCTGGAGCATGTCCAGAGAAGGGCAACGAGGCTGGGGAGAGGCCTTGAGCACAAGCCCTGTGAGGAGAGGCTGAGGGAGCTGGGGGTGTTCAGCCTGGAGAAGAGGAGGCTCAGGGCAGACCTCATTGCTCTCTACAACTACCTGAAGGGAGGTTGTAGCCAGGAGGGGGTTGGTCTCTTCTCCCAGGCAACCAGCAGCAGAACAAGAGGACACAGTCTCAAGCTGCACCAGGGGAGGTTTAGGCTGGAGGTGAGGAGAAAGTTCTTCACAGAGAGAGTGGTTGGCCATTGGGATGTGCTGCCCAGGGAGGTGGTGGAGTCACCATCCCTGGAGGTGTTCAAGAGGGGATTGGACGTGGCACTTGGTGCCATGGTTTAGATAGTCATGAGGTGTAGGGTGACAGGTTGGACTCGATGATCCTTGAGGTCTCTTCCAGCCTTCTTGATTCTATGATTCTATGATTTCTTGAGGTCCCTTCCAGCCCCTAACGTTCTGTGATTGCGTGTTGAGAAGACCTTCTCAGCACCAAACCCAAGATGCCTGCTGCAAAGCCCAGCTGCTTCAACTCAGCACTGCCATCTAACAGCCAACTTAACCTAAACAAAAGGCATCTGGGAAGGCTCCTCAAGTCTGAGGAGGCTTGGGAACACTTCCCAACCTTCCCTGTTAAAAGGCAATTGCAGATGAAAAGCAGGCAGGGAAAAATATCCCAAAAGAAGAGTCCTCAAGTTGTACCTTGCAAGCAAGAGGAGGCCTGGCTGCACTTCCACAGCTCTTTGGTCTTGCCCAACCCACCTTAACAGATCCTAAGAGGGACGGCGAGGAGGAAGGGAGATTTAGACTGGAGATTAAAAGAGATTCTTTAGAGTGAGGGTGCTGAGACACTGGAACAGGTTGCCCAGGGAGGTCACAGATGCCCCCTCCCTGGAGTTGTTCATGGCCAGGTTGGATGAGACCTTGAGCAACCTGGGCTGGTGGGAGGCACCCCTGCCCAGGGCAAGGAGGCTGGAACTAGATGACCTTTAGGGTCCTTTCCAACCTAAGGCTTTCTGTGAGTCTCTGGAATGGTTGCTCCTGCTCTCAGGCACCAGTGGGTAATGAGAAGAGAGGTTCTGAAGCGCAGAGAGCTGTCGAGGGGGAGCGGTGCTGCTGCTGCTGCTGCATGACAGCACAGGACAGCAAGGCTCGCTCTGGAGGGAGCTGTCAGACTTTAGACAAGCCCAAACAATCTGACTCAAAATACCAGACAACCTTTCAAGAATATACAAATCCTCTTGCAGCTCTCTGCAGCTTGTTTGCCTGGAAACTTGTCTGTTGCATTTCTTTTCTTCTCTTCTTCCCCCCCTGCCCCCCAACTGAATACAAGACGTCCAAATGCATTCATCTGTAACTACTGTTCCAATACTTCAGATCCAGCAGCCCAGGACATCACACACATGCAGGCAGGATGAAGCTGCTCCTTCTTCCCCTACTTCACAGCCTCCTCACCTCCATACCCCACTGCAAATGTCACACTGCAGATGCACAGAGCTCCCACACCGCATCGCTTGCTGGTTTTTTTGGGGAGATTCAGGCTGGACATGAGGAAGAAGTTATTCCCCATGAGAGTGGTGAGAGCCTGGAATGGGTTGTCCAGGGAGGTGGTTGAGGTCCCATCCCTGGAGGTGTTTAAGGCCAGGCTGGATGAGGCTCTGGCCAGGCTGCTGTAGTGTGAGGTGTCCCTGCCCATGGCAGGGGGGTTGGAACTGGCTGAGCCTTGTGGTCCCTTCCAACCCTGACTGATTCTATGATTCAAGAGAGTCAAAACCCAGCTTGTGCTAACTTTAAAAAATCACCTAAGGATCTGGGGAAGGAAGTACAGGAGTGAGAATGTTTTTTCTTCTTTAAACCCCCTCCAAATTTCACCTCTGCCACGCAAGGCTGCTCCCTTGCAACAGACAGCTCACTGCTCACTTTGCTTTTAAGGATCCTCCTCCCCTCTCTTTTTACGTGTCAAGGAAAGGTTTCTTTTTAAACAAATAAACCCCAAAGCTTTTAAAGCCTGATTTCCCTTTTCAAGGCAGCAAGGAGATTCCTTTTAGCATGCTTCATGCTTGAAAAGGTTACAGTGGCCTTTCAAAATACCACACGCCGCGCACTCCGCACAGCATTAATGACTCGGAGGATGCGCTGCTGCTTTCTAGTACATCTTAACCTTTTAAAATTGGGCCTTCATTGTCTTACCTTAATAAGCAGTTTGTTCACCTTGTGTCATTTATGTCTCACAAAGGCCACCCTGGCTGAAAGCATACCTTGGATGTAAACCCACTTGTCCAGCCTGTGTGGCTCTGTATGTGTGTGTGTGTGTGTGTTAAGAGCGAAGCATAGAATCATAGAATCAACCAAGTTGGAAGAGACCTCCAAGCTCATCCAGTCCAACCTAGCACCCAGCCCTACCCAATCAACCAGAGCATGGCACTAAGTGCCTCATCCAGGCTTCTCTTGAACATCTCCAGTGATGGAGACTCCACCACCTCCCTGGGCAGCACATCCCAATGGGCAATCAGCCTCTCTGTGAAGAACTTCCTCCTCACACCCAGCCTAGACCTCCCCTGGCACAGCTTGAGACTGTGTCCTCTTGTTCTGCTGCTGGTTGCCTGGGAGAAGAGACCAACCCCCACCTAGCTACAAACTCCCCTCAGGTAGTTGTAGAGAGCAATGAGGTCTGCCCTGAGCCTCCTCTTCTCCAGGCTAAACACCCCCAGCTCCCTCAGCCTCTCCTCACAGGGCTCTGCTCCAGACCCCTCCCCAGTTTTGTTGCCCTTCTCTGGACACCTTCCAGTACCTCAACATCTCTCTTGAATTGAGGAGCCCAGAACTGGACACAGCACTCAAGGTGTGGCCTGAGCAGTGCTGAGCACAGGGCAGGATGACTTCCCTGCTCCTGCTGGCCACACTATTCCTGATCCAGGCCAGGATGCCATTGGCTCTCCTGGCTGCCTGGGCACACTGCTGGCTCCTGTTCAGCTGCTGTCACCCAGCACCCCCAGGTCCCTCTCTGCCTGGCTGCTCTCCAGCCACTCTGTCCCCAGCCTGTAGTGCTGCTTGGAGTTCTTGTGGCCAAAGTGTAGAACCCTGCACTTAGCCTTGTTCAATCTCATCCCATTGGCCTCTGCCCACCCATCCAGCCTGTCCAGGTCCCTCTGCAGGGCCCTCCTACCCTCCAACAGATCAACACCTGCTCCTAACTTGGTGTCATCTGCAAACTGACTGATGATGGACTCAATTCTCTCATCCAGATCATCAATAAAGATATTGAACAGGATGGGGCCCAGCACTGATCCCTGGGGGACACCACGAGTGCCTGGCCTCCAGCTGGATGTGGCACCATTCACCACCACTCTCTGGGCCTGAGCAAAGGCATCCAAGGTGATCTGCTTACCCTCTCCTCCCATTATGTCCTCTCTGCTCTGACTAAAGCTTCCCAATTATCCCAGATGAGCAGCTCCCTGGCTGACTACCAGGGATGACAGCATGACCCAACTATTGGATGAGGGAAAGGCTGTGGATATTGTCTACCTAGACTTTGGAAAAGCCTTTGACACTGTTTCCCACAGAATTCTCGTGGCCAAACTGTCTTCTTGTGGCTGGGACGAGCAATGCCCTGCTGGATAAAGCCCTGGCTGGGTGAAAGGGCCCAAAGAGTGGTGGTCAGTGGAGTTAAATCCAGCTGGCAGCCAGCCACAAGTGCTGTTCCTCAGGGCTCAGTGTTGGGACCACTTCTGTTTCACATCTTCATTGATGACCTTGGTGAAGACACAGAGTGTGTCAGCAGTGAGTTCTCAGATGGCACCAAGTTAGGTGCTGAGGGTTGATCTGCACCAGGGCAGGGAGGCTCTACAGAGGGACTTGGGTAGATTGGATCCATGGCCAACATTAACAGGAGGAGCTGCAACAAGGCCAAGTGCAAGGAGGGCAAGGAAGCTGGGAAGGGCCTGGAGAAGAAATCTGATGGAGAGAGACTGAAGGAGCTGAGGATGGTTAGTGTGAAAGAGAGGAGGCTGAGGGGAGACCTCATTGCTGTCTACAGCTCCCTGAAAGGAGCTTGTGGAGAGGCTGCTGCTGGTCTCTTCTCACAGGTCATTAGTGACAGAACAAGAGGGAACAGCCTCAAGCTGCCACTGGGTAGGTTTAGACTGGACAGTAGGAAACATTTTTGCCATCAAGAGTGGTCAGGGATTGGAATGTGCTGCCCAGGGAGGTAGTGCAGTCCCCAAACCTGGCTGTGTTTCAAGGTGGTTTGGCTGTGGTGCTTGGGGCTATGGTTTAGGGGTGAGCCTTGCAGAGCAGGGTTCTGGGTTGGACTTGGTGATCCTTAGGCTCTTTTCCAACCTGAACATTTCTGTGATTCAGACAACAAGGGCAGCAGGGCACCAACAAAGGTGCAAGATTTGATTCACTGCACAGAAGTTGCCCAGCCAGTGCAAGCACACTAGGGCTCTCTGGGAAAAGGAGAGGGCAGGAATCGATAAGAAATCAACAGTGATTAATGGTGTTTGACAATCCTTTACATTAATCATGTTTCCATGCTCTTGAGAATGCAAAGTGGAAAAATCTATAGTCATAAAAGTGTAATTGGGAACATTCTTCCTACTCATACAGACAGAAAAGGGAGAGAAAAATGCTTTAAAAATCCTTTAAAAAAATTGTTTAATTATTAACTGTCTGACTTTAAGTGATGCACACAACAGCACTTTTCTGATCCAAAGAGAACCTGGAGAGCAAAGGGAGCATCCAGGCATCCTCCCTGCCTGCTGCAAGCAAGCAAGCCCTGCCATTTTAGACAGCAAGCTCTTTGTGGCTGATGCCTCAACTCCAGCATTAACAACCTGATCACAAATGCATAAGAGCAGACACCTAGCAGGAGTTAAAATGCAGCCACAATGAGGAGTCAATCACCGTTTCTGGAGAGCAAGCCAGGAGAAAGCAATGATGTCTTCATTAGCTTTTACAGTAAACATCCCTCTTGGAAACCAGCCTTTTTATGATCCACCAAGGGCAATAAAGATGTCTTTGCAAATTGATGAGACAAATCCTTGAGAGGTATAGTTTCCTCCACAGCTAGTGGGAAACAGAAGATAAGATCAGTCCCTAAAAACACAGAGGCCAATGCACACCTGTAACCAAACTAGGATCAAGCACAAAAAGAGCTTTATCACAGAAGCACAGAATCATTTTGGTTGGAAAAGAGCTTGAAGATCATGGAGTCCAACCATTCTCTATCTCTGCCAAGGCTGGTGCTAAACCATGGCCCTCAGTACCACATCTCTGCCTTTCAAATACCTCCAGGGATGGGCATTCAAGCACCTCCCTGGGCAGCCTGTGCCAGGCTTTGAAAACCTTTGCAGGGAAGAAGTTTCTTCTAATGACTGACCTAAACGTCCTCTGGTGCAACTGGAGGCCATTTCCTCTCATCCTATCATTTGGCACTAGGGAGAAGAGACCAACCCCCACCTGGCTCCTTTCAGGGAGTTGTAGAGAGCCAAAAGGTCTCCCCTCAGCCTCCTCTTCTCCAGACTCAAGGCTTGGCCTCACCTGTGCTGGGTTACAGTGGAGCAAACCCTTCCCTGGTCCTGCTGGCCACACCATTGCTGATCCAGGCCAGGATGCTGGTGGCCTTCTTGGCCACCTGGGCACACATTGGCTCATGTTCAACCAGCTGTTGATCAGCACCCCCAGGCCTTTCTCTGCTGGGCAATTTCCAGCCACTCTGCTCCAAGCATGGGGTTGTTGTGCCTTAGTAGTTGACTCTTCTTGAATCTCATCCCATTGGCCTCAGCCCAGACTATCCAGGTCCCTCTGCAGAGCCTTCCTACCCTCCAGCAGACCAACACTCCCTCCCAGCTTAAGTGACATCTGCAAACTTAACTGAGGGAACCCTGATCACCTCATCCAGATCACTGACAAAGAGATTAAAAGAGAACTGGTCCCAGCATCAAGCCCTGGGGAACACCAGGCTTTAAGCACATTAGCAGGGAGTGAGCAGAGTTTGTGCCCAGGGAGGGTGCACTAAGGCTCCTCAACAAAGTCCATTTGGCACAGCATGAGCTGTGTGCCCACTGAGCCATCTGTGCTCTGAAGTCTCCCCTGTAATCATGAGGACCATTCTCTGTGGCAGCTTTAGGGCATTCATTTTTGGGGTTCCTGAGGGATACAACAAAGGAGAGGAAAGAAAAACAGAAAACAAGAACACAACAGAGCTGCTCCTTGCACTAATTGGACATGATACTGACCAACCTCATCATACAGCAAAGTCCTTTTTGAGCAACACTGAGTCACCAGAAGATGAGGGAATTCAATTTCCAGGTCTCAACCTGCAGTCTCAAAACTGATTTTTAACACACACACACACACACACAAACTGAAAGACCTCTGCTAGCATGGAAATACAAACTGCCTCAAGAAACACCATAGGAATGAGGATGCTCAAGGCTGCCTCTGGGTTTTTGAAGCACTTGTGTTTTTCAGAGCAGCACTGGAAGCCACTGGAAACCAGCAGCACAGGTACAACTGGAGACAGACAGAACAAAACTCAAGCTGCTTTCTTACCTTTCCTCATTATCACATTTTGGGGTACCTGGCACCAAGCCCCAGGGCCAGGCAGCAGTGATGCCTACCCCAAAGCTCTGCCAAGCCTGTGGCTGGCTGCAGCACAGGAGTAAGTGAAAAGAATTGGTTCCTGTTTCTCTTACAGCTTTGCTGCCACCCTAAACCATAAATTTTCTCATAAAAACAATTCCTTTGAGCACAGCCTTCACAGAGATTCACCTTAATGGCTCTTCCTCAGAAGGATCAGTAAGTTGACCATGACCCTTGTGGCCAGGAAACCCAATGGTCTGCTGGGTGCATGAAGAAGAGTGTGGCCAGCAGGTGAGGGATGGCTCTCCTGCCTCTCTACTCTGCATATCTGGAGTATTGTGTCCAGTTCTGGGCTCCCCAGTTCATGAGAGACTGGAGAGAGTTCAACTGAGGGGAATGAGGATGATTAAGGGAACAGAAAAATCTCTTTCTTGAGGAAAGGCTGAGAGACCTGGGGCTGTTTAGCCTGGAGAAGACAAGGCTGTCTATAAATATCTGAAGGGTGGATGTCAAGAAGGGGCCAGGCTCTTTTCAGAGGTGCCCAGTGAATGTGAGGGGCAATGGGTACAAACTGCAACACAGGAGGCTTCACTTGAACTAAGGAAGAACTTCATTCTTGTGAGAATGGTAAAGCCCTGGAGCAGGCTTCCCAGAGAGGTTGCAGAGTCTCCTTCTGTGGAGACTTTCAAAACCCACCTGAACAATCCTCACTGTCAATACAGACTGGGGAAATAAGGGGATAGAAAGCAGCCCTGAGGAAAAGGACTTGGAGGTGCTGATGGACATGAAGCTGGCCAGGAGCAGGCAGTGTGAGCTTGCAGCACAGAAGGCAAATCACAGCCTGGGCTGCATCCAAAGCAGCATTGCCAGAGAGCCAGAGAGGTGATTCTGCCACTTTGCTCTGCTCTGCTGAGACCTCCCCTGGAGTGCTGTGTGCAGGTCTGGAGCCCTCAATACAGGAAGGACCTGGACCTGATGGAGAGGGTCCAGAGGAGGGTCATGAAAATGATCAGGGGGTTGGAGCAGCTCTGCTATGAGGACAGGCTGAGGGAGCTGGGGGTGTCCAGCCTGGAGAAGAGAAGGCTCTGGGGAGACCTAAGAGCAGCCTGCCAGGACCTGAAGGAGGCTACCAGAAGGCTGGAGAGAGACTGTTTGCAAAGGCCTGCAGGGACAGGACCAGGGGTGATGGCTTCAAACTAGAGCAGAGCAGATTGAGATTGGATGTGAGGACCAAGTTCTTTACTATGAGGGTGGTGGAACACTGGAACAGGTTGCCCAGGGAGGTAGTTGAGGCCCTATCCCTGGAGATATTCAAGGTGAGGCTTGAGAAGGCCCTGGGCAACCTGATCTAGTTGGGGACATCCCTGCTGACAGCAGCAGGACTTGGACTGGATGAGCTCTGGAGGTCCCTTCCAGGCCAGCCTATTCCATGATGTGTTCCTGTGTAACCTGCCCTAGGTGACCTTGCTCTGGCAATGGGGTTGGACAAGATGTCCCTTCCAGAGGTACCTTCCAACCCCTACCACCCATTGGATCTATGATGCAGAAGGCTCAGAAGCTCTCCCCTACCCTTCCTACCACACTCCGCTCGCAGCGGTAGAGCCAATCCGGTTGTGCGAGATGCATTGCTTAATTAATAACTTTGATGTTGGCAATTAAGGTGTGTTTGAGAGAAGATAATGAATATTATTTTTTTTTTCCACATGAAAGCACCACCTTTTTAGTCTGGAAAACCCTCTGTGCAAACTATAATTGATAGTTTGGCTTTAACGTGGAACATTCCTGCTGCAATTACGGGGTTTTATTGCTCCGTTACGCCGCACTTTGCACACACACACAAAATATTCTCCTTATCATAAATTCCTCTCCTAGCAGACTGCTGAGCAAAGGGATAGAGACAAGCATCAGCTTCTTCCAGAACTGGCAATCTGGAGGTTTTCCTTACATTACAGCAATGGAGGAGCTCACATGTGAGATCATAGGATCAGTCAGGGCTGGAAGGGACCACAAGGCTCAGCCAGTTCCAACCCCCCTGCCATGGGCAGGGACACCTCACACTACATCAGGCTGGCCAGAGCCTCATCCAGCCTGGCCTTAAAAACCTCCAGGGATGGGACCTCAACCACCTCCCTGGACAACCCATTCCAGGCTCTCGCCACTCTCATGGGGAAGAACTTCTTCCTCACTTCCAGCCCGAATCTCCCCCCTTCCAGCTTTATTCCATTCCCCCCAGTCCTGTCACTGTCTGAGAGCCTAAAAAGTCCCTCCCCAGCTTTCTTGTAGCCCCCTTCAGATACTGGAAGGCCACAAGAAGGTCTCCTCAGAGTCTTCTCTTCTCCAGACTGAACAGCCCCAACTCTCTCACTCTGTCCTCACAGCAGAGCAGCTCCAGCCCTCTGCTCATCCTGGTGGCCCTTCTCTGGACACCTTCCAGCATGTCCATATCCCTTTTGTAATAGAGGCTCCAGAACTGGACACAGAGCTCCAGCTGTGGTCTCACCAGAGCTGAGCAGAGGGTGAGAATCACCTCCCTCGACCTGCAGGCTATGCTTCTCCTGATGCAGCCCAGGCTCTGCTTGGCTCTCTGGGCTGCAAGTGCTCACTGCTGGCTCACGGTGAACTTCTCATCCCCCAGCACCCCCAAGTCCCTCTCCTCAGGGCTGCTTTCCAGCCAGTCACTGCCCAGCCTGTATTAGTGCTTGGGATTGTCTCGATCCAGATGCAGGACCTTGCATCTGAGATGGTTGTGCCTGGCTTGCTACAGCCCTGTAAAGGATCTGAGACAAGTGCAGCACACAGCTGCCCACCCTCAGGCACTGCAGTCAGGCTTCTATCCTGCTTTCACAGAATTGTCAGGGTTGGAAAGGATCTCAAAGATCATCCAGTTCCAACCCCCCTGCCATGAGGAGTTCTGCAGGACCATCCCCAAACCAGGCTGAGGAAGTCAAGGGCTGGCTCAGCCAGACACTGACAAAGCCCAGCCTAAAGCAGCTTGAACAGGAGGTGCACAAAGCTGCTGAACAATTCAGGTAGACTTACTCAAAAATAAGTCTCAAAGGAAATGCCAAAACTGACTTTATTAAATAAATTTAATGCTGTCTACAGTTGCAGCTCTAAGAATAGCTACAGCTGAGCAACCCTGCAAAGTTGCATTTTGAGACTTTCCTCAACTAGAAACAATTTGCATCAAGCTGTGTGAGGTGCTGCTGCTCACTGAGAACAGAGAGGGGATTTGAACTTTCTCCCTCCTTGCGCTGTTTAATTTCCTGGGAGGTTAAGCAGCTCACCTGGCCCTGAGCACAGCCACACTGCTCTGCACTCTGGAAGGTGATAGAATGAGAGGAAATGGCCTGAAGTTGTGCCAGGGGAGGGTTAGGTTGGAGATCAGGAAGAATTTCTTTGCTGCAAGAGTAGTCAGGGATTGGAAGAGGCTGCCCAGGGAGGTAGTGGAGTCCCCATCCCTGGAGGTGTTCAAGAGATGTGTGGCCACGGTGGTGTAGGACATGGTTTAATGGCCATGGTGGTGTTGGGTTGATGGTTGGACTGGATGGCCCTGGAGGTCTTTTCCAACTGAAACAACTCTGTGGATTCTGTGGTGGGGGTTTTTGCATCCATACAGGGCCTAGATCATAAGAAAGGCAGAGCAGAGCATGGGATGCAGGAGCAGGGCAGTGATTTTCCCCCTGTGCTCAGCACTGGGGAGGTCACATCCTGAGTCCTGGGTTCAGTTTTGGGCCCTCACTCCAAGAAGGACATTGAGCAGCTGGAGCAGGTCCAGAGAAGGGCAACAAAGCTGGGGAAGGGTCTGGGGAACAGGGCTTATAAGGACCAACTTGGGGTTTTTAGTCTGGAGAAATGGAGGTTGAGGGAAGACCTCATTGCTCTCTACAGCTCCCTGAAAGGGGTTGGTCTCTTCCCCCTTGTAGCAGGTGATAGAACGAGAGGAAATGGATTGAAATTTTGCCAGGGGAGGCTTAGGTTGGAGATTAGGAAGAATTTCTTTGCTGCCAGAGTGGTCAGGGACTGGGAACAGGCAGCCCAGGGAGGTGGTGGAGTCCCCATCCCCGGAGGTGTTCCAAGAGATGTGTGGCCATGGTGGTGTTGGGTTGGTGGTTGGACTCTATAACCTTAGAGGTCCTTTTTCAACAGCAACAACTTTGTGATTCCAGGTCACACTTGCTGCAGCAGCAGCAGCAGCCCAGCTACAATTTCTCCACAGTGAATTGGGACCTAATTACTGAACAGTTTGTGAACAACTGCCCTTAAAATGTTAACAGCTGAAACGATGATAACAATAATTCTGTTTGCAGTTCTCAATGGCCCCTCATTAGAGCTGCTTAATTACATATTTTCCAAACCCATCCTGGAGAAAGGAGCCTGCTCTCTCAACTGGAAAAGCAGACACCAAAGCAGCCTCAAGGAAACTTGTGCTTTTTTTTTTCCCTCCCCACCAGCTGAAGCATCTCCCAGGGCCAACCAGAAGGGATGACCTCCCCCCACATCCCCAACAGGGCAAGAATTTGCCTCTGTTCATTCACTGGGGAAAAAAAGATGCTGCAGGGCTTTGGAGATTATTCCCCTGCCAGCATTGTGCCTTAAATTAGCAACAATTTAATCTTTTACACTTCCCCAGCCTTTAATGCCATCTCTCCCCCTCCCCAGCCCCTCCAGCTCCTATCACCAAGTGTCCTTGCAGGATGAAGCAATCATCATCTCACATTCTCCTGCAAATGAGTCCAACCCAACAAATGTGCTTCCCTCAGCACAAGTACAGAAAGATAAAGAGGGACTTCTCTTTACATACAAATGTTTGCAGCACAAAAGATGTTCATGGAATGGTTTGGGTTGGGAGGGACCTTAAAGATCATCTAGTCCCAACCCCCCTGCCATGGGCAGCGATGCCTCTCAGCTAGCCCAGGTTGCTCAAGGCTTCATCCAACCTGGCCTTGAGCACCTCCTCCAGGGTGGAGGCATCCACAGCTTCCCTGAGCAACCTGTGCCAGTGTCTCACCACCCTCACTGTAAAGCATGTTATGGCTCGTGCTGTCCTACTAAAGCATGTTATCAAAGAACCATAGAATTGTCAGGGTTGGAAGGGACCTCAAGGCTCAGCCAGTCCCAACCCCCCTGCCATGGGCAGGGACACCTCACACCACAGCAGGTTGCTCACAGCCACATCCAGCCTGGCTGCAAAAACCTCCAGGGATGAGGCTTCCACCACCTCCCTGGGCAACCTCTGCCAGTGTCTCACCACCCTCATGAGGAACAACTTCTTCCTAACATCCAATCTCAATCTCCCCACTTCTAGGTTTGTTCCATTCCCCTACTACTCCCTGACACCCTCAAAAGTCCTTCCCCAGCTTTCCTGTAGCCCCCTTCAGATCCTGGAAGGCCACAGGAAGGTCTCCTCAGAGGCTTCTCCTCTCCAGACTGCACAACCCCAACTCTTTCAGTCTGTCTCCAGAGCAGAGCAGCTCCAGCCCTCTGCTCATCCTCGTGGCCCTTCTCTGGACACCCTCCAGCACCTCCAGATCCTTTCTGGAACAGAGGCTCCAGAACTGGACACAGTGCACCAGGTGGGATTTCACCAGAGTGGAGTAGAGGGGGAGAATCCCCTCCCTCGACCTGCTGGCTATGCTTCTCATGTTGTGCCACCAAAGCATGCCCTGGCTCATGGTGTGCCACTAAAGCATGCCATGATAGCTCATCTGGTGCCACCTTCCCAGTCCCCTGTCATGCAGCCCTCACCTTTACAGAGCCACATCTAATCCTCTTAAATGACCATCAATGAACAGTCACAGAACCATAGAATAGTTTCAGTTGGAAAAGACCTTGAAGATCACCAAGTCCAACAATTCTCTAACTCTAGCAAGGCTGGTGCAAAGCCACGGCCCTGAGCACCACAGCTCTGCCCCTCTGAAACATCTCCAGGGATGGGGATTCAACCACCTGCCTGGGCAGCCTGTGCCAGGCTGTCAAAACTCTTTCAGTGAAGAAGTTTCTTCTAATACCCAATATAATACCAAGGAAAGGGAAAATTATAGAAAAGGAAGACTGGACAAGAGAGAAAGCAGCTGGGACAGGAATGGGGAGGGATTTTGCTTCTAGCCCAGCACCACGAGCTGAGTCCACACCAAATGGATGTGCTCCTGTGTGACCTGTGCTATATTCCATGGTCCTGGACTTGATGATCTCCAGAGGTCCCTTCCAACCCCTAACATCCTGTGATCCAAACGCACTCAGAGGAACTGAGTGCCCACTCCAAAGCCCAAAGGAATGGGAAGAAATCCTAGCAGCCAGCTGTGAACACCTCCCCCTGAGCTGGGGACACAGGCTCACATACAAGCACTAACCAGAGCTAAGCAGTGCTGCTTTCCCTGCAAACTCTGTCAGGCAAACATCTGTCAGAACCTCTCAGTTGTTTAATCACATAAAATGTTTCCTCTTCATTTTTTGGCACCTCACACTGCAACAGTCTATGGCAAGATGTCTCTGTAGCACGCTCTAGCAGCGGAACGCAGAAGAAAAGCTGTTTATAAATAAAGGAGGCACAGTTTGAGCCTGGCATTAGATTTTTTTTTCCCCCATGTGCTTGCTAGCAGCCAAACACACACAAACAGCAAAATAATTGCAAATAAAGCCTGAGCACATGCATGGTGCAAGGAAAGAATCCCTCAGCAGTTCTGCGCTGTGCTTTCATTTCCTCACTCATTATCTTTCTAACAAAGCAGGAGTGTGATCACACTATCACAGAGGCTGGAAGGGACCTCAAGACATCATCAGGTCCAACCCTCCTGCCAGAGCAGAGTCACTTAGGGTAGTCTGCACAGGAATGCATCCAGGTGGGGTTGGAAAGTCTCCAGAGAAGGAGACTCCACAACCTCCCTGGGCAGCCTGTTCCAGGGCTCTGTCACCCTCACACCAAAGAAGTTTCTCCCCATGTTGAGCTGAAATCTTCTCTGTTCAAGTTTGAACCTGTTGTTCCTTGGCTTATCACTGTGCACCACCCAAAAGAGCCTGGCCCCCTCCTCCTGACCCCCACCCCTCAGCTATTGATAGACATTGATCAGATCCCTCTCAGCCTTCTCTTCTCCACACTAAACAGCCCCAGGGCTCTCAGGCTCTCTTCACAGGGGAGATGCTCAAGTCCCCTAAGCATCCTCCTGGCTCTCCCTTGGACTCTCTCCAGCAGGTCTCTGTCTCTCTTGAACTGGGGAGCCCAGAGCTGGACACAGGATTGCAGCTGTGGTCTCAGCAGGGCAGAGCAGAGGGGGAGCAGAACCTCCCCAGCCCTGCTGGACACCTTTCTTGCTGCACCCCAGGATCCCATTGTCTCTCTTGGCCACAAGGGCACATTGCTGTCCCATGCAGAACTTGCTGCCCACCAGCACTCCAAGGTCTTTCTCTGTGGAGCTGCTCTCCAGCAGGGCAGCCTCTACCCTGTCCTGGTGCCTGTTGTTATTCCTCCCCAGATGCAGAACCCTGCTCTTGTCCTTATTGAACTCCATGAGGTTTGCCTGCAGCCAGCTCTCAGCATGTCCAGGTCATGCTGGATGGCAGCACAGCCTGAGGGGTGTCAGCCAACCCCCCCAGTTTGGGATCATCAAGAAACTTGCTGATGATACATGAAGGATGAAGGATCATCTTCCTTCACCCAGCCATGGTAGGGCTACATCTCTGTTGTTTACCGTTTCTGGCCAACCGAATGTCTTGTTTTGGTTTGGTTTTGTTTCTTCAAACCAGCTCTTACTCAACATTGATCTTCACACCAGCTAAAAACCAAATACCCCAAAACCCCAAGAGGTGCAGAAGGTGGCAGAAATGTGTCCCCCAACAACTATCCTTGCAGCTCTTCACCTTGGACTCAAGAATATTTCTTCGACAGATGGGATGTGTTGGAGATCCTGCCAAGAATCAATTTCATTGAATTGTCAGGGTTGGAAGGGACCTCAAGGCTCAGCCAGTTCCAACCCCCCTGCCATGGGCAGGGACACCTCACACCACAGCAGGTTGCTCACAGCCACATCCAGCCTGGCTGCAAAAACCTCCTGGCATGAGGCTTCCACCACCCCCCTGGACAACCTGTGCCAGTGTCTCACCACCCTCATGGGGAACAACTTCTTCCTAACATCCAATCTGAATCTCCCCACTTCTAGTTTTGTTCCATTCCCCCCAAGTCCAATCCCTCCCTGACACCCTCTAAAGTCCCTCCCCAGCTTTCTTGCAGCCCCCTTCAGATACTGGAAGGCCACAAGAAGGTCTCCTTGGAGCCTTCTCTTCTCCACACTGAACAGCCCCAATTTGCTCAGCCTGTCTCCATAGGAGAGTAGTTCCAGCCCTCTGCTCATCCTCATGGATTTCATGGATACGTTACAGGGTAAACTGACAGGAAAGCAGTGAACAATTCCTCCTGCTCCTACAGCTCCCATGCACAATTTGAGATGGGAAACCACAGCAGAGCTCAGTCTGAATAGCACTGGTAAAGGAAACAGGAGAAACACTCAACACCAAGTGGTTTCACTACCACAGCCATGAGTTCAACATCAAAAGATGGAGAGAAGTGATCCTGCCCCTCTGCTCTGCTCTGGTGAGACTTCACCTGGAGCACTGTATCCAGCTCTGGAGCCCCCAGCACAAGAAGGATATGCAACTGTTGGAGTGGGTCCAGAGCAGACTACGAAGATGATCAGAGGGCTGGAGATCCTCTCTTGTGAACACAGGCTGAGAGAGTTGGGGTTGTTCAGCTTGGAGAAGAAATGTCTCCAGGGAGACCTTAGAGCTGCATTTCAATATCTGAAGGGGAGCTGCAGGAAGGCTGAGGAGGGACTGTTCAGAAGGGGCTGTGGGGACAGGATGAGGAGCAATGGTTTGAAACTGGAGCAGGGGAGGTTTAGACTGACCATCAGGAGGTAGCAGTTTACAATGAGAGGTGAAATACTGGAACAGGTTGCTCAGAAACATGATTGAGGCCCCATCCCTGCAAACATTAAAGGTCAAACTTTATGGGATCCTGTTGGAGATATCCCTGCTGAGTGCAGGGGGATTGGACAGGACAGCTTTGGAGGGCCTCTTCTAACCTCATGCATTCTTTGCTGCTGTGATTCTTCTAGAAGCTTCCTCCTCTTTAAAATGAGCACAGTTTAATCAGAGGTTAAAGGCATGACACAGGGAGGAAGAGCTGCTTACAGCTGGGGAGACTGATTTGGTTTTCTAAGGAGCATCTCTCTACTAAAGACTCCTTCTCCTGATGTCCACCCAGCCCAGCTGCAGCCACAGCCACCAGAAATTAGCTCCAAACTAACTGCAAAGCTAATTGAACACAGCATCTTCTGCCTCCTTTATTAAGGCCCTACTAAAATTCAGCACACCAGTGGGAGTGACCAAGCAGAAGATCAACAATGGGTCAAATTATCCTCATTGTTGAACACTTCCCTTTCTTCCAGCTTTTTCTACAAGCACCCTGCATCCTCTGCGACAAAGAGGTACTTGGATTTTTGTTCCTTTCAGCAACAAGGCACATTAATGCTCCAGGTCCACCATCAGAGAGGCAGAGCACCAAGGGGCAGTGCTGCACACAGGTCTACCATCAGGTTCTTCTCCCCATCTACTCTGCCCTGCTGAGACCTCAGCTGGAATACTGTATCCAGTTCTGGGCTCCCCCGTTCAGGAGGGACAGGGATCTGCTGGAGAGAGGCCAAGGGAGGGCTCCAAGGATGCTGAAGGGACTGGAGCACCACCTGGGGAGGAGAGGCTGAGAGCCCTGGGGCTGTTTAGTCTGGAGAGGAGAAGGCTGAGAGGGATCTGATCAATGTCTATCAATAGCTGAGGGCTGGGGGTCAGGAGGGAGGGGACAGGGACAGGCTCTGCTCAGTTGCACCCTGGGATAGGACAAGGGACAATGGATGGAAACTGCAGCACAGGAGGTTCCACCTCAACATGAGGAGGAACTTCTTCACTGTGAGGGTCCCAGAGCCCTGGAGCAGGCTGCCCAGAGAGGTTGTGGAGTCTCCTTCTCTGGAGCCTTTCCAGCCCCATCTGGATGTGTTCCTGTGTGACCTGTGCTGGATTCTCTGGTCCTGCTCTGGCAGCGGGGCTTGGACTCTATGATCTCTGGAGGTCCCTTCCAACCCCTAACATCCTGTGAGCCTGTGAACAGAGATGCAGAGCACCCAGGAGCAGTGCTGCACCCAGTGATGCAGTCACAAGCCCAGCCCTCCTCCTCCTCCTCTTCCCTCTGCACACAGGCTGGTCTCTCCCAGGCCCCCATGCTCTTGTCTCTCTTCCCTTCATCTCTACACTCATGGAACATGCTTTTAACAAACCACTTGAGATCCTCCCAGCCAGGCTGCAGCCAAGGTTTGCTGATTCTTCCTGAGTTAAGATTTCAAGAACAGCCTTTCCCCCCACAGCAGCTCCCACCCAGGGACCACTCAGCTCACAACTCTATTACAGCAGAATCCTCAGCCTCGACACAGGCATCTTGCCCTGCTGATATCCATTCAGAAAGCTCAGCAGAAACGTCCATCTCCCAGCCACCAACTTCAACTGTGCCTCCATCCATAAACGTATTTTCCTCCATCCTTGCTTCTCTACCAAACCAGCTGTTTGGCTTCCCCACCCTCTCCTAACTGCCACCTTTTAATCCTGCTGGGAAGAGTTGACTCCTACCTTTAAGCTGCCCACACCATCCATAAACCAAGCAACCAACCAACCTCTGGGCTTTTGTCCTTAGCAAGCCCCTCCATAGAGTTCCTGGAGAGCGTCCGGAAAGCAGCTCCCCTCCTGACACAAGAGCACTTTCAAGAATGCTTTGAGGTGTCCACAAGAACCTCAAGCTCCTTCAGGTCTCTGTTGATGGTGCAAACAGACATGGTTGCCATGGGCACTTCAGGGCCAACAGACATGGTTGCCCTGGGCAATCCAGGCCCACCAGACATCTCTTTGAAGATGGAGCCACCACACACCTTGGTGCACCTCCATGGTGTACACTTCCAAAAGCAATGGATCCCAAATCTGCACTGCTTTTAAACAGAGGGAGGGGGTGAGGGGAAGGGAAGTAAAGGCCACATGAAAAAAATATGGAGTGCAGAAGGACCCTGCCAGACAAGCCAGCCTTGACAACAAACACAACTTCATACCCATCCCACTACTTCCTACTAAAGCTGGACCTCTGTGCATCTCACACTGCAGAGTCTTCCTGCAGATGGCAAGGAGGAGGAAGGAGTTTTGCTCTTTTTCTTTTCTTAGGGCTCTGGCAAAACTACTTATAAGCAGTTCACAGCAAGAGAGTCCTCTTCATCCAGGGATCCTGGGTTCATTTGCAGACCTCTAATCAGAGAATAGTTTAGGCTGGAAGGGACATTAGGGGTCATCCACTCCAATCTCCCTGCCATGGGAGGTTGCAGTACTTGCATGTTTTACCAGACACGAAGTCAGTTAAGTCAATGATGACACCAGAGGGCTTGCAAGCACTCAAAGTTAAACCAGGGTGCTCAGCAGCCTGCAGCAGGGGCAGAGGACGTCAGGCAGGACATGGAAGAATTAAGAAACATTTTTTTTTCCTCAAGGTGGCAAAGTGAAATCAGGCAACACTAACGATGGGGCTGGGTGCCAGAGGGTGCAAAAGCAACCCTGACCCAGCAGGCAAACCCATCTGCTGCATTGCTGCAGAAGCTCAAACTTGAGGGGGTCCTGAGCAACCTGCTCAAGTTGGAGGTGTCCCTGCTTCCTGCAGTGGGGGTGGACAAGATGACCTTTGAAGGTCCCTTCCAACCAATACATTCTGTGATTCTGTGAAGGGTTGGATCACCTTCCAGGAGCCTCAATGAGTTTGTGGGCACTGTCTCACAAGAAGCTTATTGGGGTTGAAACTCAGCAAGTCCAAGGCTATATTTAATACCAGACACAGCAACAAGCAAGCACACAGCATTGCTCCCACCCCCCACAGAGCCCCAGGGTCTTGGCATGAAAATAGAGTTGAAGTTGTCAAAGATGCCCCCACTGATTGCAGAGGGGTTGGACTAGATGACCTTTAAAGGTCCTTTCCAACCCAAACCATTCCATGATTCCACTCCTTCCCTTCAAGGACATCCTTCTCACAGCCAATTTCTTCTCTCATAGATGTCCATCTGCTGCATGGCAGAGAAATTTGGAACTCCCCATCCTGGCAGCTTGCTGAGGATGTGGCTGGTCAACCACACTGAGCAGAGGTGACTGAACAGAAGCAGTTGCAGAGCATGAACAGCAGTGTCTGAATCAGGCCACAGCTCTGCTTCATCAACACTCTGCTTAATTACAGCAGAAAGGCTCAGCCATGACGCCCTTTGCAAATGGACCTCTACCACTTTTGTAGGCTGGTTTTGGTTTTAACCTTAAACCATGAGGATAAGCAGGATAACATCCATGGAGAACAGGCAGTTAGGGTGATGGATGGGATGAGCTGAAGAGCCTGAGCAGGTTTTAGCACAGAATCATTGAATGGTTTGAGTTGGAAGGGACCTTAAAGCTCATCCAGTTCCAATCCCCCTGCCATGGGCAGGGACACCTCCCACCAGCCCAGCTTGCTCTAAGCCTCATCCAACCTGGTCTTAAACACTTCCAGGGATGAGATTTCCACAACTTCTCTGGGCAGCCTTTTCCAGAGTCTCACCGCCCTGACCACAGATTCCTAACAGGGAACTTTTTCAGTTGCTAATGGCAGGCCAGGTTTGCAAATCTGCTGCCTGATAGGCAATCCCACATCTTGTGAGCAGCAGACATCAAGAAAGCCATGAGAGGGACCTGGGCACCCCCTCTTCAAGCAGAGAGCTGCTCCACAGCTACAGAAGAGCCATCAAGCACACAAGCTCCACACCACCATTGCCCAGGGCCAGCTGGTTTGGGTACCTGGCATGAACCATGAAAGCCTTGAAAGCTTCCTTAGATCCAAATAATCCCAACAGGAGCTCTGTAGATTTTTACAAGCATCCTAAAACTGGTCCTGCCCCCAGTGCCACCAGTGCCCACTGCAAAGGAGTACTTTACAGGCCTCACAAAGCTCTAACAGGTAGGGTTTGGCATCTACCTTCTTTGAGAAGGGACTCCAGAGACCCATCTGATCCCACTTCAGAGCACAGAATAATCACAGAATGGCTTAGGCTGGAAGGGACCTCAGAGATCATCTCCTCCAACCCCCCTGCCATGGGCTGGAAGGGACCTCAGAGATCATCTCCTCCCCTGGGCAGGGACACCTCCCAACAGTCCAGGTTGCTCAAGGCCTCATCCTACCTGGCCTTGAACACCTCCAGGGAAGAGGTATCCATAGCCTCCCTGGGCAACCTGTGCCAGTGTCTCAAAACCCTCACTCTAAAGAATTTCCTCCTAATCTCCAATCTCAATTCCCACTCTGCCAGCTTCAATCCATTCTGCATCATTCTGACATTAGAAGCCCTTCTAAAAAGTCCCTCCCCAGCTCTCCTGGAGCCCCTTTCAGGTACTGGAGGGCTGCTCAAAGGTCTCCCTAGAGCTTTCTTTTCTCCAACTCTCAGCCTGTCCCCATAGGGGAGGTTCTCCAGCCTTCTGATCATCTTTGTGGCCTCCTCTGGACCTCCTCCAGCAGCTAGGAGTCCTTCTTGAGTAAGGGGCCCCAGAACTGGAAGCAGTGCTGCAGGTAACATCTCAGCAGAGCAGACTAGAGGGGAGAATCACCTCACTGGTCCTGCTGGACACACTTCTGATGGAAACCAGAACACAGTGTTTAACTCTCAGCCTACCTGGCTTCATTAAGCCATTTGTCTGGCCTCTGCTGCAAGACACTCATTACCTCAACCCATACAATTCCTTGGAAAGTCTTTTTTTTTTTTTTTAACTGTTATTATTTAATTCACATTTGAAGCTCCCCTTAATTCTTTGTGGTCTGGCAGAAGTCCTGGCAGTAACAGGAACCTCTTCACATTAATGAGCAAAATGCAGTAGACACTGATTGGCCACTGTGTGCATTGAGTGGTGAGTAAGTCCAGAGAGGTTGTCCTCCCACTCTACTCTGCCCTAGTGAGGCCACATCTGGAATATTGTGTCCAGTTCTGGGCCCCTCAGCTCAAGAAGGACCTCAGGGAACTGCTGGAGTCCAGCACAGAGCCACAAAGATGCTGCAGGCAGTGGAACATCTTCCTTAGGAGGAGAGCCTGAGGGAGCTGAGGGCTCTGGAGCTTGGAGAGGAGGAGCCTGAGGGTGACCTCATTGCTGGGGATAAAGATGTGCAGGGCAGTGTCAGGAGGACAGAGCCAGGCTCTGCTCAGTGATGTCCAAGGGCAGGACAAGGGGCACTGGGGGCAAGCTGGAGCAGAGGAGGTGCCACAGGGAAAACTTTTTCACTGTGAGGGTGACAAATCACTGGAGCAGGCTGCCCAGAGAGGTTGTGGAGGCAATGGATATAAACTCCAGCACAGGAGGTTCCACCTCAACATGAGGAGGAACTTCTTCACTGGGAGGGTCACATAGCCCTGGAACAGGTTCCCCAGGGGAGCTGTGGAGTCTCCTTCTCTGGAGATAGTCAAAACCCCACCTGGAGGTGCTCCTGTGTGACCTACCCTGGGTGATGCTGCTCTGGTAGGGGGGTTGGACTTGAAGCTCTTTCAAGGTCCCTTCCAACCCCTAATGTTCTATGATTGTGTGAAGCAGGGTAAGCTTAGCCTGCCAGCCTGTTGGAATTCTCAACTGGCAAACAGGATTGGATGGCACAAGATTAAACCCCAAACTCTGCAATCAAGCAGGTGCCACTGGAGCCAGAGCACGTTCACTGCAGAACAGTAGGGAGTTGGCTGAAATCTTCCTCAAAAAAAATGAAAATCAAGCTTAAAAAAAAAAAAAAAAGTCCTTGCTGTAAAGCACCGCTTTGCTCTCCTACAAATCTTGATGATTTACTTCCCAGTCAATAAGTCACTAAAATTAATGAGCTGAAATTATGTTTTGACAAGTTCCACTGCTGATGAACAGATTTTCAAATCACGAATCCAGCTTCACCTCATTTTTAATTTCCCCACCACTACCACCACCCCCCCCCAGCTGACAGCCAAGCAGTGAATCATTCCTTCCATTCCTTCTGGCCTTTGGGTATTCTATCAACTGCCAAAGGGAACCACTGACTTCAACCCCCTCAAGACATTCCCTAGAATGCCAAACTCCATGTCCTCTCACACTTGGAATAAAATTGAAGTTCCATAGGGAAGAAAAGCCAACCTTGATCACTTTGACCAGATGTTGTCATCAGAGCAACCTACTCACAGAATCAACCAGGTTGGAAAAGACCTCAGAGATCATCCAGTCCAACCTATCACCCAACACCATCTGATCAACTAAACCATGGCACTAAGTTCCTCATCCAGGCTTATTTTAAACACTTCCAAGGATGGTGACTCCACCACCTCCCTGGGCAGCACATCCCAATGGCCAATCAGGGAAGAATTTCTTCCTCACACCCAGCCCAAACCTCCCCTGGTGCAGCTTGAGACTGTGTCCTCTCCTTCTGTCACTGGTGCCTGGGAGAGGAGACCAAACCCCACCTGGCTACAGCCTCCCTGCAGGGAGTTGTAGGTGGCAACAAGGTCTCCCCTGATCAAAATACAGATCACAGGATGTTAGGGGTTGGAAGTGACCTCCAAAGATCCTCGAGTCCAACCCCCTGCCAGAGCAGGACCAGAGAATCCAGCACAGGTCACACAGGAACACATCCAGATGGGGCTGCAAAGGCTCCAGAGAAGGAGACTCCACAACCTCTCTGGACAGCCTGCTCCAGGGCTCTGGGACCCTCCCAGTGCAGAAGTTCCTCCTCATGGTGAGGTGGAACCTCCTGTGCTGCAGTTTCCATCCATTGCCCCTTGTCCTATCCCAGGGTGCAACTGAGCAGAGCCTGTCCCTGTCCCTTCCTTCCTGACCCCCAGCCCTCAGCTATTTATAAAACACCTAAGCCTGCCACTCAGCATGCATATAAAACGTACCCCTGGATTACCTTTCCACCATTGCAGCATACATGGTTGCCTTCTGCTTAAAGCTTGGGTCCCTCCTCACCAAACAAAGGAGCATGACAGCTAAACCTCATGCAGCTTGAGGAGAGGAGACTGAGGCTGGAGATTAGGAAGAAATAACTTGGAGTGAGGGTGGGGAGACACTGGAACAAGCTGCCCAGGGAGGTTATGGATGTCCCCACCCTGGAGGTGTTCAGGGCCAGGCTGGATGAGGCCTTGAGCAACCTGGGCTGGTGGGAGGTGTCCCTGTCAAAGAATCATAGAACAGTTTGGGTCAGAAGGGACCTTCAAAGGTCATCCAGTCCAAGCCCCTCTGCAGTCAGCAGGGACATCCTCAACCAGACCAGGTTGCCCAAAGCCCTGTTGAGCCTCACTTTGAGTATCTCCAGGGATGGGACGCCCCCAACTACCTCCCTGGGCAACCTGTTCCAGTGTTCCACCATCCTTGTAGTAAAGAACTTGTTCCTCACATCCAATCTCAATCTGCTCTGCTCTAGTTTGAAGCCATCACCCCTGGTCCTGTCCCTGCAGGCCTTTGCAAACAGTCTCTCTCCGTCCTTCCTGTAGCTCCCTTCAGGTCCTGGCAGGCTGCTCTTAGGTCTCCCCAGAGCCTTCTCTTCTCCAGGCTGGACACCCCCAGCTCCCTCAGCCTGGCCTCATAGCAGAGCTGCTCCAACCCCCTGAGCATTTTCATGGCCCTCCTCCAGACCTGCTCCACCAGGTCCATATCCTTCCTGTATTGAGGACTCCAGAGCTGCACACAGCACTCCAGGGGAGGTCTTAGCAGAGCAAAGTGCCAGAATCACTTCTCTGTCCATGGTAGAGGGTTAGGAATTAGATGATCTTCAATGTCTCCTCCAACCCATTCCATGAATCTATGAATTTGCCTCAACTCCTTGGCTCTAGTAGGGACAATCACCATACACCCAGACACACCTCCAACATTTACTTGGATCCACAAAGAGAAGCCTCACAAAGCTTCTGCAAGAGGCTTAACCACCAGGATAACACTAAGAGCAGTTCCAGAAGAGGCAGACCTGAGACTCCAAGGGGACAACAACAACAACAAAAAAAAGCAAGGACCATTTCTAGATTGGGCACTCATCAGAAAGGGTGAGCAAGAAAACAGCTCCTCCCTGGTCAGTTCTCTCCTGTGTTGAGGACAGGACACACAGAGATCTCTAGCTTCACTCTAAATCACCTTCTTGGCCAAACAGCTCAAGGATCCCATTTTCTATCCAGTGTGGTGAAACACTGGCCCAGGTTGCCCAGAGAGGTGGTAGAAGTCCCATCTCTGGAAATATTCCAGGCCAGGTTGGATGGGGCTCTGAACAGCCTGATCTAATTGCAGACATCTTTTCCCAGGGGGTTGGACCAGGTGGCCTTTAAAGGTCCCTTCCCACCCAAACCATTCTATGATTCTCTCATTTTGGGTGACTGGTAAGTCACTCCGTTGGGACAGATGTCAGACACCTGCCAGTTTTTGGGTTTCCCCAATAAATCAGAGCTGTCAGGATGCTGACAAGTTCCCTCCCCACAACAAACTCCAGGGAGAAACAGGCACCAAGTTTCCATCACAGCCTCTGAGAGAGGCAAGCCTTAAGCAACTCTGCCCAAATCAATGGCCAATAATCCCTGTAACCATCAACCCAACCCATAACCCCCCTCCAGTCTGCATACAGACTGGATGCTTGCAAACTGCTCCAAGGGTTTAAGGGCAGCATCTGGGGCACTATCCTAGCCCTGACAAATCTCCACCAGCTCCTGCTCCCCACCTGACATCACCCAAGGTCAGGCAGTGTGCAAGATTGAAGGACATCTCCTCCTCCTCCACCTCACCAAAACTGAAGATCTCCCCTTGGGCCTCTCCCAGGAGAAGCACACAGAATCATTCAGAAAATGCAGTGGGTTGGAAGGGACCCTCCAAGGGCATCTTGTGCAACCCCTCTGCAGGCAGCAGGGACACCTCCAACTAGGTCAGGCTGCCCAGGGCCACAGCCAGTCTGACCTTGAACATCTCCAGGGATGGGGCTTCAACCACATCTCTGAGCAACCTGTTCCAGTATTCACCACTCTCATTGTAAACAACTTCCTCCTGATGTCCAACCTAAATCTGCCCTGCTCCAGTTTCTAACCACTGCTCCTCATCCTGTCACTACAAGCCCTCATAAAAAGTCTCTCTCCAGCTCTCCTGTAGCCCCCTTCAGGTAGAATCCTAGAATCAGTCAGGGTTGGAAGGGACCACAAGGCTCAGCCAGTTCCAACCCCCCTGCCATGGGCAGGGACACCTCACACTACATCAGGCTGGCCAGAGTCTCATCCAGCCTGGCTGCAAACACCTCCAGGGATGGGGCCTCAACCACCTCCCTGGACAACCCATTCCAGGCTCTCACCACTCTCATGGGGAAGGTACTGGAAGGGTGCTCTAAAGTCTCCCTGGAGCCTTCTCCAGAACAATCCCAACTCTCCCAGCCTGTCTTCCCAGAAGAGGTGCTCTAGAACCCTGATCATACTCATGGCCTCCTCACAACTCCAGCAGGTCCATTCCTCTCTTGTGTTGGGGGACCCACGGCTGGACATAGCCCTGCAGGTGAGCTCTCCCCAGAGCAGACGGGCAGGATCACCTCTCTTGTTCTGCTGGCCATGTTTCTTTTGATGCAAACCTAGGCTGCCACTGGCCTTCTGGGCTGCAAGTGCCCATTGCTGGCTCCTGCCCAGCTTCTCATCCACCAGCATCCCCCAAGCCCTTTTCTGCAGGGCTGCTCTCCAAAAAGCACCTACGGGAGCCATCTGAGACTCAAGAAGGCTGCTCCCTCTGCAGCTGCAAATGTTTTATTTATGCTGAAAAATTCCCCCACCACAGCTGTGCCAGCTGAAAAACGACTCAGTGCAGTTAGCATCTTACTGCAGGCAATCACATTTATTATAATAAATAACTCTAAATAAATAATGAGGTTGCTTAACAGGGACCTGGGTAACCTGTCTAGACGAGCGTGGAGGTGATGTATTCTGCACTGGAACCTCCTCTAGATACCCGCAACAAGTCCTGGTTGAAACCTTTTACTCTTTTTTTTTTTTTCTTTTTTCTTTTTTTTTTAAGTTTTTTAAAGCAGGGCAATGGTTGCTTAGTAAAAAAACACCAAACCCTACTTCTCAGCATCAAGTTCTGCCAGTAGCACCTCGCTTTATAGCAAGGGGCAGGGCAATGGGTTCAAACTAGAGCAGAGCAGGTTTAGATTGGATGTTAGCAACAAGTTCTGCACTATCAGGGGTGGTGGAACACTGGAACAGGTTGCCCAGGGAGGTGTTTGGGGGTCCCATCCCTGGAGATATTCAAAGTGAGGCTCAACAGGGCTTTGGGCAACCTGATCTGGTTGGGGATGTCCCTGCTGACTGCAGGGGGCTTGGACTGGATGAGCTTTGGAGGTCCCTTCCAGCCCAAACCTTTTTATGATTCTATGATAAGCCTTCTCTCTAGCAGACCATTAGAGAGATCAGACAGACCCTCCAGCATGCAGAATTTCTCAGCATTTACCAGCTAGTAATTTAGTCTGGAGAAGAGGAGGCTGAAGGGAGACCTCATTGCTCTCTACAGCTCCCTGAAAGGAGGTTGCAGTGAGGTGGGAGTTGGTCTCTTCTCTGTAGTATCAGGTGATAGAAGGAGAAGAAGCGGCGTGACACTGTGCCAAGGGATGGTTAGGTTGGAAAAATGTCTTTGCTTCAAGAGTGGTCAGGGATTGGAAGAGGCTGCCCAGGGAGGTGGTGGGGTCACCATCCCTGGAGGCGTTCAAGAAACCTGTGGCCATAGCACTTTGGGACATGGTTTAATGGCCATGGTGGCGCTGGGTTGATGGTTGGTCTGGATGGTCTTAGAGGTCTTTTCCAACTGAAGCAATTCTGTGATTCTCTGCTGATAGTCAATAAACTCGTCATGCATATGCCAAAGCAATCCACACCACTTCTAGGACCTAAACCCCTGAAGCCTGCCCTGAAGAGAGACCACATTACGGAGAAGTGATGGGTCCATGAAACAATTCCATCAGTCTATGATTTACTGCCACACACACCACATTCTCCAGCAAACATTGGGCTGGGCTACCCCAATGCTCAACACCCCGAGACCATCACCTGGGTCTCACAGTAGGGCTCCGTGATGGGGAGAACCCTTCCTTCCCCTCCCCTGGGTGTTTCACTGCCTGCTTAATGAAGAGCAGCAATGGCCAAACTAATAGGTGGAACAGATGACCTTAATTAATTAGCAGAGCCAGTGGAAAATGCCAGCTCTGCATTGTCACTGCCTGCTTTCAAGGACCCTCTGCCTGCGTCAGCAGCGCAGAGACGCAGGGGCCATTAACGTTTGCTCCAGCAGAAGGACAGATGATGCAAGAGTAGCTTCAGCAACCTGCTACACCAGAGGCAAGGGCTGAGATAAAGGAGTAACCTCCTGTGAATCACTTAGTGCTGAAGGTCTTCCCTTTCCATAAATGCTTCTTTGTCAACTCTGTGACGGGCTTTAGGAGAAATCCACCGAGAACAAAGCTAAGGTCAAGTGGAAAGGATCAGGTGAGCAAGCAGATGGCCACCTGCCACCTCACCAATCACCAACATCATTCACTTCAACTGCATCTCTAAGTACTCCCTCACTTCTTCCTCTCTCCCTCTAGCTGCCTTCTTTCATCCATGAGCTGCATCCATTTTGGTTACAGGACCAATTTAGCATGGAGTAGGGACCAGCTGGGAAAGCAAACAGACCAAAAACCCAAACCAGTGTCTTCTCCAGGAACTCCCAGGTCCTAGAGGCAGCTCTAACAAGCAACACTCCTGGGAGGAAACCCCCAAGACCCCTCACAGTCCACAGCCCCCAAGACCCCTCACAGCCCACAGCCCCCAAGACCTCTCAGTGCACAAAACTGTTGCTTGCCCTCGAAGAGTTCCACAGTTAAAATCAATTTCAATAGCAAACCTTCATCAATACTCAGCACTATCCTTCAGATCTCCCCCTTTGACCCTAAACTGTGCATCAGCCCTTTCAGGAAGATCCCAGCATTCCCTACTTAGAGAAGTGAATTCTGCACTTACAGAGGAAAATTCTGCAAGCAGCAGCTCTGCCTCTGTTTGCAGCATGGCCACGAGGAGCATGGTCGAGGCTCAGACACATATGGCTTGTAGGACACAGGCTGAGAAATCTTGTGCACCACAGGGATGAGAAAACACAATCACAGCTGTTTGATGGCATTGCCCTAGTGATTTCCATGGGTCATAACAGGGAATGAAATATCTTATAGAATCATAAAACCACACA
Organism: Indicator indicator; assembly: GCF_027791375.1. Taxonomy (NCBI): domain Eukaryota; kingdom Metazoa; phylum Chordata; class Aves; order Piciformes; family Indicatoridae; genus Indicator; species Indicator indicator. The sequence continues at coordinate 23,000,278 of NC_072026.1, forward strand.
GTTGTTCTGGTTGGAAAACACCTCTAAGATCACCCAGTCCAACCATCAACCCAACACCACCATGGCCACACATCTCTTGAACACCTCCAGGGATGGGGACTCCACCACCTCCCTGGGCAGCCTCTTCCAACCCCTGAACACTCTTGCAGCAAAGACTTTTTTCCTAATCTCCATCCTAACCCTCCTTGGCACAATTTCAGGCCACTTCCTCTCCTTCTATCACCTGATACTCGAGAGAGGAGACCAACCCCCACCTCACTGCAACCTCCTTTCAGGGAGCTGTGAAGTGCCAGAAGGTCTCCCCTCAATCCCTTCTTCTCCAGACCCTTCACACACCCCAGCACTTCAAGATCCTTCCTGGAGTGAGGACCCCAACACTCATCTCTGCAGTACTCAAGGTGTGCCCAGCACAGGGGGACAGTCACAGCCCTGCTCCTGCTGGCCACACCATTGCTGATCCACCCTGGCTCATCTTCAGCCAGCTGTTGACCAGCACCCCCAGATCTTTCTCTGCTGGGCAGTTTCCAGTCTCTCTGCCCCAAGCCTGGAGCCTTCATGGGGTTGTTGTGACCCAGGTGCAGGACCCAGCACTTGGCCTTGTTGAATCTCATACAACTGACCTCACTCCATCGATCCAGCCTGGCCAGATCCCTCTGTAGAGTCTTCCTTCCTATTCTATTTTGAATTTTATTAACTAAATTGATGCCTTTTTTTCTTCTTTTTTTTTTTTAAGTCCTATTGTTGCCACCTCTAAACTATTCAGCCACATCCAGCTGCTGTGTTCAGCATTTTAATAAATAAGAAAATTAAATCCCAAATGAGCCACATTTTTTTCAGGGGACATGACCTTACCAACTGCAGGGCCACAGGCAAGACATGCAATAGAAATCTGAATTCTCCCTCCCATTCTCCATCTGTTTAGGCTTTTTAACTTTCCTTTTTTTTTTTTTTATCCTTCAGCATCCACAACACACTGAATTTATAACACTAATCAAACCTCTCCAGGTAGAGACAGAGTTTATAGATTAATCCTGGGTAAAATAAATACATCAGCCAATCTTGGTACAAACATTCCTGCTTCTGACTAAGTTGAATTCCATGACTTATGTGGCATGCATTTCAACAGGGTGAAGTGGCAGGAGAGATGCAGGCTCTCTCCCTGCATACAGCACAGTGCATTTGCATCAATGTGACCTCCAAGTGACAATGCCTGGCCAGGTGGCATGGTGACACTCCAACTTCTGTTATGCAAAAGGTGCAATTTGCTTTTGGTGCTCCTTCACAGCTCCTGACCCCTGCAGGGAGCTGCAGGTGCATGGCAGTGATGCTTGCTCATGGCAGGGCTACAGCTTTTGGCTCTGAACATCCCAGCCACAGAATCACAGAATGCCTGGAGTTGGAAAGGGACCTCTGCAGTCCAACCCCTCTGCTAAAGCAGGATCACCCAGGGCAGGTCACACAGGAACACACCCAGGTGGGTATTGAGTGTCTCCAATATACGGAGACTCTATCACCTCTCTGGACAGCCTGCTCCAGGGCTCTGTCATCCTTCAATTCAAGAAGTTCCTCCTTATCTTTAGATGCAACTTCTTATGTTCAAGTTTGTGCCTGTAACCCCTTGTCCTGTCACTGGGCACCACTGAACAAAGCCTGGTCCCCATCCTCCTGACACCCATCCTTGAAGTATTGATCAGCATTGATGAGATCCCCCCTCCCCCTCCTTTTTTCCAGACTAAAAAGCCCCAATTCTCTCAGTCTTTCCTCAAGAGAGATGTTCCTCATCATCTTTGTAGCCCTTTGCTGCACTCTCTCCAGCAAGTCCCTGTCCTTGAACAGGGGAGCCCAGAACTGGGCACAATACTCCAGATGTGGCCACATCAGGGCCAAGTAGAGGGGGAGGAGAACCTCCCTTGCCCTGCTGGCCACACTCTTCTTCATGCAGTCCACAGCCCTGTGCCAAAAGGTCTGAACTGTGACCTCCAAAGCTCCTTGGATGCTCTGAGGTATTTTTAAGTGGCCACAACACGAGTTGTACTTTCCTGTTTTACGCTAACTACAGGCACCTCCAAGCAGCAATCAATAGTAGTCTGAGCCATACTCTAAGAACCCTAAAATACTAAGTGCAGGAACCAGCACAGACATTACAGCACAGCCTGAACTCCTCTAGTAAAAGCTATTTATACACTAACTCAGCAGAGCTGAAGTCTTCATCTTCCCCCACCAGGGGGGTGATGTTCCAGGTGAGACAGTGGAACAGATTGCCCAGAGAAGGTGTGAAGGCTTCAAAGCTGGAGGTGTTCAAAGCTAGGCTGGATGGGACCTTGAGCAACCTGGGCTAGTGGGAGGTGTCCTCGCCCATGGCAGGGTGGGGAGAACTGGATCATCTTTAAGGTCCCTTCCAACTCAAACCATTCTGTGATCTGCTAACAAAACTGGCTGGGTGGTTCAGACAGGAGCCAGGGCAAGAAGCAGGCAAAATTATAAGCAGCTTTGCCTCCCAGTTTCTGGTGCTGTTTTACACTGGGCCAGCACAACCAGTGCAAAGAAATGGCACAAAAGCTGCATCTAAGCATCCAGGAATGGGGAATGAATATCAGGGAACCGAGGGCATCCCAATCCATTGGGAAAAAGACCTTTCTAACTTTGAAATCATCTTGATGGTCCTCATTGTGCTACAGTGCAAATGCCAGGCTGAGCAGCTGGCCAAGCAAAGCTCAGAGACACAGACTTGTCCATCAGCCAAGGTGAGACCCTTCTCGCCTACCCAATTACAGGTTCACAGATAGCATGGGGTTGGAAGGGACCTTCAAAGGGCATCCAACCCCCCTGCAGCCAGGGGGAACATCTATAGATCATGCTGCCCAGGGCTACATCAAGCTGATCTTGAATGTCTCCAGGGATGAGGCCTCAACCACATCCCTGGGCAACCTGTTCCAGTATTTCACCATCCACATTGTGCAGAACTTTCTCCTGATGTCCAACATAAATCTCCCCTCCTCCAGTTTCAAACCATTGCTCCTCATCCTATCCCCACAGGCCCTTCTGCACAGTCCCTCCCCAGCCTGCCTGTAGCTCTCCTTCAGGTATTGAACTGCTGCTCTAAGGTCTCCCCAGAGCAAAGGCTCCTCTGATGGCATCTCTACCACCCACAGCAGCAGGTGCACTTTAAATTTCAGGACAAGAGGAAATGCACTCAAGTTGCAGCAGAGGAGGTTTAGGTTGGACATTAGAAGAACTCCTTCACAGTTCTCAAAGACTGGCATGGAGGTGGCAGAATCCCCATCCCTGGAGGTGTTTCAAAGAGGCAGAGATGTGGTGTTGAGGGCCATGATTCAGCACCAGCCTTGGTAGAGTTAGAAACTATTTGGACTCCAGCAGGAGCTGGGAAGTCATCCTGCCCTGTACTCAGCTCTGGTTAGACCACACCTTGAGCCCTGTGTCCAGTTCTGGGCTCCTCAATTTAAGAAGGACATTGAGAAACTTGAAGGTGTCCAGAGAAGGGCAACAAGGCTGGGGAGGGGTCTGGAGCACAAGTCTGGGGAGGGGTCTGGAGCACAGCCCTGTGAGGAGAGGCTGAGGGAGCTGGGGGTGTTCAGCCTGGAGAAGAGGAGGCTCAGGGCAGACCTCATTGCTGTCTACAGCTACCTGAAGGGAGGCTGTAGCCAGGTGGGGGTTGGTCTCTTCTCCCAGGCAACCAGCAGCAGAACAAGAGGACACAGTCTCAAGCTGTGCCAGGGGACGTTTAGGCTGGAGGTGAGGAGAAAGTTCTTCCCAGAAAGAGTAATTGGCCATTGGAATGTGCTGCCCAGGGAGGTGGTGGTCACCATCCCTGGAGGTGTTCAAAAAAGGATTGGATGTGGCATTTGGAGCCATGGTTTAGTTAGCCATGAGGTGCTGGGTGATAGGTTGGACTTGATTTCTGAGGTCTTTTCCAACCTGGATGATTCTATGATCTTAGAGGTGTTTACCAACCAAACCCATTCCACGGTTCTACAAAGAGAAGCAGGATGTACTTTCCTCATTAGATGACAACACAGTGCTCCAAATCTTTGCCTTCAATTCCACAGCGAAATTCCCTCTCTTCCACTGCAGACATGGTGTGATTGCCAATTAAAAAGTGAAAGCAGGATGCAAGGTAATACCAAAGCAATTAAACAGGGGGAAAAAAAAAGAGAAGTCATGAGAGCAGGATGAAGAGAGTCCACTGGGAAAAAGAAGAGGAAGAGAATATGAAATTATTCCTTTAAAAGCAACAGTAGAAAAGCTGTAGGTACCAGGTTTGATTTTAAGATGATGATAGCAATGATGCAAATGCTCAGTTGAGTTGCCAAGAGGAATTAATTTAAAGAGGGGAAAAAAAAAAAAAAAGGAAGAAGAAATAGGTTTATAAAATATACTCAGAAAGCACTGCTCCAGTTGTGGTTTCTGTACTGTCACTGCTTCAGAGGTGACAAAATGCTGTCCCATCACCAAAATGAAGCTCAGCAACTTGCTAATGAGTGAGACCTCACCTGGAATATTGCATCCAGTGCTGGGCTCCTCAGTTCAAGAGGGACAGGGATCTGATGGAGAGAGGCCAAGGGAGGGCTCCAAGGATGCTGAAGGGCCTGGAGCACCGCCTGGGGAGGAGAGGCTGAGAGCCCTGGGGCTGTTCAGTCTGGAGAGGAGAAGGCTGAGAGGGATCTGATCAATGTCTATCAATAGCTGAGGGCTGGGGGTCAGGAGGGAGGGGACAGGGACAGGCTCTGCTCAGTTGTACCCTGGGATAGGACAAGGGGCAATGGATGGAAACTCCAGCACAGGAGGTTCCACCTCACCATGAGGAGGAACTTCTTCCCTGGGAGGGTCCCAGAGCCCTGGAGCAGGCTGCCCAGAGAGGTTGTGGAGTCTCCTTCTCTGGAGCCTTTCCAGCCCCATCTGGATGTGTTCCTGTGTGACCTGTGCTGGATTCTTTGGCCCTGCTCTGGCAGGGGGGTTGGACTTGAAGATCTCCAGAGGTCCCTTCCAACCCCTAACATCCTGTGAGCCTGTGAAATCCAGGCCTGAAAAATGAAGGATGTCCAAAGTTGCACCTTTGTCTGACAGCCCAAACCACACCAGCTTTTCCTCTCAGCGACTGCTCCCAAGAGCCAGGGCAAATCAGGAACCACTGATTACAAGTGTTGAAGGAGGGTGCAGTGACATTTCTTTGTCAGGCTGGAGCACTTTGGTGGTATCATATTGGCTCTTAACCTCTCGTGCTATCATACAGCTCTCTAATGAGTTCTGTGGTGCCAGCATTAACTGTGTGGCAAACAGCTTACACAGCAAAAATCCAGTGCTTATTCGTACAGCTAAGCAGATCCAATTCCTCAGCCAATTTAAGACAGAGCTGGTGCAGGGCACGAATGATCTGCTTTCCAGGGTGGACACCCGCCAGGGGAGGAAGCTCTTCACTCATCACAACAGGCATCATTGTCTCTAACAGGGATCACAGGATGGCTTAGGCTGGAAGGGACCTCAGAGATCATCTCCTCCAACCACCCTGCCATGGGCAAGGACACCTCTGAACTAGACTTGACTGCCCAAGGCCTCATCCAGCCTGGCCTTTAACACCCTCAGGGAGGAGGCAGCCACAACCACTCTGAGCAACCTGTTCCAGAGCCTCACCACCCTTACACTGAAGAATTTCTCCCCCAGCTCTACTCTAACCCTGCTCTCTCTCAGCTTCAAACCATTCCCCCTTGTCTTGTCTCTAGACACCCTCATGAAAAGTCCCTCTGTAGCCTTCCTATAGGACCCCTTCAGGCATAGGAAGGCAGCTGGAGCCCTGCACCATGTGCTGCTGCTGCAGGAAGGAGACCCTGGTCTGCATCATGTAGAACTTGTCCTGCTCCAGCTCCATCAGGGCTGCCTCCACCTGCACCTCTAAGCAGAAGGGGAAACAAGCAAACCAAGCAAGGCCACCACCAATATCCTGGATTTCAATTAAGTGGAAAGAAAGAGGCAAAAACTAACATTCTCTGGGAAAAGCTGCTTGCTGGTTTGCTTCTTACACCGAGTTGTTACTCCACCATCAGGCTGTTCCCTCCAAACTGCTTTTTGTACCTTGCTGTACAAAATCACAGAATGTTAGGGGCTGGAAGGGACCTTGAAAGATCATTGAGTCCAAGCCCCCCTGCCAGAGCAGGATCACCCAGGGCAGCTCACACAGGAACACATCCAGGTGGGTTTTGAATATCTCCAGAGAAGAAGACTCCACAACCTCTCTGGGCAGCCTGCTCCAGTGATTTGTCACCCTCACACGGACAAAGTTTTCCCTTCTGTTCCTGTGGCACTTCCTCTGCTCCAGCTTGCCCCAGTACCCCTTGGCCTGTCCTTGGCCATCCCTGAGCAGAGCCTGGCTGCATCCTCCCCACACTGCCCTGCACATCTTTATCCCCAGCCATGAGGGCAGCCCTCAGGCTGCTCTGCTCCAAGCCCCAAGCCCCAGCTCCCTCAGCCTGGCCTCGTAAGGGAGATGTTCCACTGCCTGCAGCAGCTTTGTGCCTTCTTCTCAGAGAGGCTGGAGGAGCATCTCAGAGGAAGGAGGCTTGGATTTCCCAATATGTGGTTTTGAAGGTTGGTGTTAAATTTGACACAGCTCCCAAGTAACTGTGCCTAACCACTAAATCACCACATGTAATGGAGTCCTCTGAACACTTACAGCTGCCAGTTCCATTATGCTCTAATCTGGAAAGCATCTAAATGACTCTCCACAAAAAAATTAGAGGGGAACATAAACCTCTTGATAACACAAGATTCCAGAGATATTCCACTTAACCATCATGACTTCTGTAATATAACACCCAGGGCAGTCACATCCCTTGCAGTGCAGGCATTTGCTGTTTTGAGTTTTTAAGCCCACACTTCAGGACATCAATCTAAAGAGCACTGAGTCTCTGTGAAATGTCAAACCATCAAGAAGGAACCTCTAGGACAGTGCTGCAGGCTTCAAGGAGTGAGTGGCAGCAAGGGAGCCAAGCAGCTGTGGATCATAGAACAGTTTCAGTTGGAAAAGCCCTTTCAGATCATCCAATCCAACCAAGGCTGGTGCTTAAACCATGGCCCTCAGCACCACAGCTCTGCCTCTTTTCAATACCTCCATGGATGGAGATTCAACCACCTCCCCTGGGCAGTCTTTGAGAACCCTTTCAGTGAGGAATTTTCTTCTAAGATCCAACCTAAACCTCCCCTGGTGCAAATTGAGGCCACTTCCCCTTGTCCCATCACTTGTCACTAGGGAGAAGAGCCCAACCCCCACCTGGCTCCAGCCTCCTTTCAGGGAGCTGTAGAGAGCAGTAAGGTCCCCCCTCAGCCTCCTCTTCTCCACACTGAAAACCCCTCAGCTGCTCCTCCCCAGCCCTGTTCTCCAGACCCTTCCCCAGCTTCATTGCCCTTCTCTAGACACCCTCCAGCCCCTCAATGTCCTTCTTGGAGTAAGGGGCCCAAAACTGAACCCAGTACCCAAGGTGTGACCTCCCCAATGCTGGGTACAAGGGGACAATCCCTACCCTGCTCCTGCTGGTCACACCACTGCTGATCCAGGCCAGGATGCTGGTGGTCCTCTTGGCCACTTGGGCACACACTGGCTCATGTTCAGCTGCTGTCAAATGGGAAGCTGCCCTTTGCTCTTGGATGCCCACCCCTGCACATCATTAGAAACAAACCCTCTCAGCTCAGTAAAACACTGTGCTGTATGAAGTGTCCCTCTGCCCTTGTTCAGCTTCACCCTCTTCCTAAATCCACCACTTCAGAGATGCTGGCTCTCTTCTCTTGTCTGGAAAACAATGCCAGTTTGGTGGAGACAGAAGGCAGCCTTTTTGCAATCCAAATCCACGATACAAATGATAGAAGCAGCTAAAGCAGACAAGCAGCAAACCAGAGAGGCATCACTGATTCATTCCATTTTCCTGGAAAAGCCTGAACCGTGGTTAAGTGGAGGACAAGTTGAAATTTTCCATTAGTGGCTAAATAAATAAATAAAATAATCTTGTTTAAAGTGAGAAGGGAAGACAAAATCCCTCAGGTTCAAGCAGAGCAACAATAAATTGTACCACAAAAATCTCTGCTAAGCAGATCCTCACCCTGCTCCCAGCCCAAGCAGCAGTGGAGCTGCAGAGAGGTTGCTCTTGTTTAACACAAAAACAACAGGGAAAATAAAAAGAGAATCTCAGTCTTTAACCAGGGAAGGGAACCAACAAACCTTCTGATATTCCTCCCAGAAATCTTTCCTCTGTTCTCCCTGCCTGGGGGGACCACAAGGAGGGAAAGCAGGCAGTGCTGGCTTGGCTGTGGGCACCAGGGGTGCTGCAGGTGACCCCAAAGAGCTTGATGGTGCCCTGCAGCCTGGAATAATCTGAGCTTACTCTGGGCCTGGGACACAGGCGTCAGTCTAGACCAGAGACTAAAAACCACTTCCCCACCACACCTTCCTGAGCTGTTCTGTGGCTCTCCTACACCACAACCAAGGATCAAAGCCAAGAGATGCAATAAGTGACTGCAGCACACCCCAGCACTGGCACCTGCACTACAGCAAAGGCTTTTGCTCTTAACAGAAAAGAGACAGAATCATAGAATCATTTAGGTTGGAAAAGACCTTCAAGATCATCAAGTCCAGCCATTAACCCTACTCTGCTAATTCTACCATGTTCCATCTCAGCTGCTCAAGCAAAGGCAAAAGCTTGTAAAATAGAAGGCTGTTGTCCACATGAGCTAAAAAAGGCTGAGTTCTGCTCCTCCCTTCCCCAGACATCCCAGGCTGACTCCCACCAACTACCACACTGCAGATTTCACTATCACCTCACACTGGCGCAGGAGAGGCTCAGACACCTGGGGCTCTTCAGCACAGAAAAGAGCAGACAGAGAGGGGACCTTCCCAATGCTAATCAATAGCTAAATGGTGGAGGTCATGAAGAGCTAAACAATAGCTAAATGGTGGAGGTCATGAAGAGAGGTTTGGGCTCTTTTCAGTGGTATCCACTGATAGGACAAGGGGCAACAAGCACAAACTGGAACCCAAGAGGTTTTGCTTGAACTTAAGGACAAATTTCTTTGCTGTGAGGGTACTGGAGCCCTGGAGCAGGCTGCCCAGAGAAGTTGTGGAATCTCCTTCTCTGGAGACTTTCAAAAGCTACCTGGACATTCTGATGCTGTGCAACCTGCTCTTTAGCAGGGGGGTTGGACTGGATGATCTCTGGAGGTCTCTTCCAACCCCCAGCATTCTGTGATTCTATAATAAACTCTTCAGCATCTCTCAGCCCTACCTTAACTTACTTCCAAAAGGAAGCACATCTCCCAGATGCTGCAAGAGAGCCCAACACAGTCTTACAGACACAAGAAGGCTTCTGGGAGCCCAGAACTGCAGTTGCTGCCTTTATATCCCACCCCAGATGCCCATCTTCCCTTTCCATAGAAAATTGAGTCCATCCTCTGCCTCAGCTGAAATGATCTGCCACACTGTAAAAATAAGAGGCTTTCAGGCAAGCCATCTGCAAATGCTTGTGTCCAAACAGAGCTGGGGGGCAACAGGGAGGGTACAGGCTCTGCTCAGGTGCACCCTGAGACAGGACAAGGGGCACAGCACAGCAGGTTCCACCTCAACATGAAGAGGAACTTCTCCACTGGGAGGGTCCCAGAGACCTGGAACAGGCTGCCCAGAGAGGTTGTGGAGTCTCCTTCTCTGGAGCCTTTCCAGCCCCATCTGGATGTGTTCCTGTGTGACCTGTGCTGGATTCTCTGGTCCTGCTCTGGTAGGGGGTTGGACTCAATAATCTCCAGAGGTCCCTTCCAACCCCTAACATCCTGAGATCCTGTGACTGCTACCTGCCCTGTGTTTGGAGGCAGATGAGGTTTCCATCCCAAAGCTCTCCTCACCATGGAAACAGGTCCTGGGTAAGTTGAATGTGCAGAGGTGAAAGTCACAGGAAAGCAGTTTGGTTAACACCTGCTGCCCAAAGCCAGACACTTGCTTCAGACACTGAGTGAGCTTCCCTTGATGATCAGAGTTCAGCTTGAGCATCCATTCCCAGCAGATGCCAGAACTTGGGATATAACCAACCTAACCCCCCCAGTATAAGCAACAGGTACAAGCACAGGGATTCCAATCTGTATTGTGAGACATATAAAAACCCTTTAAAAGATCTTCTAATCACAGGAGGTCAGAAGTTCACTTCTCTTGATAGACCATCATGTAAGATATTAAATATTTTTATTGTAAGGGGGAAAATATAATGTATGGTACTGTCCTTCATAGCCATAACTCCTCTGTGAATACAGCTGATGACAAACTCCCCAGGAGCCAGCACTGGTCCCTGGCAGCCCAGCAGGCAGCTGAGTGCTGAGCTGCATCCAGAGCAGGGAGAGCAGCAGCACAGGGAGGGGATTCTGCCCCTCTGCTCTGCTCTGCTCACACCCCACCTGCAGCACTGCCTCCAATTCTGGGGCCCCCAGCACAAGAAGGACCTGGAGCTGCTGGAGAGGATCCAGAGGAGGCCACAAGGATGATCAGAGGGCTGGAGAACCTCTGCTGTGGGGACAGGCTGGGAGAGTTGGGGCTGTTCAGCCTGGAGAAGGCTCCAAGAACATCTTAGAGCAGCCTTCCAGTACCTGAAGGGGGCTACAGGAATGCTGGGGAGGGACTTCTGACAAGGGCTGGGAGTGATAGGATGAGGGACAATGGCTTTGAGCTGGGAGATGGGAGATTGAGACTAGAGATTGGGAAGAAATTCTTTAGAGTGAGGGTGGTGAGACACTGGCACAGGTTGCCCAAGGAGGCTGTGGCTGTTCCCTCCCTGGAGGTGTTCAAGACCAGGCTGGATGAGGCCCTGAGCAACCTGGGCTGGTGGGAGGTGTGCCTGCCATGGTTGGGACTGGATGATCTTTAAGGTCCCTTCCAATTGAAACCATTCCATGATTCTATGAATACACAGGTCATTGGAGGAAGCAATTCATCCTAATTACATCAGGTGACACATGAGGAAAAACAGAAGTAAACATCTGCTGCTAATTTCAGGAAAATAACAGGAAAGGACAAGAAAAAAAAAATAAATCCCTTTAGATGAGAAACAAGAGAGCCTCAGATTCCTTGAAACTTTGCTGCTTCCAAAGGACAATTAATTGGGCTCCATTTAATACACCAGGTTTTGTCAGCCCCTAAACCTCCTATTTCCAGAGCTCAGCTGCAGCTGAAGAGCAGCAGGCTGGGCTGAGCACACCAGCACCAAATCCTGAAGCAGAAGTGCTGAGCCACCAGGGCCAAGTCACACAATCTGCTTAGATATTTGACAAATAACTGGATCCCAGCCTAATCCGGGCTCCACCAAATCGTTATCTAGCCATGAGCTCAGCCAGTCTTAAGCCCTTTCTCTGTGGTTGTTTCCCTGCCCTCCCCTGCCCCCCTCTGCTGCCTGATACACTGACCAATTTTATTTTATATATATATATATAAAATATATATATATATTTATTTTATTTATTTATTTATTTATTTATTTATTTCTTTATATATATATATATACATAAAACCCTAACCACTTCCAGAAGCAGGACTGGTTTAAGTGGCTCTGTAGGATAGTTTTGCAAACTGTGTTTTGAGAGAGAGAGGGAAGTGACTACAGCTTCTCTTAAGTCTCTTCTCTACCTCCACATTCTGATGATCAAGTCCTCTCCACTTGGAGCAGATGCAGCCTCAGCATTCACCCACTGCAAGCAGACAAAGCAATGGCTTAAAGCAGAGCAGCAATGCTTCGTTTCTACTGACTTTGGTCAGGACATCTGGTGTTAGATAGCCTGTTTAGAAGAGCAGGTCCTAAGTGTTTCTCACTATCCTTTTCTATGAGCCACAGCACAAGGCTCACAGACAAACCTTCAAAGCATGCTTGGACCATACTTTAGGACAACTGCACCAAGTTTCTGATCTCCTCAAGTCATTCCTTCCAAAAAGTGAAGTCAGAGACTGCATTGTCCATGAAAGGAGATGAAAACTACATTGTGGAAGAGCTCCACACCAAGCAGCATGACCACAGACCAGCAGCTATGTAGTCAGGGAGCCTTCCTCTTTCCTTCCTGGGAAGGAACAGCAGCCCCCACAGGATACCAGCACAGGGCAGTGTACAGCACACTGGGTTTCTGCTGAGGAACTACAGTTTCCCTGAATTCAAGTGAAACACTTCGGAGTATTTCTAGTGCATCTACCTCAGATCACCAGCAGAGCCACAAGACACAGTCAGACCAGGAAATCCAACATCCTTTCTGCTATCCACACATAGAAAGTTATCCTGAGGCAGAGCTGAACTACCTGTGCAAGGCAAAGGTTGAAAGGAAGAGGACAGTCATGGTGATGGAGACGGGATTCATCCCAGGTGTAAAGATCTGTCTTCTCAAACCCTGTTCCCAAGTTTAGCCATCACTTTTCTCCTATGTAGAAATGAGCCAGGAAGACAGACCTCAGCAGCAATCTGCCACCAGAAAGCCAAGCAGCCGACCTTTAAGTCAGCTTTCTTTGAAAGCCAAAACTCTACTCCACACTTTATTATCCTAAAGTTATTGCAAATCACCAAACTAAACCACACAAACAACCCTACTAAGTTTCAGCTGAAGATGCACAGTCAGGAAAAGAGAGAAGGTAGCAGGGAGACCATGCCAACACAAAAGGTTTTTCTCTCAGCAGTGACTGGTTTGCAGCACTCAAAAACTGAAGGAGTTAAAGCCTAATTTATGCTATTTATGTGGGTTTTTGCAAGTCACTCAGCTATCATCAAGCAGACACATCCTGTTGCGTCTGACATTTCCTTGAGCGCTTTTGTCTTCTTTCTCCCCACTGCCACTGCACTGATTAGATCCAACACCCCCACAGAAAAACAAAGAGCTCTGGGAAAGGCAGAAGCCACACAGCTATCTTCCTCCCTATCTACATTTGGTGACATCAGTTCCAGGAGGAATGATGCCTGCTGTCCTTCTGAGAGCCTTGCAGGGGCGGATGCCTCCACCCACATCCAGTCCCATTAAAGTCCTCCATGGGCAACAAGTGCCATGGGAAGAAGGCTCCAGCAGTGTTTTTCCTATCACAGAACCCATCTGGTTGGAAGAGACCTCAAAGATCACCCAGTCCAGCCCTCAACCCAGCACTGAAGGGTCAACACTAAACCATGTCCCTAAGTACCAGGTCCACACGCTGCTTGAACACCCCCAGGGATGCTGACTCCAGCACTGCCCTGAGAATCCTTTCAGTGAAGAAATATTTCCTAACATGCAGCCTGAACCTCCCCTGGCACAGCTTTAAACCATTTGCTCTGGTCCTGTCTCTTGACACCAAGGAGAAGAGGCTGCCCCCCTTCCTCGCTCTAACCTCCCTTCAGGGAGCTGTAGAGAGCAATGAGGTCTCCCCCTTGGCCTCCTCTTCTCCATCCTGAACACCCCCATCTCCAAGATGCATTAGCTGCTATCAAAAACAGAGAGAAAATTAGTGCCTGGGGTAGCTTTTGCTCAAGCAAGACACAACCACATTCCCAGTAACTTTCTCTGAACCCAGAATTAAAAAGAGAAAAGAAAACCAACAACTGAAACCATCTCAGAATGACTTGGGATTGCTCCAGGGAACAGCTTTCCCACGGCTTAAAGGAAATGCTCTGCCTTCAGTTCCCCTTGAAAAAGCAACTCTCAAAAGCAGCTTCCCTGGCATTGACCAAGGAAACTTTTTAGTTCTTTGGGGGGGGTGGAAGGGGTTGTTAAAACAGTTGCTTTAGTCTGAACACTAAGGAAGCTTGGAGAGAAAATAAGCAATTGCAGAGAGTGCTTTACTCACTCCATTTGTGCCTTTGCTGCAGGATCCCAAACAGCAGCCTGAATGAGCGCATTCCTACTGCCTGGAAGCCTTGCAAGGTTTCAATTTACCCCCCACAAAAACGGAGTAAAGGGAAGAATTGATCTTGCAAGCTACTTGGACCTCTAAAAGCATCAAAACTTCACAGCCCCTTTGATGATGGGAAATTAGGAGCGTTTGCTACAAGGACCTCATGAAAGGCAACAGTCTTCTTCATGCCTTTATGGAGATGTGCAGAATGGTTTCACACAGCCAGATTATCTCCCTCAGAGCTGCACAGATTTACTTCTATCACAGCACAAGTCTGGCTCCTTCAGAGTCGGATAAGCAGCTGAGAACCAAGAAGTAACACGATTTGAGGCTCACCCCTTCATGGATCCTCATGACTTAGAAGCCTCTAAAGAATAATGATGATTACTTTTTTTTTTTTTTCCTTCCCAGCCTAAAGAGATGGAGATTGCACTCAAAGCTGGATATAAGCAGTATCTTAAATGAGTTTTGTCTTTAAAAGCAGGAACTACTGAGGAGGAAGGGTAGAGGGAGGAGAAAGGGAAATGTGGCCCAGTTAGCCACTCAAAAGCATTATGTTGTTTTATTTATGTAGGTATCTTTATAGACATATAAAGATATATTTATACACAACCATTTACTCATATATTTATTTATATATGGTTCACAGTCATTCATTTAAAGATGTTCTGTAATTCTGTGTTTATGTACACATAACTATGTTCACATAAAATTATTTCCTGATATATCTATAGACTGATTATATGTATCTAAATATTTTCTATATTTCTGTATATTAATATACATATAATTGCTTATATATAAATGTATATGTATATATTTATGTATTTAAATACTTTAAATAAATACCTATATGTTTATATATGAATATTTATTTATCTATGTATATATTATTTCTATGTGTTTAAATATTTCACATATTAAGATGTATTTAGACACATAAAACTATGTTTATATACAGATATTTGTGGTTATATTCATATATTTGTTTATATTTTTATTATATGTATCTCAATGCTTGCTATATTTCTATATATTTATATACATGTACCTCTATGTTTATATATGAATGCTTATGTATTTATATATTGTTTACATTTAAATATTTTATATATTTAGATGTATTTATATTCATAGAACTATGTTTATGTACAAATGTATATATTTATGTACAAATGTATATATTTATGTACAAATGTATATATTTATGTATTTATTTAGATATTTTACATCTATACCTATATGTTTACATATATTTGCATATTGTTTATATGTATTTAATTAAATATTTTATATATTTAGAGGTATTTATACACACAGATGTATTTATACACATATGACTATGTTTATATACAGATATTTGGGTTTATATTTATCTATTTATTCATATATTGATTATAGGTATCTAAATATTTTCTGTATTTCTATATATACACATAACTATGTTTGTATAGAAATGTATATATATGTGTATTTATATTTTTATATATTTAAATACCTGTATGTCTATGTTTATATAAGAATATTTATACATTTACATATTGTTTATATGTATTTATTTAAATATTTTATATATTTATATGTATTTGTACACATATAACTATGTTTATATACAGATATTTGGGGTTATATTTATATATTGATTTATATGTTGATTATATGTATCTAAATATTTTCTATATTTCTATATATTTATATACATATGACTAAAACTGTTTATATAGAAGTGTATATGTATATATTTATTTATTTTTATATTTATATCCACATACCTATATGTTTATATATAAATATTTCTGTATATAATGTTTCTATGTGTTTGTTTAAATATTTTATATATTTACATGTATTTACACACATAGAACTATGTTTATATAAAGATATTTGGATTCATATGTATATTTTTATATATTGTTTAGATAATTTATTTAAATATTATATATCTTTAGATATGTTTATATAAATATTTCTATATTGTTTGTATATTTATTTATATTGGTTAATATTTATATGCATAGAACTATGTTTTTATCTAAATATTTATATAGAATCATAGAATTGTCAGGGTTGGAAGGGAGCTCAAGGATCATCCAGTTCCAACCCCCCTGCCATGGGCAGGGACACCTCACACTACAGCAGGTTGCTCACAGCCACATCCAGCCTGGCTGCAAAAACCTCCAGGGTTATTTATATATTTATATATGTTTTATATTAGTTTATTTAAATATTTTATGTATTTATATGCATATAATGATGTTCATACAAAGATATTTATTTTTATATATTTGTATATTGTTTCCATGCTTTTAAATGTTATGTATTTATGTATCTTTATATGCATATAATTATATGGGGTTTATATATTTATTGTTTATATGTATTTATTTATATATCTGTATACATATAACTATGTTTATATGTGATTGAGTATTTATATGTTTACATAGTATCCTAACATTTTTAGGGTTGGAAGGAACCTGAAGGATCATCCAGTTCCAACCCCTTTGCTATGGGCAGGGACACCTCACACTAGAGCAGCCACATCCAGCCTGGCCTTAAAAACCTCCAGGGTTATTTTTATCCTTATATATTGTTTATATGAGTTTATTTAAATATTCTATGTATTTATATGCATATAATGATGTTCATACAAAGATATTTATTTTTATGTTTATATGAGTTTATTTAAGTATTTTACATATTGATATACCCATAACTGGATGTTTATCTATGAATATTTATTTATATTTTTATTTTTACACTTATTATATTGTTTATATGTATTTATACATGGAATATAAATAGCTAAAGACAAAAATTAAACAGACACACACAAAACTCACCCAGACATACACGAGAGGACGGAAACCACAGCAGCGACTTATCAATAGACTTAATTCAACAAACCCCACCCTTCTTGGATCGTTAAAACACAAGGAAATTCTACTGTAGGAATTATGCATCCACTGTTTACATCAGCTGTAAGACTTTAAACATCCCAAAAAGAAAAATATATTAATAAATTAAAGAATAGATTGCTTTGGCTTCTTAGTCTCGCATTAGCAAACGCAATTACCTTTCATTAATTTTACAGAGTGTTCACAGTGGAAATTAAATCATTTCTTCATGTCTGTTTAAGAAAAACTTTGCTGTGTTAATTATTCATAAATACCAAAGCCTGCTCCTTGTTACTCATCGCCAATGTGATTCATTTCACTCACGCCTCAATAACTCGGTGCTACCCTATTAGTCCCAGAACACACTGTACGACTGCCAGCAGCAGCAAATCAATCACCCACGATAATCCACGCTCCCCTCTCTGCTGCCTGCTGCCAAGGAAGAGGAGGAGGAGGAGGAAGAGGAAGGCAGGAGCAGCACTACCTCCCCAACCCCATCACCATGCTGCCTTCAGCCTCCAGCATAACAATCTTGCACCTCCTGTTCTGAGTAGCTTTGAATCAGAGAATTGTTTTGCTTGGAAAACAACTCTAAGATCAGCAGCTCCAACCATCAATGTAACATCACCATGGCCACTAACCATGGCCACACATTTCTTCAACATCTCCAGGGATGGGGACTTCACCACCTCCCTGGGCAGCCTGTACCAATCCCTGACCACCCTTGCAGCAAAGACATTTTTCCTCATCTCCAACCTAAACCTCTCCTGGTGCAATTTCAGGCCATTTCCTCCTCTTCTATCACCTGATACCCAGAGAAATCACCAACCCCCATCTCCCTCCAGGAAGCTGTAGAGAGCAATGAGGTCTCCCCTTAGTCACTTCTTCTCCAGATTAAACCACCTCAGATCCCTCAGCTGCTCCTCATCAGCCTTTTTCCCCCCAGACCTTTCACCCAAGGAATGCAGGGGCAAGAAGAGTGAACCAGGGGCAGCAGCATGGCTCCCTGGGCAGCCTGTTCCAATCCCTGACCACTCTCAGTAACAAAATTCTTCCTAATCTCCAACCTCCTCACCAGCCCTGTCCTCCAGACCCTTCACCAGCTTCCTTGCCCTAAAAGATGCTGCAAATTCCAACAGGCATTGCTCAGGCGAGCATCCCAGCCCCAAACCGGGAGCAGAGAATTGGCCTCCCAAGGGAGGCAGGCAGGCAGGCAGCAGCTGGGGATGCTCCATAGCTTTGCCTCCCTGCCCGTTTACATCTGGGCAGGCAGCTGCCTGCAGTGGAATTAGCCGATTGAGAAGTGGGGGAGGCAGGGGGGAAAAGGAATTAATCCTCGCAAGTATGTAAGAAGCCTACACGGGTAATTCCGAAAAAGGCTGAGAGTCACAAGGCTGCTCGGCCACGGTAATCCCAGCAGAGCCAAACAAAGCCCCGGCGCCATTTCTGCAGCTAAGTGGTTAAACAAGGAATTACCCGGAGTTTAGGAGTCCTGCTGCTCGGCCAGCGCCGAGCCGGCCACACGCCTGGGCTGCAGGAGGGGAAAGTCGCAGGAGAGGAAAGCTCCCCACTGGAGCTATGGGGAGAGGAAGAGGGCAAGGAGAGGAAAGTCGCTAAAGCAGTAAAATATGCTCAAATCTGGAGTTACAAATTTTCCCACAGATTCACAGAATGGTCAGGGTTGGAAGGGACCTCAAAGAGCATCCCCTTCCAACCCATCTGCCATGGGGTTTGCACCAGCCCAGGGTTGCTCAGGGTCTCATCCAACCTGGCCTTGAACACCTCCAGGGAGGGAGCATCCACAACCTCCCTGGGCAACCTGTTCCAGTGTCTCCCCAATCTCATTCTAAAGAATTTCTTCCTAATCTGCAGTCTAAGTATCTAATGAAATTAGGGGGGAAAAATAGAAGCATGCAGAATGCCATTGTTTGGGGATAGAGGTCCAAGGTTTTCTGTATTCAGAGTTTGCAGAGACAGCATCAAAATCAAGCTTGCTGCAAATGCTTTCTGTGCTTTTCCAGTGTCTCACCACCTTCACTGCAGAGTATCTCTTTTGTACCATTTCTTTAGTCAATTCAGAAAACAAAACCTGGGCACATGACAACAACAAAACACAAACCAAACCAACCAAACAACAACAACAGAAAAAATCTGACACAAACCCAAACAGAGAGTTGCACCAAATTAAATATATGAATTTGTATTGAGAAAGTCAAGAAACCATCAGTGCTTTAGACACAATTAATCAGTACAAAACCATCAGTGCTTTAGACACAATTAATCAGTACAAAACCCTAAGTACTGTAGACACAATTAATCAGCACTTTAGACACTCTGTGCTCGTGGGGGCAGACAGGACACACAGAGTCCCAGCCCTGGTGAGCTCCATCCAGCCCCGTGGTCCTGCCCTTGGCATAGTTCCCAGAGCCACTCAAGCTGGCATGCTATGATCCAGAAGCACTTCCCCAAGGCCTATCTCCTCTCAGAAAGATCCATTCCCACATCCCATTTTCACCCAGCTATACATCATTTTGCTTTCTAGCAAGTTGGGTGAGTTAATTGGGGCTGATGCCATGCAGAAATGCTGCCTTTATTATTCCAGTTGTGCAGAAAGTAAATGAATGCAAAGGATTGCACACAGAGGTCTAATCCATTTGAGGTAAATCAATGCATTGCACATTTAAATTGCTCTGCTTTCCTTCAGAAAAGTACATTGAAGTGATTCATTAGGCACTGAACTGTTCACACAAAAACAGAGCAATTCTCTTAGGCATGCCAGTGCATCTCTGCTAGTTAAATTTAAAAAGCAATCAAATCTACTAATAAGTCATTTTTGTCGACATTTACATCACCAGAGAACATAATTCCTGACAATTCAGATTAAATAAATGAGGGACAAATTAATCTCGCTTAATGTGCCTCTGAACTGATGCTCTGCTTGTTCCAACTTAAAAACTGCCCTTTGGCTGAAAACACACAGCCCACAGGTGGTGCTTGACTTCCAAACACAACCACACAATTGTCATGGCTGGAAGGGAGCTCAAGGCTCAGCCAGTTCCAACTCCCCTGCCATGGGCAGGGACACCTCACACTACAGCAGGTTGCTCACAGCCACATCCAGCCTGGCTGCAAAAACCTCCAGGGATGAGGCTTCCACCACCTCCCTGGGCAACCTGTGCCAGTCTCTCACCACCCTCATGGGGAACAACTTCTTCCTAAAGTCTAATCTAAATCTCCCCTCCTATAGCTTGGGTCCATTCCCCCCAGTCCTATCACTCCCTGACACCCTCAAAAGTCCCTCCCCAGCTTTCTTGTAGCCCCCTTCAGATACTGGAAGGTCCCAAAAAGGTCTCCTCAGAGCCTTCTCTTCTCCAGACTGAACAACCCCAACTCTCTCAGACTGTCTCCAGAGCAGCTCCAGCCCTCTGTTCATCCTTGTGGCCCTTCTCTGGACACCTTCCAACACCTCCATATCTTTCCTGTACTAGGGGCTCCAGAGCTGGACACAGTGCTCCAGGTAGGGTCTCACCAGAGCAGCCACAATAAGGTCTCCTCGGAGCCTCCTCATCTCCAAACTGAACAACCCCAAATGCCTCTGCCAACCTTCGTTAAAGGTTCTAAAGTTACAAACAGGAATCACAAGGCACAATCTGGGTCTATTTTGATCTAGTTGAAGCAGGTATTTATAGTTTCAGTTTAATATTTAAAAAAACGTAGCAGAAAGGCACCTTCTGGAGAAAAATGTAACCACCTCTTACTACAGCAGCATCAGTGCTGGACTAGGGGGAATGGAGCAAACCTAGAAATGGGTAGATTCAGATTGGATGTTAGGAAGAAATTCTTCCCCATCAGGATGGTGAGACACTGGAACAGGTTGCCCAGGGAGGTGGTGGAAGCCTCATCCCTGGAGGTTTTTGCAGCCAGGCTGGATGTGGCTGTGAGCAACCTGATGTAGTGTGAGGTGTCCCTGCCCACAGTAGAGGGATTGGAACTGGATGATCCTTGAGGTCACAGGAGCACAGGATGTTAGGGGTTGGAAGTGACCTCCAAAGATCATCGAGTCCAAGCCCCCTGCCAGAGCAGGACCAGAGAATCCAGCACAGGTCACACAGGAACACATCCAGATGGGGCTGGAAAGGCTCCAGAGAAGGAGACTCCACAACCTCTCTGGGCAGCCTGTTCCAGGGCTCTGGGACCCTCCCAGGGAAGAAGTTCCTCCTCATGTTGAGGTGGAACCTCCTGTGCTGCAGTTTCCATCCATTGCCCCTTGTCCTATCCCAGGGTGCAACTGAGCAGAGCCTGTCCCTGTCCCCTCCCTCCTGACCCCCAGTCCTCAGATATTTATAAGCATTTATTAAATCCTCTCTCAGCCTTCTCCTCTCCAGACTA
This sequence comes from Indicator indicator, assembly GCF_027791375.1. Taxonomy (NCBI): domain Eukaryota; kingdom Metazoa; phylum Chordata; class Aves; order Piciformes; family Indicatoridae; genus Indicator; species Indicator indicator. The sequence goes on from NC_072026.1 coordinate 23,021,434, forward strand.
AACAGCCCCAGGGCTCTCAGCCTCTCCTCCCCAGGCAGTGCTCCAGTCCCTTCAGCATCCTTGGAGCCCTCCCTCAGACTCTCTCCAGCAGATCCCTGTCTCTCTTGAACTGGGGAGCCCAGAACTGGATGCAATATTCCAGGTGAGGTCTCCAGTCCCTCATTCATCCTGGTAGCCCTCCCACTGCCTTCTTCAGGGAGAACCAAATCTGGTAACAAATGGAATAAGCAGCCCAAGGAATAGTGCCTCTGCCTCATTCCCTGCTCAACTGCAATCACTGGGATTTAATTTTGCAACAATTAATGTCTCCTCTCTAACCACCCACAAAGAAAATTCTCCAAATTTAAAAGGCAGTAGGAAACACAGCCTTTAAATAACTAAAAGTCAATTTGCACTTTATTAAAGGTTTAGAGCAGAACTGAGGAGACCTAATATGGGAAATGATCTCTTTTTTTCTAATCCCTTTTAAGATGTCCCCTAAGAAGTCCAACACTTTATCTGCAAACCCAGTGATGCCAATTTAGAGAGCTTTACACATCCTATAGTGCAAACTTCAAAACCCATGAACAAGTTTATAACCAAGACTTTCAAGGTCAGGCCTTGTAATGGGATTAGGTGAAAGACCCACTTGTACTTAGGGAAATAATCCCCTACCCTTCCCCCCAAAGTCCCTTTTTTTGCTCTGTGGGCTGGTTTACTGCTTCCAACACCCCAAAAACAGACCCAGTTTGGGTCACACCAGATGCCAGGTAGGAAAATGGAGCTGCTGTGGACACAAATGCAGGCAGCAAAGTAACATTCACTGTGTACCTCACTGAGTAGTAGAAAAGATCTGACTCAGTGTGGCCCGGGGCAGCCTGATCTAGTTGGAGGCGTCCCTGCTGACTGCAGAGGGATTGGACAAGATGACCTTTGAGGTCATCATTTAGGTTGGACATCAGGAGGAAGCTCTGCACAGTGAGAATGGTGAAATACTGAACAGGTTGCCCAGGGAAGGGGTGGAAGCCCCATCCCTGGAGACATTCAAGATCAGACTCGATGTGTCCCTGGGCAGCCTGATCTAGTTGGGGGTGTCCCTGCTGCCTGTGGGGCATTTGGACAAGATGACCTTTGAGGGTCCCTTCCAACCTGATGCAACCTGTGAGCCTGCAATCTGTGCAGCCACATTGAAACAGAATTATGGAATCAATAAAGTTGGGAAAGACCTCTAAGATCATCCAGGCCAACCATCAACCCAACACCACCATGGCCACTAAACCATATCACAAAGTGCCACAGCCACAGGTTTCTTGAACACTTCCAGGGATGGGGACTCCAACACCTCCCTGGGCAGCCTGTTCCCATCCCTGACCTCTCTTGCAGCAGAGAAACAATCAGGGTCATTAGGAAATCCTGCTGATCAGTGAAGCAGCACAGAGTCACTGGGGCCTGGTGGCATCTCTGCAAAGCCCTCTGTTCCTTTTTATTCCTGTTTTGTAATAGCTGCAGAGTTTTTTCCTGGGGAAGTTTCAGTGATGGGTATTTCAAGGGCAGGCAGGCACCCTCCTGGTGCTCTGGCCAGGACCCAAGTTACAGCAGGTCACCCCATCTGCTTGCTCACAGCCTCCAGCTCAGCCATGCTGCTCCCCTTCTCTTTGCAGGCTGCAATCCCCAGCTAGGCTTTAACCCCAAAGCAGCAGCATTAGAGGACCTCACAGATTCACAGATTGCATCAGGTTGGAAGGGACCTACAAAGGTCATCTTGTCCAACCCCCCTGCAGGCAGCAGGGACACCTCCAACTAGATCAGGCTGCCAGGGACACAACAAGTCTGATCTTGAATGTCTCCAGGGATGGAGCCTCCACCACTTCCCTGGGCAACCTGTTCAGTATTTCACCACTCTCACTGTGCAGAATTTCCTCCTGATATCCAACCTAAATCTCCCATGCTCCAGTTTCAAACCATCACCCCTCATTCTACCACCACAGGCCCTTCCAGACAGCCCTTCCCCAACCTTCCTGTAGGTCCCCTTCAGATATCACAATGTCTCCCTGGAGCCTCCTCCAGGTTGATCAGCCCCAATTCCTTCAGCCTGGAAATGGTGTCTGCTCCACCAGCATCCAGAATTTTTCAATTGTCCACCTCTTGCATTTATTATCCACCCCAAGCCTTGAGGTGCTGTGGGACCCTACAGCATCTCTCCTGCCTACATGGGATTTAGTACCACTTTAGGGCTTAACTATTCCCCAAATTCCAGCACTGCATGTGAAACAACAGAGCTAATCCCCTTCTACTCTCGATCACCTTTGCTGTTTCAGTAGCAGCTCCTGAGTAAGCCTCCCTAAGAAGCAACCCCCTCCAGGTGATTTTTATCTCCCTGACACAACTCTTTTCTTCCACTCCACATAACAGCAGCTTCATGGGAAAACCCGTGCAGGACCCAGGCTGCTCCAGTTGGACCCAAGCTCACACCAGGGCTGGTGGCAACCTTGCTGCAGCAAAACCACCTTCTTCCAAGGGCTCTGCCAGCAGCTGGCCTTGTAAAGAGCTGGGCCCACTGCAGCAGACCACGGAGCAGATGAGATTCACAGATGCAAATCCCACCCCGCTTCCAAGAGCATGAGGATTAAAGTGTTCAGCCAACAGAGCCACATGCAGCGACTGCTTCCAGTTTGCTGGGAAATGTTTTAATGCATCTTTTCTTCATATTCTTCCTAAGAGTTAACTTGGAAGAGTTAACTAACAGGAAACTAACAGTTTAACTAACAGAAATAAAACACTTCTGCATCACCAGGGGCTTATGTCCCACACCACAACAATGTGGTACCAGCATTGAGCTTCCCAAAAGCCACTTGGCACCATCTCTGGTCCTGGTCCAATAGGCTTGTACCAGCAGCATAATTTTTTTTTTCACTCTCAGACTTTCTGGCTCCAGAAGCAGTTCTGCAAGTTCCCTCTCTCAGCTGAGAATGTCTCTTCCCTTTAATGCTACCCAAGATGGACACCAAACTCAGTCCAACCTTAAACCACAGCCGCATCTCTCACCCAACAAGGGTATGAAGCCACAACACCACATAAGAAGGTAGGTATCTGTATTTGCTCCCATGTCTCATTACACTTTCCAGGCTAACCCCTAGGCCTCTTGTTTGTTGCAATGGTGCCACTGGATGTATTGCTACAGAGAAGTTTGGGTAGATACTCCCCATACTAACTAGCCAGAGCTGAGCAAAGTCTCACTTGTGTGATGCTCTCATGCAGTTACTTTGGATGCTGCCGCTGCTCAGCATGCCAAAAGCTTTGAGGTTTCCACAATCAATCAAGTGACCCAAGTCAGTCACTCATGACTAGAAAAAGGCACACTTCTCCTTTCTCACCACCGATGCCAAACAGCTGAGACAATCCCCTCCTTTCTGCCTACCCCCCCTCCCCCATCTGCCCCTTCCACCAACCTCCCAAGCAGCAAATCCAGAGCACCATCCACAGCATCAGCTGTGGCTGCACCTTCCCCTTCTCTCTCCTGAGATTTCTGGATGCTGCAGTGGTGAGCAGCACTGGTAGAAGAGGAGACAAGCAGTACAGGGGGCACCTAAAATGTGTACTCTGATGGGACTGAGGAAGAAAAAGATTAAAACAAAAATCCCTCTCCCCATGCCCAGACATTCCTGTTCCTCTAGCACAAGGAAGGCTCAAAGTAGGAGAAGGAGATTCATTTAGCTACTTACTTTGTACTAAGGGCACAGAGCACTCCTACAGAGCAACCCAAGTTTTGGGAACCCACAGGTTCATAGTGAGGAAAGCATCATTGTGTTAAACCCCAAGCAAAAAAAAAAAAAAAAAAAAAATCACAACAGCCAACTGAGGTTTTCTGCTGCTCCAGTGCAGGAATCCGCCCTTCACCACTGCAATTCCCAAAGAAACAGAGCGATGGGATTAAGAGCAGAGGCTGGAGGATGAACACTGCAGACATCAGGTTCTTCATGGGCATGCCCTCCAGAATGGTCCCAACACATCATACTGTGGTGTACCTAATTCTGGGCCACAAGAGACCCAGGACTAAGCATCCTCCAGACTAACAAAGCTGCAGCTTTTGAAGAGAACAGCCCTGCTAAGCAGCAATCTGACAGACTCTCCATGGCCCTCAAGGCAAACCTCTGTGAAAAGGAATCACACACAGGTGTGAGCTAAAAAAGTTTGCTGGAACAAGGAGTGCTCAGTTGGCTATTCCCAGGCAAGGCTACACAGCCCACAGTCACTACAGGCTGCATTGTACAGCTGCCAGGCAGCTCAAAGCACTCTCACAGCAGCTCTCACTTTTTTAATCATCTTGATTATAAATTCAGGAATTCCCACCTCAGCCAAGCCAAGCATCACTTGAGGAAACCATCCTCTGCCTCTGAACAAATTCTGCTCCCTGCCTCAAGAATGCTCCTCAAATGGGCCCAGCACTCACCCAAGTCACGTCCTCCTCTCTCAGGGTCTGCACACCAGGGCTCTGCTGCTCCTTCCCTCCCCACCAGCACCAACCCAGCACACACAGCCCAGGATCACAAAATCATAGAATTGTTTTGGTAGGAAAAGTCCTCTAAGATCATCAAGTCCATCTGTCAACCTGACCACACCATGTCCCCAAGTGCCATGGCCACACATTTCTTGAACACCTCCTGGGATGGGGACTCTACCACCTCCCTGGGCAGCCTCTTCCAATCCCTGACCACTCTTGCACCAAAGACATCTTTCCTAATCTCCAACCTAAACCTCCCCTCCTCAGGCCATTTCCTCTCATCCTTTCACTTGTTGCTTGGGAGACTGGCTCCCACCTCACTCCAACCTCCTTTCAGGGAGCTGTAGAGAGCAATGAGGTCTCCCCGCAGTCTCCTCTTCTCCAAACTAAACATCCCCAGTTCCCTCAGCTGCTCCTCACCAGCCCTGTTCTCCAGACCCTTCCCCAGCTTTGTTGCCCTTCTCTGGACACACTCCAACAACTCAATGCCTTTCCTACAGTAAGGGGCCCAGAACTGAACACAGGATGGTCAGGCTTCTCCTAAAAGCCCCACAACAGTAACAGCCAGGCTGGCTCCTCCACTCAGCCTCATTCCACACCACCTGCTCTGAAAGAAGCTTTTATCAGTCCAGAAAGCACTGAGATTAACCCCAACCACTGACACCAGGAATAGGTGCTAATTAAGTAGTTACCAGCTGAATGTTATCAAATCCAGAATGCAAACTAAAAGACAAAGTATTACACTGGTCAGGAAGACTTGAAGGGACCATTGTTAGCTGAAGAACTTCTTCTCTTCCTGTATTTTTAAACATTTAGAGAGGTCGCAGCCCAAATAATTGCTTGTCAAGACATTACTTGGGAGAATAGCTACAGCTATTAAGCAAGCTGTGTGTAATGAGGTTGTTATTAAAAACATAACATCATTTCAAAGCCTGGGAGAGAGCAGACCTCTACCTAACACAAAAATCATCACAGCTTCATTTTCATCCCTCTCTCCTAGCTTCAACCCCAAGCCACCTCTCAGAAGTCAGCTATGACTTACACAATTTGCTGGACCAGGAACCATCACTCTGAACTCTTGGGCAGGTACACAAAACATGTTTTGACTCAGAAAGGGATACTTGGTAATCCAATGGGAAACAAACAAACCAACCAACCTCAAAGGCAAAAAGCTACAGAAAAAAACTCAGCTCTGGAAGCCTGGTGTTGCCTTTCTGCCTAAGGTGATGGGTTCAAGACAAGGACTATCCACATTTTCTGGAGGACAAGGCTAACCCCAAGCACTGGCAGACCTGTCTCTGGGGAAGGAAGGGGAATCCCTGTCCCAACTCTGCAGGTCAGAACCATCTCTGAGGGAAGAGAAAGAAAGATCACTGGACGCTGTTCAGCAAAAGAGAGCACATGTTATGCAATTTCCATTTTTGCTGACAAACACCACGTTTCTAGGACAGGTAAGATAAACTAGGGAGCCTGGAAGGCTCAGTTGCCTGCAAACAGGAAGCTAATAGGCCCAGAGGGCAAGGAATTGGTTCCCGATGTTTGCAAATGGGGATGTCACAAAAACGAGACAATTAAATTTTAAAGCAGGAGAGGAAACAAAAGAGCAGGAATCACAATAGCCAAGTCTCATAAAGAGCTGCTTCTCGGGTACAGGAAAATAATGACACCAACCATTTTTCTACTAGATGGCAGTGTAGTGTCACACTACATAAAAAGAATTCTAGAAAGAAATTGCTTTCTATTTCAAGTGAATCTGGGCTTAGACTTGACTTCAGATAGCACGGTATGTAACAGTCCCCTCATTGTAAGGGGACCTGCCGTCAGTCTAGCAGCACAAGAGGAGCGATACCCTAGTTTCCAGTTTCCCAGCAAAGCGACATAAAAAGACACCACCAAAGCCTTGAGCTGTTCTGCTGCACGGCACAGCTGCGTGCCCAGCCGGGGCCAAAGCCAGCGGGTCTGTTACAAAGGGAAGGTAGGCTGTGACCAAACAGCGCCAGGAGCAGAGGAAGGAGGTCCTGGCTGCTCAGATGGCAGCCGGCTGGGCTGTTCAAAGTCAGGGGCAAGCACTCCGGCAACCACCTAGGTCAGGCGAGGTTTGCAACTTCAAAGGGAGCTGCAGGGATGAAGGGAGCAGTGTCACTAAAATCCAAAAGGCAGACGCGATATAAACAAGGTTAGGGCTGAAGGGCAGCGCAAATATTTGCAGGTAATACAGCCGAAGGAGTAACCTCTTACATTTGGCAAGGCCACCACCACCCACACAAGCTCAACTTCAGCAGTAACAAGACGCAGCTGCTCATGAACGTTCCCAAACCCACCGTCAATTCCTGGCATGCTGTTGCGGGGTGACACCCCCCGCCCCGAGATGGGAAAACTGTAGGAGACAGCAGGCAGCGGAAGGACCCTGGCCTCTGTGTAAGCCGCAGAAGAGCCGCACCGGGGGAGTCCCCGAGCTGCGGGGTGCCGGGCCTGTCGGTGTGGCAGGGTGTCCGTGCTGCTGAGCACCGGACTCTGCAACTCCCGGTTTGTGCCCGCCTGCAGCGACAACCGCGGCAGCCCGCGGGACACCATTTAAAGCACTGGACCGGCAGCAGAACAAGGGCCGGCCGCGTTTTGTTTGCTCCGCAGAGCTCGGGGCAGACGCTGCACCCACCGCAGCAGCCCCGGGCCGCTCTGGCTGCCCGGAGCCCTGGCTGCCCTCCGTGCTGCGCCCTGTTCCATGCCGGGCTGCTCGGTACCGAAAGAGCTCACAACACCCCACCCCCTCTACTGCCGCAGCAGCCCCGCCACCGCTGCGCCCAGCGGGTCCTCAGCTCCCATCCCGCCACCGCAAACCGAGGAGGACTCGGTGGTCACGGGAGCCACCAGGGTAGGAGCTGGGGGGGGGCCCAAGGCAAGCCCCACACGAAAGGCCCCGGTGCCCCAGCACGGCCTCACCTGGAGGGCCGGAGTCGAACCTCCTTCTTGTTGTCCACCACGGAGGGGACGCAGTTGGTGAGCTCGGTCCAGTCGGCGTGCAGCCCGCAGCTCCAGCCGGTGGAGAAGCGGGAGAAGAGCCAGGTCTCCCGCTTGCCGGGCCGGTGGCAGGTGCACTTCTTCTGCCCGGCGCGACACTCGCAGGGCTGCTCCAGCTGGATGTTGCGGACCAGGTGCCGCCCGAAGGTGGTGCCGCCCGTCTTCTGGATGTGCAGGAACACGATCAGGTCGTCCCCCTTGATGTTGAAGTCCACCCGCCGCAGCAAATCGCCGGCGGAGAAATTGAAACGGGGAACGAAACGCGCCGGTGTCTCGTCCTCCGCCCGGTACGGGTCGGCGGCGCCGGCGGAGGGGCTGAAGGCGCGGAGCCGCAGGAGCTGGCACTCGGTGCCCGGGCAGACGTACTGCAGCACGATCACGGCAAAAAGCAAGAGCATCACCAGCGCCAGCAGCACCTTGTGGGACCGGTCCTCCATCGTCGCCAGGAGCCCCGCGCATCGCCGCCGCCACCCTGCTGTCCGCTCACCGCCACCACCGCCGGCGCCGCCACCGCGGGGGGCAGCCCCGGCCGCGCGCCGCCGCCATCGCCCCGCCGCCGGCCCTTCCCGGCAGCCCCTGCGCCGCCGCCACGAGCCCCGCCCCCGCGCCGCCGCCACGAGCCCCGCCCCCCCGCGCGGCACCCCCGCCCCTACCGCGGCGCCGCCAGGAGAGGGGAGAGGTGGAGTGGGGAGGGATGGGGGTGTCGGGGGTCAGAGACACAGGCTGGGGTGGGCTGGGGGTGTCAGGGGTCAGAGACACAGGCTGGGGTGGGCTGGGGGTGTCAAGGGATCAGAGACATGGGCTGAGGGCTTCAGGGGTCAGAGACATGGGCTGGGGGCACCAGGGATCTCAGACAAGGGGCTGGGGTAGGCTGCGGGCTCCAGCCTAAGTCTCCTCTCTTCCAGCTCAAAGCCATTGCCCTTGTAAAAACGTTTCCTATAGCCCCCTTCAGGTACTGGAAGGCTGCTCTGTCTTCCCCAGAGCCTTCTCTTCTCCAGGCTGAACAGCCCCAGCTCTCTCAGCCTGGGGAGGTTCTCCAGCCCTCTGATCATCCTTGTGGCCTCCTCTGGATCCTCTCCAGCAGCTCCAGGTCCTTCTTGTGCTGGGGCCCCAGAGCTGGAGGCAGTGCTGCAGGTGGGGTCTGAGCAGAGCAGAGCAGAGGGGCAGAATTCCCTCCCTGTACTGCTGCTCTCCATGCTCTGGATGCAGCTCAGCACACAGCTGCCTGCTGGGCTGCCAGGGACCATTGCTGGCTCATGGGAAGTCTGTCACAACCAACAGCCCCAAATCCTTCTCCTTGAGACCATTCTCAAGCTGTTCTTAGAAAAAGCAAAGTAAAGACTTAGAAAAATCAAATTTAAAAAATGAGTCTTCTGGCAGTAGGAGGTTGCCACCCCATCCTCAGTGTCCTTCTATCCTGCAGATCTGGGGTTTGGTGTTCCTCCAGTTTAACTGATGTTAAACTGGATGTTTAACTGGAGATGTTTAAGGTGATGCTCAACGAGGCCCTGAGCAACCTGATCGAGTTGGGGATGTCCCTGCTGACTGCAGGGAGGTTGGACTGGATGACCTTTGGAGGTCCCTTCCAGCCCAGACCATTCTGTGATTCTATAATTCCATGATTCTACAATTCTGTGATTCTATGATTCCATGATTCTGTGATTCTATGATTTTGTGATTCTGTGATTCTGTGATTCTATGGTTCCATGATTCTGTGATTCTATGATTTTGTAATTCTGTGATTCTGTGATTTTGTGATTCTGTGATTCTATGTTTCCATGATTCTGTGATTCTATGATTCTTGTATTCTATGATTCTGTGATTCTGTGATTCTATGATTCTGTGATTCTGTGATTCTATGATTTTGTAATGATTCTGTGATTCTGTGATTCTATGATTCTGTGATTCTATGATTCTGTGATTCTATGATTCTGTGATTCTGTGATTCTATGATTTTGTGATTCTATGATTCTATGATTCTGTGATTCTGTGATTCTGTGATTCTATGATTTTGTGATTCTATGATTCTGTGATTCTGTGATTCTATGATTCTGTGATTCTGTGATTCTATGATTTTGTAATTCTATGATTCTGTGATTCTGTGATTCTATGATTCTGTGATTCTATGATTCTGTGATTCTATGATTCTGTGATTCTATGATTCTGTGATTCTGTGATTCTATGATTTTGTGATTCTGTGATTCTGTGATTCTATGGTTCCATGATTCTGTGATTCTATGATTTTGTAATTCTATGATTCTATGATTCTGTGATTTTGTGATTCTATGATTTTGTGATTCTATGATTTTGTAATTCTATGATTCTGTGATTCTGTGATTCTATGATTCTGTGATTCTATGGTTCCATGATTCTATGATTCCATGATTCTATGATTCTACAATTCTACGATTCTACTTCAGTGTTTAACTGCTAGGCTTGACTGCAGCCATTACACAGAGTTGCTACAGCTTGCAATGCTCCTTCTCTCTCTCTACCCCATGATTTCAGGGAGGTCTGGAAACATCTGACCTTCTCCCTCCCCCCAGGAGCAAGTGGAGGGAGCAGTCCTCCCCACTGAAGCGCCTCAGCTTTCTCTCCCCTGTGGCTTGTGAAGCCTCCTTTTCCTCCATCTGGCCAATAAGCCAACTGCTGAATTTTCTAATATGCACAGCAGACGGCACAGAAAAGAATTTGAAAACCCTCTCCCAGACCTTTATTCATCATAAACAGAAAAAAAAAAAAGAAGAAAAATATCCATAAAAAAAAGCCCAGCCTGCCTCTTTTCTCCTCCTCTCCCAGGAAGTCTCTGTAAGTAATTTCACCAGGTACAGGTTCAGAGGGGATGTCTTTATGCTTTTCATCCTTAAGCAACCTATCCTATCTTTCCTTCTTCCCCTCCTCCTCCCCATTTGTCTTTAATATTTTGAAAACATTTCCACTCTCAATAATAGGCAATTTTATCCCAGAGATTCTAGGCATGAGAATTACTGAGATAATTTGCTTCTCTTTGGGTCTGTCTCTCCACAATGAATGGATTTGCAGTGGTGAATGAAATGGCTGTGTTCTGAAATTCAAGCCTTAAAATTGTAAAGGTGTTGCTGTGCTTTATATCCATCACCCTCTCACAGTCTTTTTTTTTTAATATATAGAGATATCAATAAAAAGGAGGAAAAAAAAAACCACAAAAAAAGAAAGTTTGCCTCCAGCTTTATTTATTTTACATGAGGACGTAGCAAAGATGTGTGCTGGGTTAAAAAGTGCTCCTGAATGCTATTTCCCTGAGAATTAAGAGGAGAGAATAATTGTGGCCCCTGATGTCTGCACTAAATTAATATGTACTATAAAAGATAGGATGCAGACTGGGTTGGTGTTCCCAGCAGAGTCATCAGGTTGGAATGGGCCTAAGACAAAACACTGATCATCCTTTCACTGGTGAGTGATGGGCTCCAGCAGGCTGCCTTCTCACCCACAGGGTGGAAATGATGCTCCCCAGCTTCGAGCCAGCAATGTAAAGCCTTCCCTCAGGTGCTTAAAAGAAGTGGAAATTGCCCCAGATGAAGTCGGCCAAGAAGGGCAATGACATCCTGGGATGCTGGGGCAGAATCACAGAATTGACCAGGTTGGAAGAGACCTCCAGGATCATCAAGTCCAACTGATCACCCAACCCTAAGTAATCACCCAGACCATGGCACTAAGTGCCTCGTTCAGGCTTTGCTTAAACACCTCCAGGGATGTCAACCCCACCCCCTCCCTGGTCAGCAAATCCCAAAGGCCAATCTCTCTTTCTAGGAAGAACTTTCTAAAATCAAGCCTAGACTTCCCCATGCACAGTTTGAGACTGTGTCCTCTTGTTCTGGTGCTGCTTGTCTGGGAAAAGAGACCAACCCCCACCTGGCTACAACCTCCCTTCAGGTAGTTGTAGAGAGCAATGAGGTCTCCCCTGAGCCTCCTCTTCTCCAGGCTGAACACCCCCAGCTCCCTCAGCCTCTCCTCACAGGGCTGTGCTCCAGACCCCTCCCCAGACTTGTGCTCCAGACCCCTCCCCAGCCTCATTGCCCTTCTCTGGACACCTTCCAGCATCTCAACATCTCTCCTGAATTGAGGAGCCCAGAACTGGACACAGCACTCAAGTTGTGGTCTCACCAGTGCTGAGCACAGGGCAGGATGACTTCCCTGCTCCTGCTGCCCACACTATTGCTGATCCAGGCCAGGATGCCATTGGCCTTCTTGGCCACCTGGGCACACTGCTGGCTCCTGTTCAGCTGCTGTCCACCAGTACCCCCAGGTCCCTCTCTGCCTGGCTGCTCTCCAGCCACTCTGTCCCCAGCCTGTAGCACTGCCTGGGGTTGTTGTGGCCAATGTGTAGAACGAAGCACTTAGATGTGTTCAGTCTCATGGCCTTGGACTCTGCCCATCTGCCCAGCCTGGCAAGGTCCCTCTGCAGAGCCCTCCTACCCTCCAACAGATCCACACCTGCTCCCAGCTTGGTGGCAGGTACAGGTTGCCCTCCCACAAACACCAAGGGTCAAAGTTTGCTAGAAGGTGATAAAGATTAGCACACCTCTGGGCCCAGAAGTCCTTTCCACAGAATCACAGAATGTTAGGGGCTGGAATGAACCTTGAAAGCTCATCCAATCCAACCCCCCTGCCGGAGCAGGATCACCTAGAGCAGATCACACAGGAATTCATCCAGGCAGGTTTTGAATATCTCCAGAGGGAAGGACAGAGGTCTCCAACTAGTCAAGAAACTGACCACAGCCAAACTTGACCTGGGTATAAATGGAATCCTGCTATGGAGAGAGGAATTCTCTCCACACAGGGAAGCAGCTAGGCAGTCAGATCTTCTCCCCTTAGAATGAGATCTCATCTAAAGAGCTCCCACCCCCTTCTCCCTTGGTGAATACACACACATATATATATATCTCCTGGGTACCCCTGGGGAGATTTTCCTTTTCTGAGTGAAAAGGTCCATCTTTTCTTGGTTCATCTCTCCAAATAGTTTAACTAGTTGTACAGCAGGATATTCCCAGCTGACATCCAAGCCTGCAATTTATTGTGTTGGAAGGAGAGCAGAGTAACTGCAATAAAGCCACAGTGATCAGGTGGCTGCTGCTGTCTGTTTTGTGGGTGCCTCCCTGACAGATGAATTAAGAGCAGTGTGGCCAGTAGGTCAAGGGAGGTTCTCATACCCCTCTACTCTGCACTAATGAGACCTCACCATGAATATTGTGTCCAGTTCTGGGCACCCCAGCTCCACGACAAAGAATCACTGGAGAGAGTCCAGCACAGAGCCATGCAGATGCTGAGGGGGATGGAACATCTCTCAACTGAGGAGAGGCTGAGAGCTGGGGCTGGTTAGCCTTGGAAAAGAGGAGGCTGAGTGGCATCTGATCAATGCTTACAATTATCTAAGGGCTGGGTGTCAGGAAGATGAGGCCAGGCTCTTCACAGTGGTCCCCACTGATAGGACAAGAGGTATTGGGCATGAACTGGAACATAAGAAGTTCCATCTAAACATGAGAAGGAAATTCTTCACTTTGAGGGTGGCAGAGCCCTGGAGCCCTGGGGCTCCTACTCTGGCAGGGGGGTTGGACCTGATGATCTCTTGAGGTCCCTTCCAACCTCTGATATACTGTGAGACTGTGAGACTGTGAGACTGAGCAGGCTGCCCAGAGTCTCCATCTCTGGAGACTTTCAAGGCCCACCTGGATGTGTTCCTATGTGACCTGATTTGGGTGATCCTGCTCTAGAAGTGGGGTTGGACTGGATGATCTTCAGAGGTCCCTTCCAACCCCTAACATTCTGGGATTCTGGGAAAAGTAGCACAGCAGAGAGCTGGTCAGGTTTTACAGCATGGGCAAGTTTCAAGGGCTGCTTTCAGTCAAGGGGTCAAGCAAAAGTACTGAGGGCCCTGTAACACCAGGGAAAACCCTCTGCCTTCTTCCAGCATGTAGTAACCCCACAGACCCCAAACACATGGTTCCTATTCCCAGTGCCACACACCACCCTTCTCCTCTGCTGGCACAGAGGATCCTCCTCCACCTCCACAGTCAGAGATGTCCCTGCTTTAACCCCTACAGGGAGGTTGGACAAGATGAGGAACTTCTTTAAGGGTGATGGAGCACTGGAACAGGCTGCTCAGAGAGGTGGTGGAGTCTCCACCTCTGGAGTCATTCAAAATCCACCTGGACATGTTCCTGTGTGCCCTTCTCTAGGTGAAGCTGCTGTGGCAGGAGGGTTGGAGTCCATGATCTCCAGCAGTCCCTTCCAACCCCTGCCATCCTGTGATGCCTTCAAAGGTCCCTTCCAACACAATGCATTCTGTGATTCTGTGTGTGTGTGCATGGCCATGCCTGGATGTGCACATGGGAATGGCCACCACTCCTCTTCCATCCCACCCACAACTATCCTGCCCTGACAGCTTGTCCCTTCTGCCCCTCACCCCACCAGCAGCTTTTCCCCCAGCACAGCTTTCTCCAGCACCTCCACTCCCAGCCCCTTTCTGCTGCTGTGGATCAAGCTGAGCTGACACAGGAGCTCATCTTGGGCTTATTTACCCCCAGAAACATCCCCAAAGGTGGGGGTCTGTGTTTGCCAGGTATTTGCCCACAGACAGATGAATACAACACCTTGTGCCTCAAGCCCTACATTGATTTTTCCAGCTTTAGGAATCCCTTGTCAGATCTGCCCTGGGTGTTTTCTGAAGAGCTTTGTTTCTTTTCAGCATCTGAATTCCACCCCTGCATTTGACTGGCAAATGGTGACTGCTTGGCCCTAACAAAAAGCAAGCCCACATCAGCTGTGAGGCAAGGGGGCTGTTGGTGTGTAAAACTGAGCTTTTGTAGGCATTAGTGCCTCCAGCTTACAGAAAGGATGAAGGTTTCTTAGCAGTTTTCCTTCTGCAGAGTTGCAGGCAGGGATGCAGGTAGCTTGGGCAGAGAGGCAGGACTGGGCTGGGGTGAGCCTGACTGCTGGGGACCCCACAGCTGCTTCTGAGGTGTTGGAATCAGAGGGGAAGCTGTGTTTGCACACTAGCACAATTAGAGTCACTTGATTAAAAGACATGCAAACGAGCCATTAACTTGCTTGTCTAAATCTCCTTGTAAAGTTATTCTTCTACCAGTACCTGTGCTGGAAGGGGGAGAAGATAAATGAAGGGAGTGCAGAAAAGCCTCCTGTGTGAGGAAAAGGGAGTGCTGGGTAAAATAACAAACACAACTGTCAGCAGCCCAGCTGCTGCAGCATTCCTTTATGGGCTTGTCTCTCCTGGCTGGAGTGGCTGATGGCTGAGCAGGTTTGCAGCCATGGTGCTCACAGCATCACAGAACCCTAGAATGAACCAGGTTGGAAAAGACCTCAGAGATCATCAAGTCCAACCTATCACCCAACACCTCCTGAGAACTAAACCATGGCTCCAAGTGCCACATCCAAGCTTTTTTTGAACACCTCCAGGCACAGTGACTCCACCACCTCCCTGGGCAGCACATCCCAATGGCCAATTACTCTTTCTGTGAAGAACTTTCTCCTCACCTCCAGCCTAAACTTCCCCTGCACAGCTTGAGACTGTGTCCTCTTGTTCTGCTGTTGCTTGCCTGGGAGAAGAGCCCAACCCCCACCTGGCTACAACCTCCCTCCAGGTAGTTGTAGAGAGCAATGAGGTCTGCCCTGAGCCTCCTCTTCTCCAGGCTGAACACCCCCAGCTCCCTCAGCCTCTCCTCACAGGGCTGTGCTCCAGACCCCTCCCCAGCCTTGTGCTCCAGACCCCTCCCCAGCCTCATTGCCCTTCTCTGGACATGTTCAAGTATCTCAATATCCTTCTTAAATCAAGAAGTCCAGAACTAGACACAGCACTCAAGGTGTGGCCTGAGCAGTGCTGAGCACAGGGCAGGATGACTTCCCTGCTCCTGCTGGCCACACTATTCCTTATCCAGGCCAGGATGCCATTGGCCTTCTTGGCCACCTGGGCACACTGCTGCCTCGTGTTGAGCCAGCTGTAAACCAGTAGTCCCAGGTCCCTCTCAGAACCACTCTCCCCATTGGGGGTCCTCAAAGTGATGGAAAAGATGCTCCAGCCTCCTTCTCCACTGCTCCAAAGGACCTCTTTCCTCACCACCTCCTTAAGACCAGTATTTTGGTAGTTTTGCTGCTCTGTGGGGGCTGGGCAAGACTTTTGGCATAGTTGAAAGGTGTCACTGGAGGACAGGCAGGCAGTGTGAGGACACCACTTTGTGGTGGGGCTTAGAGTGGAAAAGCCCTGAGCAATGAGACCACAGCTGCAAAGGGGAAGAAGAAGGGCTGAGAGCAAGGAAAATTAGACAGCAAAGGACAAAGAAATGCTGTGATGGGAGAGGGACAGAAGCTCCTCTAGCACTTCATACAATGAGGTCCTTAACTAGAAAAAGGGGGATCCAAATGAGCAAAGGCATGGAGCAGCAGGGTGATGAGTATAACTAATTAGAAAGTGAGGCTTGATTATTCATGGACCTGGCATATCAGAGAGCAGCTAATCAAAGGAATAATGCAAGTTTGCACATTCTGTGTAACGTGCGCATGAAAGCCTTGCTCCTTGTCTCTGTGGCATCACTGCTGCTCCTTCCCCAAACCAAGCACACAGAATCACAGAATCACAGAATCACAGAATCAGTCAGGTTGGAAGAGACTCTCAGGATCACCAAGTCCAACCCAGAACCCTGCTCTACAGGGGTCAACCCCTAAACCCCAAGCACCACATCTAGACCACCTTTAAACACAGCCAGGCTTGGGGACTCCACCACCTCCCTGCCCAGCACATTCCAATCCCTGACCACTCCTGCCATGAAAAAATGTTTCCTACTGTCCAGTCTAACCCTACCCAGTCACAGCTTGAGGCTGTTCCCTCTTGTTCTGTCACTAATGACCTGTGAGAAGAGACCAGCAGCAGCCTCTCCACAACCTCCTTTCAGGGAGCTGTAGACAGCAATGAGGTCTCCCCTCAGCCTCCTCTCTTTCACACTAACCATCCCCAGCTCCTTCAGTCTCTCTTCATCACATTTCTTCTCCAGGCCCTTTCCAGCTTCCTTGCCCTCCTCTGCCCTGGCTCCAGCACCTCCACATCTCTCTTGGATTGAGGTGCCCCAAACTGGACACAGCACTCCAGGTGTGGCCTGAGCAGAGCTGAGTCCCAGGGGACAATCCCCTGCCTGCTCCTGCTGGACACAGCATTGCTGATCCCAGCCAGGATGCCTTTGGCTTTCTGTGCCACCTGGGCACACTGCTGGCTCCTCTTCAGCTGCTTGGCCATCAGCACCTCCAGGTCCCTTTCTGCCAGCAGCTTTGCAGCCACACTGCCCCAATCCTGCAGCACTGCTTGGGGTTGTTGTGCCCCAAGTGCAGGACCTGGCACTTGGCCTGGGTGAAGTCCTTTGCATTAACATCTCACTGGGGATCACACAATGGGTCTTGGAGAGCCTGAGGTGTCCAGCAGCACCCCTGGGTTTTTTTCCAGCTGTTGAAATGATCCAGCAGTTATCTCTGCTTACAGATTTTGCCAAGTCTTCTCTAAAGCTCTTTTGTCTGTGGAGGAAACCTGGCAGCCTTTAAAAGCTTGAGCCAAAGACCTGGGAGCAGCTCAAGGGACCCACATTAGAATCATAGGATCATAAAATCACAGAATGGTAGGGGTTGGAAGGGACTCCAGACGTTATCCAGTCCAACCCCCCTGCCAAAGCAGGGTCACCTAGAGAAGGTCACACAGGAACACATCCAAATGGGTCTTGAAAGCCTGCAGAGGAGACTCCACAACCTCTCTGAGCAACCTGCCCCAGGGCTCCAGCACCCTCACAGCAAAGAAGTTTCTCCTCATGTTGAAGTGGAATCTTCTGTGTTCCGTCTTATATCTGTTGCTCCTTGATCTGTCACTGGGCATCATAGAAAAGAGCCTGGCACCTTCCACTTGCCCCCCACCATCAGCTATTGATAGACATTGATCAGATCCCTCTCAGCTTTCTCTCCTCCACACTAAACAGCCCCAGGGCTCTCAGGCTCTCTTCACAAGGGAGATGCTCAAGTCCCCTAAGCATCCTCCTGGCTCTCCCTTGGACTCTCTCCAGCAGGTCTCTGTCTCTCCTGAACTGGGGAGCCCAAAACTGGACACAGGATTGCAGCTGTGGTCTCAGCAGGGCAGACAGGGAGCAGAACCTCCCCAGCCCTGCTGGCCACACTTTTCTTGGTGCACCCCAGGATCCCATTGTCTCTCTTGGCCACAAGGACACATTGCTGTCCCATGGATAATTTAGTGCCCACCAGGACTCCAAAGTTCTTCTTCATGGAGCTGCTTTCCAGCAGGACAACCCCCATTCTGAACTGGTGCAGGGGGCTGTTTCTCCCCAGAGGCAGGACTCTACACTTGTCCTTATTGACCTTTATGAGGTTCTCCTCATGAACCATCAATCCAGGCTGTTCAATGAGGCAAATCTTGGATGTTCAGCATCACTTGGAGCCAGACAAAAGGCAGGCTAGCATTCAGCTTAGGAACTATCAGCAGGATTTCCATTTCACATGCAGGTCTTGGATCTGTGAATGGTTTTATAGGAGGACATGATCTGGGGCTGGCATCTGGATGTGTACCAAGCTTCTGGGCAACAGTCAGGGAGTAAATAAGTGACACTGTCCCATCACCACTGATCCTTCCCCCAGCATGAAATTGGCTGAGAAACTGCTGAAACATCAAATTCCCCTTTGGTGAGGACAGCCTGGTACAACTCCAGGGAGCAGGATCCGTGGGGATGAAAGGGCTCTTTCAAGCAGGCCCCTGAATCAGTGGGAAAAGGGAGAAGTTGGGACTGCTCCTGCCACTGTTTGCTTGTCTGAACAATTACAGTGATGGGTATATTAATACCATCTGGCATGAGAGCCAAAGAGCAACCAGGCATTGGAAGAGATTCCTGGTGAGGTGTGTGAAGCACCCTTTTGGCAGTGCTTATGAGCAGATTAGGAGGAATTAGAAAGGGTGTGAGCCAGTGAAGCCCAGGGCTGCAGGGCAGATGGTCTGAGGGACATTTTGTGCCCACTTCCAAGATAGGTAATGCAAACCTGTGGTATCTGATCTGTTTCAGAAGAAAAGCTCCAGCATTTGCCTGATTAAGGTGGATGAGAGACTCACTCAGCTACTGGAGAGTGGTCTTCTGCAGTGGTTTGATGATGGCTCTTCAGGGATAAATACTTGGGAGATCTTCCTAAAACCAAAGGGGAAATAATTTCAAATGGTCCTGAAAGAAACAATGGGAAAAGGCACAGTATTGTGTGATGCTGTGTCAGTAATGGAGGGTGTCAGGTGGTGACAAACTCCCCAGGAGCCAGCACTGGTCCCTGGCAGCCCAGCAGGCAGCTGTGTGCTGAGCTGCATCCAGAGCAGGGAGAGCAGCAGCACAGGGAGGGGATTCTGCCCCTCTGCTCTGCTCTGACCCCACCTGCAGCACTGCCTCCAGCTCTGGGGGTCCCAGCACAAGAAGGACCTGGAGCTGCTGGAGAGGCTCCAGAGGAGGCCACCAAGATGATCAGAGGGCTGGAGAACCTCCCCTGTGGGGACAGGCTGAGAGAGTTGGGGCTGTTCAGCCTGGAGAAGGCTCCAGGGAGACCTCAGAGCAGCCTTCCAGTACCTGAAGGGGGTTAAAGCAGAGCTGGGGAGGGACTTTTGGCAAGGGTTGGGAGTGACAGGATGAGGGACAATGGCTTTGAGCTGGGAGAGGGGAGACTGAGACTGGAGATGAGGAAGAAATTCTTTAGAGTGAGGGTGGGGAGAGACTGGCACAGGTTGCCCAGGGAGGCTGTGGCTGCCTCCTCCCTGAAGGTGTTCAGGGTCAGGCTGGATGAGGCCTTGAGCAAGATGGGCTGGTGGGAGGTGTCCCTGCCCATGGCAGGGGGGTTGAATCTAGATGGTCTTTCAGGTCCTCTCCAACCTAAGCTATTGTGTGAATAGCTGCTCCTGTGGGGAGTACATGCAGCAGGATTTGGTCCAAAGGAGCTGAAGAAATCTGGCAGGTGAAATCTGCCCTTCAGAGTGCAATTATTGCAGTCTAGAGTTGGTTCAGGTGGTATCAGCCTTCTGCCTGGACACTCTTCAAGAGTAGTTAATATCGATTTAACCTAATTTGGTGTCGTTCTGTGTACAGACTGCATCTCAGATGCTGGGTAAATATTTGCTTATGGAAATTGATGCTGAATCCAGGCTCAGATAAAGGAACAAAGAGAAAAATCCTAGGAAGAGGTCTTCAATTTCCTCAGACGAGTTCATGCAGTCAATTCATTTGCAAAATGAATGAAACGACAAATGAAGGTGAATCAGAAGAAAAAACACCACCCCAAGCATTACAAAATAATTTGGAAAACCAGAAGATTGGAGCCCAGCGTCTTCCCAGAGCCTCCTGAGCAGCAGGGCTGATGACTCTTCAGGGAGTGATCTTGTGGTCCAGCAAAACAAAGGAGAACTCCTTCTCACAGATCCTGGCAGATTTACCAGGGGTAACAAAGCAATTGCTCACAGGTTCTAAAGATGTGGGGCAGAGCTTTTCTCCCCCTGCCACAGAGAAAACCAGGGGCAAAAGCTGCAGCTTTGCTTATTATAGAATCATGGAATTGTTAGGGTTGGAAGGGACCTCAAGGCTCAGCCAGTTCCAACTCCCCTGCCATGGCCAGGGACACCTCACACCACAGCAGGTTGCTCACAGCCACATCCAGCCTGGCTGCAAAAACCTCCAGGGATGAGGCTTCCACCACCTCCCTGGGCAACCTGTGCCAGTGTCTCACCACCCTCATGGGGAACAACTTCTTCCTAACATCCAATCTGAATCTCCCCACTTCTAGTTTTGTTCCATCCCCCCCAGTCCTATCACTCCCTGACACCCTCAAAAGTCCCTCCCCAGCTTTCTTGTAGGCTCCCTTCAGATCCTGGAAGGCCACAAGAAGGTCTCCTTGGAGCTTTCTCTTCTCCAGACTGAATAATAAAAAGCACTGCTAAAAAAAAAGGGGGGGTGGGGGGGGGAGAAGGTCACCTATTCCTCTATCCTCTTTCTCTCCCACCATCACTCCACAGGGCAACAGAATATTTCTCTTACATTACACTGAAACTTCTGGAATGAGGGGGAAAAAAAATACAACCCCAAACCCACCAAAACCAACATTTACAATTTAGAAGTGACCAGCACAGAAGCCAGCAGACAACCCCCAGCTGGGCTGGATGCCACCGAAGAATACTAAGCACAGCAATTCCTTCCTGTTGCCTGCAAACGCTTAGGGTTCACAGCATCGCAACGCTGCACAGCAACGGAAAGAACACCAGGCTGGCGTCAATTCATACCTCCTAAATTCTAGCCAGTAGGGCACTTGGCCCGGGGCCAGACTTTCCCAGCCTCCCGCCCAGCCCTGGATTTGCATGACTAAAGGCACAGGCTGCTCTTTCAGTCCCGGCTTTGTGGGAGATGCTGCCAGTCCCACATGTGCCTTAGTTGTCACTTCCCCAGATTAAAATAGGAGAAGCTATTTTGATCCTCTGCTGGAATACAGTTGAAGAAATTCCTTGCAATCTCTTCTCTCCCTTCTCCTCCTCCCTCTCCCCCTCTCCTCCTTCTCCCCCTCCTTCTCCCTCTCCCCCTCCCTTTCCCTCTTCCCCTCCCTCTCCCTCTCCCTCTCCCTCTGCCTCTCCCCTTCCCTCTCCTTCTCTCCCTCTCCCTCTCCCTCTCCCTCTCCCCCTCCCTCTCCCCCTCCTTCTCCCTCTTCCTCTTCCCCTCCCTCTCCCTCTCCCTCCCTCCTCTCTTCCTAGCTGACACAGAGCCTGGTGGCAGGAAGTAAAATGACACTTAGTGTCTCCTGGTCAGATCTCCCTCTCCCTCTTCCTCTCCACCTCTCTCCTTCTCTCCCTCTCCCTCTCCCACTCCCTTTCCCTTTCTCCTTCCCTCTCCCTCTCCCTCTTCCTCTCCCTCTCCACCTCTCAGCATCAAAATTCAGCAGACCTCCTACAAGGAAGTGTATCCTCCAACTGCACAGAGCTTTTATGGACTGCCAAGGTCCCAAGTGAGGTTTTTATATAGCAGTGGTAAATTCTTGCAGTTCCTTCTGCCTGAAAATACTTGGGAACAAATGGATACGTTTCCATGCACTCTCCCAACCTGCTTGGTTGATGCCTTCTTGTATTGTTAGAGGGCTGGTCCTGAACAGCTTCAGACTCAAGGCCAGCCTCAGAGATCACAGTCTCACAGTCTCACAGTATATCAGAGGTTGGAAGGGACCTCAAGACATCATCAGGTCCAACCCCCTGCCAGAGCAGGATCACTTAGGGTAGTCTGCACAGGAATGCATCCAGGTGGGGTTGGAAAGTCTCCAGAGAAGGAGACTCCACAACCCCTCTGGGCAGCCTGTTCCAGGGCTCTGTCACCCTCACTGTAAAGAAGTTTCTCCTCATGTTAAGATGAAACCTTCTATGTTCAAGTTTGAACCCATTGTTCCTTGGCTTATCACTGTGCACCACCCAAAAGAGCCTGGCCCCCTCCCCTTGGCCCCCACCCCTCAGGTATTCATTGATCAGATCCCTCTCAGCCTTCTCTTCTCCACACTAAACAGCCCCAGGGCTCTCAGGCTCTCTTCACAGGGGAGATGATTGAGTCCCCTCAAGGCTCTCCCTTGGACTCTCTCCAGCAGGTCTCTGTCTCTCTTGAACTGGGGGGCCCAGAACTGGACACAGGATTGCAGCTGTGGTCTCACCAGGCCAGAACAGAGAGGTAGAAGAACTTCCCTAGCCCTGCTGGACACCTTTCTTGCTGCACCCCAGGATCCCATTGTCTCTCTTGGCCACCAGAGCACATTGCTGTCCCATGCAGAACTTGCTGCCCACCAGCACTCCAAGGTCTTTCTCTGTGGAGCTGCTTTCCAGCAGGGCAGCCTCTACCCTGTCCTGGTGCCTGTTGTTATTCCTCCCCAGATGCAGAACCCTGCTCTTGCCCTTATTGAACTCCATGAGGTTTGTCTGCAGCCAGCTCTCAGCATGTCCAGGTCATGTTGGATGGCAGCACAGCCTGAGGGGTGTCAGCCAATCCCCAGTTTGGGATCATCAGAACTTGCTTAGGGATCATCTTTGTGGCCCTCCTACAAACTTGCTCCAACAGATCTGTGTCCCTCTTAGGGTGGGGACCCCAGAACTGGATGCAGTATTGGATGTGGGGGTCTCACAAGAGCAGAGTCAAGGGGCAGAATCCCCTCTCTTGTTCTGCTGGCCACACTCTTCCCGATGCATCCCAGGCTATGGTTGGCTTTCTGGGCTGCAAGAGCGCACTGATGGCTCAAGGTTAGCTTCTCATCTATCAACACTCCCAAATCCTTCTCTTCAGGGCTGCTCTCAACCCACTCTGTGCCCAGTTTACATCTGTGCCTGGGATTGGCCTGATCTGGCTGTGCTTGCACTCTCTACCTGGCAAAATATCTCTTGACCAAGGAGAGTATCTCCACTTGCCACCAGCTGTTGGCCAAGCTCTGTGGATTGGGCACAGACTCTTTTTTCACTCCCTACCTGGCAAAAACCTCTTGACCAAGGAGAGTATCTCCACATGCCACCAGCTGTTGGCCAAGCTCTGTGGATTGGGCACAGACTTTTCTTGCACTCCCTACCTGGCACAGATCTCTTGACCAAGGAGAGTATTTCCACTTGCCACTGGCTGTTGTTTATGTGAGATGAGGAGTTCTAGGAGCTCCCTCCAACTCGGAATTTTTGAGGGCTTCTGAAAAAATTAGTCAGGCAGAAACCTGGGACTGCCAAGAGGAGGTTGTGACACTCTGCAGAAAGCTGTAACAGCCAGAAGAAAAATAACTGATCAGGAAGATGATTTCCTTCCATGCAAAGAAGCAAACTTTAAACGATCCCATCTGTCACTTTCATCTGCACCCTGTTCCATTGGCTGGGTTTCTCTCATTAAGATAAATTTCAAGCCAGAAGATCATTGTCACCTTCGGGGCTTTGATGAAATGTAGTGTTTGGGACTTCCTCCCCTCCTCCATTTGTGACAGCCCTGAGAGAGGAAGAAGTGTCTGTCACTCTTCTGCTGCTTTGCAACTGCATGGAATGGCTTTGACCTTCCAAAAGGGAGTAACACTACATTCAAATTCCTCCTCCTTTCCCCCAGAGGGACTAGGAGCTGGCCAAGCCCCTCTGAGAAGGTTCCCGTTTGACTTTGCCTGGTGAAAGCCTTTTTCTTTATGACTCCCTCTCCTCAAAGCTTCCCCAGCAAACCTCCAGCCCTTTCAAGACGTAGGCTCCAGAGCCTTCTGTGTTGTGCAAATGGTTCAAACCTCTTTGTTTCTTCCCCGAGAAGACATAAAAGAGATTTGTTGGATTCCTTACCTCAGAACCAAACACAACTCCGTGCCCTGCACTTTGCAATGTTCTGGCTGCCCGTGCTCTCAGCCCCAGCTACTTCTTTTACTGTAAGGGTAATTATGCATTGGAGTGGTTTCCTGAGGGATGTGATAAATCATCCCCCTGCTTCAAGTCTTTAAATCAAGGCTGGGTATTTTCCAGTGAGGTCCTGCTCCGTGTCTGGAGCACAGAGAGGTTTTCAGTGCATTTACAGGAGGGGCTATAATCACACGGTCATGGTCAGCCCTGCAAGAGAGGAATTAGGGGATGGGCGGGATGGCCTTTTGTCATGCAGGATGTAGGATTAGTTGGACTTAATGGTCTGGTTCGGCCTTTAAATCTGTGAATAGGGAAAAGGGAAGAGAAAAAAAAATAATCAACAAAACCAACAAAGCAGAACAAAAGTCCCTATTAGAACCAGCGTGTTTCTGCCCTCCCAAAGCAGAGCCAAAGGGACTGGAGACGGCTGGGGCTGCAAACGAGTGCTGGGCAACACCAAGAGCACCCCAGGGCACTGCACCCACAGCCCCCCAACCTCCTCCCCACCCCCCAGCCAGCTTCGTGCAAGCCAATCCAGGAGCCAGGACCCGCTGGGGTTTGCTGATGATGTGAGAACATGCACGCTGCTCTCCTGATTTGCACATCTTCTTTTTTTTTTATCTCCCCCTCCCCGCCTTGAGGTCATTTTAGGTGTTCCAGGACTAGAAATCTAATACATTTTCCCCCCCTATTTCTAAATGAAGCTAATTAAAATGTTAACCTGGTGGCCATTATCTTATTGCATAATTAGAAGAGCTTACAGCAGCACAGTGGTTTGGTCGGTACTGATCCTTTTTCTTTCTTCTTCGTCTTTTTTTTTTTTTTTTTTTCTTTAAATCGTGTTTCATTAATTGAGCAGAGCTTATTTAGGTGCTTACAAGGTAATAAGCTAACTATCTGCTCTTAACAAAGGCTCTTTTCTGCCTTGGAGCTGTGCCTGCTCTGGGCCCCCCACCCCCCCTCCCCGCTTTGTGCTGGAATCCTTTGCCTCTAGGGAAGCACAGGTGATGGCTGAGCAGGGACTGGCTTGAGAGCAGCCCTGAAGAAAAGGCCTTGGGGGTGCTGGGGGAGGAGAAGCTCAACAGGAGCCAGCAGTGAGCACTTGCAGCCCAGAGAGCCAAGCAGAGCCTGGGCTGCAGCAAGAGAAGTGTGGCCAGCAGGGCCAGGGAGGGGATTCTCCCTCTCTGCTTCTCTCTGCTGAGACCACACCTGGAGCTCTGTGTCCAGTGCTGGAGCCTCTGTTCCAGGAAGGATCTGGAGGTGCTGGAAGGTGTCCAGAGAAGGGTCATGAGGATGAGCAGAGTGCTGGAGCTGCTCTGCTATGGAGACAGCCTGAGAGAGTTGGGGTTGTGCAGTCTGGAGAGGAGAAGGCTTTGAGGAGACCTTCTTGTGGCCTTCCAGGATCTGAAGGGGGTTACAAGAAAGCTGGGGAGGGACTTTTGAGGGTGTCAGGTAGTGATAGGGCTGGGGGGAATGGAGCAAAAGTAGAAAGGGCTGGATTCAGATTGGATGTTAGGAAGAAGTTGTTCCCCATGAGGGTGGTGAGACACTGGCACAGGTTGCCCAGGGAGGTGGTGGAAGCCTCATCCCTGGAGGTTTTTGCAGCCAGGCTGGATGTGGCTGTGAGCAACCTGCTGTGGTGTGAGGTGTCCCTGGCCATGGCAGGGGGGTTGGGACTGGCTGAGCCTTGAGGTCCCTTCCAACCCTAACAATTCCATGATTCTATAATAAGCAAAGCTGCAGCTTTTGCCCCTGGTTTTCTCTGTGGCAGGGGCAGAAAATTGCATGGTTCTCTAATTCTCTGATTCTATGACACCCGTGCCCTTGCACAGGAATTTTGGGGGCCAGTGGGCAAACTGACTCCATGTAGAAAACACAAAGGATTCTCTTTGGAAAATGGCAAAGCCCTACCCTATTCACCCAACTGGGCTGATCTCCTCTGCTTCACCACGAGTTATTGTGTAATTAATTACTCCCAGATTTTTATTCAGTCCCAAAGAAGCTTCCTATAGACTAGGCTGGTATCCCTCTGCCATGCATGTTAAAGACACTCCTGTTAATGAATTTAACGCCCCTGCATACCTGAAGCTCAGCTAAATCCTCTACTGTGCCATCTGCTCTCACTTCAGATGTGTCGGACTGCCAGACTCACAGAGAAACAGGTGAAAGCCATCTACTGAGGTCAGAAAGCAATTTAAGAAATAGTAAATAAACAAAAAGAAGTGGAACAGTTGAGGTTGGAAGAGACCTTTGAGATCATCAAGCCCAACTGCTCACCCAGAGCTCACAACACACCACTGCCACTAAACCACATCCCTCAGCACCACATCCATGCAGCTTTCAAATACCTCCAGGGATGATGATAAGCTGCTCTTCAACATGTCCCACTGTGCCCTTGTGCAAAGCAGGACCAGGGAGCTGCTCAGGGTGCTGGCAGAGCTCTTGCTGCAGGTTATTCATCCCACTGGGAGTCAGCTTCCCTCCAGGATTATTGACCTGGTGCTTTCCAAAGGCACTAAAATCCCTGAAAGCATAAATCAAGCTTCAAACCACAATTTATCTACTGCTGGGGCTAAGGCACCCATGTCAGTGAATGTAAATCACTCAGAACATTCATGATCTACTGACACAACTCCCTCCTAAAACAGGAGGCTGACAGAGGTAAATCCTCACCAATGCTCCCTGGGCAGCACATTCCAATCCCTGACCACTCTTGCCATCAAAAAATGTTTCCTACTGTCCAGTCTAACCCTACCCAGTCACAGCTTGAGGCTGTTCCCTCTTGTTCTGTCACTAATGACCTGTGAGAAGAGACCAGCAGCAGCCTCTCCACAACCTCCTTTCAGGGAGCTGTAGACAGCAATGAGGTCTCCCCTCAGCCTCCTCTCTTTCACACTAACCATCCCCAGCTCCTTCACTCTCTCTTCATCACATTTCTTCTCCAGGCCCTTCCCAGCTTCCTTGCCCTCCTCTGCCCTGGCTCCAGCACCTCCACATCTCTCTTGGATTGAGGTGCCCAAAACAGGTAGCAGCTTCTTGGTGGTGGTTGGACTTGATCACAGAGGTCTTTGCCAACCTTCATGATTCTATGATTCTTCTGAAACCATGGAGAGTTTTAGCAGAAGGCTGCAACTAAGAACTGAAAAACAACAACAGCAGCAACAATTTACACCCAGCTCAGTTGTCAGCTCCCCTCCCTGAGCTGGTTTGGGATGAAGAGCCTGGCAGCAGCCCTGTTAGCAGAGAGCCATTTGGGTCTGTGGGCATGTGGAGCTCACAGCATGGAAGTCAGCCACAAGGCTCAGCATGCCCAGAGCAAGCCTGCAGTTGGTAGCATTGATTTAGTCAGGGAGCAGTGCTGGAAGCTGGGGAGGACCCAAGGAGCTGCCATTTCACAAGGCACACACCTGCTCTTTCAGGTCGTGTTTGGGAAGTAGCACAAAATTGCTCAGCAGCTCCCAAAGAGAGAGCAGGAGGCGTTTCCTCACCAGTGATTCATTTCCAGAGTAGTCATCCTCTCACATCTTGGGTCCTGGGGTCAGTTTTGGGGCATTCACTCTGAGAAGGGCATTGAGGTGCTGGAGTGTGTCCAGGGCACACTCCAGCACCTCAATGGAAGGTGGAGAGCAGGGCTGGGGAGGAGCAGCTGAGGGAGCTGGGGGTGTTTGGTCTGGAGAAGAGGAGGCTGAGGGGAGACCTCATTGGTCTCTACAGCTCCCTGAAAGGAGGTTGGACTGAGGTGGGGGTTGGGCTCTTTTCCCTAGTTTCAAGTGTTAGGATGAGATGAAATGGCCTCAAGTTGCACCAGGGGAGGTTTAGGTTGGGCATTAGAAAAAAGTTCTTGACTGAAAGGGTTCTCAAAGGCTGGCAGTGGCTGCCCAGGGGGGTGGTTGAATCACCATCCCTGAAGGTATTGAAAAGAAGCAGAGCTGTGATGCTGAGGGCCATGGTTTAGCACCAGAGTCAGTAGAGTTAGATTATGGTTGGACTGGATGGTCTTTCAACCAAAATGACTCTGTGATTCTCTCTGGGTTAACTTTGCACTCTGGTTTTGTCCAGGATGTGGCCCTTGCATTGCCACCTCTCCAGCAGTGGCATTTTCCAGGCTGGCAGCCAAAAGCTTGCTTCAGCAGCCATTCATGCAGGCAGAAAGCTAAAGGGGGTTTGCATTCCCTTTGCAGCAAGAGGGGCAGGATGGAGAGTGATGGTTTGTGCCTAGGCAAGAGGTCTGAGCCAACACATCACTCAGCATGGCTGCTTGCAAGGAGTCTGCCACAATGCTCTCTGCTGCCACTGGACCCTCCACCTCCCTGCCACCATCTCCTGTGTAAGTGTCACACTCACCAAGGTGGGGATGGATCAGTCTGCACTTACCTGACAGTCAAACCCCAAGGTGTAGTTACCATGAAGGGAAGGGTGATAAATGACCCCAGTGTGTCACCCTTCTTGGATACCCTTGCAGGGTGCTGAGGAATAGCATCACAACAGAGTTGGTGGGAGGGAATCTCCAGAGCCTCTCATCCAAGCTCCTCCTCAAAGCAGGGATATCATCATCATCATCATAAAATGAGCTTGGCCACAGCTTTGTCTAACCAGGAGGTGGTTGCCACCTCCCTGGCATGTGACAAGATGTTCATGTCTCTCAGAGGGAAGAAGTCATTTCCTACCAGTACCTGTTAGGAGCTGCCCTGCTGGAAAGCAGCTCCACAGAGAAAGACCTTGGAGTGCTGGTGGGCAGCAAGTTCTGCATGGGACAGCAATGTGCCCTTGTGGCCAAGAGAGACAATGGGATCCTGGGGGCACCAAGAAAAGTGTGGCCAGCAGAACTAGGGAGGTTCTGCTCTCCCTCTGCTCTGCCCTGCTGAGACCACAGCTGCAATCCTGTGTCCAGTTTGGGGCTCCCCAGTTCAAGAGAGACAGAGACCTGCTGGAGAGAGTCCAAGGGAGAACCAGGAGGATGCTTAGGGGACTTGAGCATCTCCCCTGGGAAGAGAGCCTGAGAGCCCTGGGGCTGTTTAGTGTGGAGAAGAGAAGACTGAGAGGGATCTGATCAATGTCTATCAATAGCTGATGGTGGGGGTCAAGGGGAGAGGGCCAGGCTCTTTTGGGTGGTGCACAGTGACAAGAGAAGGAACATAGAAGGTTTCAGCTCAACATGAGGAGAAACTTCCTTGGTGTGAGGGTGCTGGAGCCTTTGAGCAGGCTGCCCAGAGAGGTTGTGGAATCTCCTTTCAAAACCCACCTGGATGAGTTCCTGTGTGCCCTGCCCTGGGTGACCCTGCTCTGGCAGGGGGGTTGGACCTGATGATCTCTGGAGGTCCCTTCCAACCTCTAATGTTCTGTGATTCTGTGATGTCCAGTTTGAACCTCCCAAGCTGCAGTTGTTCCTTGTACCATCATTTGCTTTTACCAAGAAGAGTTTGGCTCCATCCCTTCCTGAGAGAGCTGTGGGCTGCTATTTGCTCAGCCCTTCACCAGCCTCAACCAGCCCAGGCCCATTGGGCAGAGCCTTGAGGGCAGGCATCCCAAGCCTTGGAACACCTGGTCCAGCACACTGGCAAGCTGAGTCTCAAACTGCCCAGTGCAGGGCACTCCACTGCTGCCCTTGGGAGATGATTCCAGGCTCTGACTGTGCTCATGGCAAACATTTTCTCCTGCAGTCCAAAGGGAATGTCCCCAGCAGTAACTTGTCCCCATCCCCCTTGTCTGTTCCATGGCATTCCTTGTACAAAGGGAGTCTCCATCCAGCTGCAGCCACCCTTTACATCCTGGTCCATGGTGATAAGGTCTCCCTTGAGCCTTCTCTTCTCAGGGCAGAACAAACTCAGCTCTCTTGACCTTTTCTCACATGGCAGGTGAAGCTTGGGTAGGCATTAAAGCAGCTATGGTGTCAGTGGCTCACTCACTATTTCATGGCATCCAGCTATGCCCTAAATCCTTTATAGCCTTGAGTAAAATCTTCCCTGTCCACTTAGCTGCTTAGTTTATGTGGAAAAACAGCTCCCTCAAATATTGGAATCATAAATTCATAGAATGATTTGGGTTGGAAGGAATCTTCAAGATCATCTAAATGGACAGGGACACCTCCCACTAGACCAGGTAGCTCAAGAGAGCACTTCCAGGGAGGGAACATCCACAACCTCCCTGGGCAACCTGTTCCAGTATCTCACCACCCTCACTCTAAAGAATTTCTTCCCAATCTCCAATCTCAATCTCCCCTCTTCCAGTCAAAGCCATTTTCCCTCATCCTGACACTCCCAGCCCTTGGCAAAAGTCCCTCCCCAGCTCTCCTGTAACCCCCTTCAGGTCTAAGGTCTCCCTGGAGCCTTCTCTTCTCCAGGCTGAACAATCCAAACTCTCTCAGCCTGCCCCCACAGGGGAGGTTCTGCAGCCCTCTGGTCATCTTTGTGGCCTCCTCTGGACCCTCTCCAGCAGCTCCAGGTCCTTCTTGTGCTGGGGACCCAGCAGTGGAGGCAGTGCTGCAGGTGGGGTGTGAGCAGAACAGAGCAGAGGGGCAGAATCCCCTCCCTGTGCTGCTGCTCTCCCTGCTCTGGATGCAGCTCAGCACTCAGCTGCCTGCTGGGCTGCCAGGGACCAGTGCTGGCTCCTGGGGAGTTTGTCACCAACTGACACCCCCAAGGCCTTCTCCTCCAGGCTGCTCTCAAGCCACTTCTCACCCCAGTGCAGGACATCACCCAGTGGCACTGCTGGGCCTCATATGCTGGTGTGATTTGCCATCAGTGCATCAGGCAGCAGAAGTGGATTATCAAAATATCTGTCAGGATGAACAACAGAAAACAAATGCAGAGAAATTGTATTACTCTGGGTCATTTGCTTTTAAGTGCAGCAGCCTCTGGTGCTTATTTATTTATTTATCTATCTATCTATTTGTTTATTTTTATTTCCCCCTCTTCACTCAACTGATATGCAGCCATGAAACCAGCACAGATAAATACAGATGTAGAGGACTTTTAGCTACTCTTTGTAGGAGCACATTGTGCACCTTCCCATTGCATCCCAGTGAGGTCACTATGGGATGATTTCCCCTCCATTATCCCAGTGGCTACCCTAAAAGCCAGTGATTTATGAAAGAATCTGTGTGTGGATGTCATTGTAATGGATTAACCTCAGAGCCTGGTGACCTACTTAGAGGTATACAAATATGATTATAATTGTGCAGGAAGTAATTGAATGTTCTGCAGGACTTCTTGATAATGTGACTGCAATGCATAAAACCAAGAGGTAGACAAAAGGTTTCAGCCCTCTGCAACGTGTTGAGACCCTGGGAGAGGTGCTGAGCGTTTCCTGCTCCTGCTCAAGGTGAAGAGGTGTGGAGACCTTGCAGGAGCAACCCCCTGCTGAACAGCAGCCTTTGCCATAAATAGCTCAGTGCCAGGACAAAAGGCTGCAGCTGGCTTTGTGGCTGGGGTAACTTCTGCCATGCTGAGCAGATGTCATTGTCTGGGAGATGCTGCACACAGACACCTCCCCATCGTGCTGGCTGGAGCACCTTCTCAGGGGCTTCTCTTGGGCTGGGAAGAGGGGAGAGGCAGAGCCAGAGCAGAAACTATAAAATCAAGCTGGGGTGAGAATGGTGTGTGTGTGTCCCTATTTCTAAACCACTCCTTTGCAGCAGGACTCAGTGCTGCTGCAGTGGGTTTGGGAATCTGCCAAACCTCAGGTCTCTGCCAGCTGTGACTGAGAGTCCAGCACTGCTGCTGAGCCTGCTACTGGCTGTGAGTGTCCATGTCCCCTGTGCTACAGCCTCAGACAGGACACAGCAAGGAGCAAGAGCATCTCATGGCCTCCAGTGGTTTGCAATCCACATGCAGAACAGATGGAAAGAGTCCCCAAGCAGTGGCACCTCATGGGCTGAAGCCCAAGGATCATACCTAGACCATGCAAAGGGCTCTAACCCTGCAACCCCAGGCAATGCTCCTGACTAATTAAGCCTCCCAGCACCTTGACAGTCTGCATCCTGATGGATCACCTACAGCACCACCCAGCCCCCAGCTGCCTGCAGGCTCTCACAGCATTATCATGTGTCACAGATTTTTCCCTGGCTCTTCTGCTGCAAGCCCCTTCCTCCACCTTCATTTGTCTGAACTCCTCTGCACGGACACGGGTGGCAGGGCTCACCTCTGGCAATGACACACACTAGCACCCTGCTGCAGAACAAAATTCCAGCTTCCTAATTTGAAGGCCTGCCCTTGCTGCAGCCCACTGATGAATTATTAACAGCTTCTGCAAACCTGGATGCCACACACTGAATGTGGAGCACCCAGCGAGCCACCGAAGGATGACTTGGAACTCACTGCCTCAGCCGTAAGCCCTTCTGCCTACAGCTCTATCATGGAGAAACACCCATTCAAACCCCTCTCCCCTTCTCTGGGAGAAGTGATCTGTTGCAATTCCCTGGACTGGAAAGCCTGGAGATGATGTAGGAGCCAGGACTTGCTGGGATGGGACTGAGTTAATTAGCAGCGCGTCTGAAGAGAGCCGTAACAGAGTAATGAAGCAAACAGAATAAAAGCAACCTAAAAGTGACTCCAGTGGATTGGTGGGGGCTTGGTGCTGGAACAGGCACCCATCTGTGCAGGGCAATGCATTTAGCATGCACTGTTCCTGCTGGAGGAGGTGGATGTGGAAGAGGCTGGCAGTAGAGTCATTGCAGCCCTGCAGAAGCTCTCTAGTCCGTTGTGTGCTCGGGACAGGGAGGAGACCATTGCCAGCAGGTCCTGGATCAAATGTCAGCCTTGCTGGTGAAGAGTCAAAGCCATTAGCCCTTAAACCCTCAGGCATGGTGGCATCAGGTCCAGCAGAGAGAGCTCCTGCAAAAGGTGCTATGAGGAATGCACTGGGAATGCCTGGCTCCCCATGGATAACCACGCACACAGCTCCTGCTCTGGCTAGAGGGCTCCTACTGACAGTCAGGGGCCCTGGGAGGGTTTGAGGGACCCACAGATTCACAGATTGCATCGAGTTGGAAGGGACCCTCAAAGGTCACCAACCCCCCTGCAGTCAGCAAGGACACTTCTGACTTGATTAGGTTGCCCAGGGACACATCAAGTCTGGTCTTGAATGTCTCCAGGGATGGGGCCTCAACCACATCCCTGAGAAGAACTTCCTTCTTTTGTCCCACCTAAATCTCCCCTGCTTCAGTTCCAAACCATTATCCCTTGTTCTATCCCCACAGGCCCTTCTGAACAGTCCCTCCCCAGCCTTCCTCTAGGTCCCCTTCAGGTACTGAAATGCTGCTCTCAGCTCTCCCTGAAGCCTTCTCTTCTCCAGGCTCAACAGCCCCAGCTCCTCAGCCTGTCTTTGTAGGAGAGGTTCCCCAGCCCTCTGATCATCTTTGTGGCCCTCCTCTGGACTCCCTCCAGCAGACCCATGCCTCTCTTTTGTGTGTGTGTGGGGTCCCACAGTTGGACACAGCTACATCCCACCTGCACCCTGCCCCAACCTCTTGTCCAGCGCACGCTGGCGATGGCCTCGCTCTGCCCTGTAGCACAGCAGCAGTTCCACTCAACCACAGAGCCACAGCCACCTAGGGCACATCCCAGAGACAAGTTTGCATCCCACCTCCTGAGGAGGCAGGCACACCAAAGCCTCGATGGGGCTGGCTGTGTTTGAGTCCTGCATCCATCCTCTCCAGCGCTGACAGGCACCGAGGGATGCCTGACAGGTTCTGCCTTCCCAAGGTGTTTTGCATCCTTTTCCATATTCAGTTGTCTGGAAGAGGAACACGTTGGCCCCAGCAGCACTGCATTAAAGAGAGATGCTGTCTGCTTCAGAGTAAATAGTTCAGGGGATTTTTTTTTTTTTTACAGTTGGCATAAAAGCAGTGACACAGCCTGTGTGGAGAGGTTTGTCATCGTGCCTGGGGCCAATAAAGAAAGCACAAAGGGGGGGGAAGGAAGAGAAAGGGGGGAAAGAAAGGCAAGGCAGGAGTGAAAGCCATACTTTACAGCAATCAGCCTCTTCCTTTTTCTTTCTGAAGCTCTCCAATTCCAGCTTCCCCCAAAATGAATTGGTGAGGGATAAACAGAGCTGCCAAGATGCAGTATTTTGAAGCAGAGAGATGACTTCCCAGCTTGGCGGACTCCTCTGACTGCCAAATATACTACACTCGAAAATGACAGAGCATAGCAGTGCAAAAGACCACAGACTATCTCCAGGCCTGTAGCTGTCTCTACCACAGGGAATTTTGGAGCTGTTCCCAACAGTTTTACCTAGTTCTGATCATAGCCTATCTACCAAAAACTAGGGATAGCTGCTGGGGACAGATAGCAGCTATTAGCTATTAGCTAGTGAGGTGATGCTTTCAGCTCTGCTTAAGCAGGAGGAGCACAAATAAACCTCAGCCTGCCTCCCTCCATAGCTGAAGTCGAGGCTGCTGCAGAAGCATTTCTGGCATGGCTTTGACCTGAGTGTGTTGGTTGACAGCCAGCTGAAGATGAGCCATGAAGGCCAACAGCATCCTGGCCTGGATGAGCAATAGTGAGGCCAACAGGATGAGGGCAGTGATTGTCTCTCTGTACTGGGCACTAGTGAGGTCACACCTTGAGTCCATGTGTTCAGTTTTGAGGCCTTCACTCCAAGAAGGGCATTGAGGTGCTGGAGCAGGTCCAGAGAAGGGCGACAAAGCTGGGGAAGGGTCTGGAGAACAGGGCTGGGGAGGAACAGCTGAGGGAACTGGGGGTGTTTAGTGTGGAGAAGAGGAGGCTGAGGGGAGACCTCATTGCTCTCTACAGCTCCCTGAAAAGAGGTTGGAGTGAGGTGGGGTTTGGTCTCTTCCCCCCAGTATGAAGTGATGGGATGAGAAGAAATGGCCTGAAACTGTGTCAGGGGAGGTTTAGTTTGGAGGTCAGGAAAAAATGTCTTTGGTGAAAGAGTGGTCAGGGATTGGAACAGGCTGCCCAGGGAGGTGGTGGAGTCCCCATCCCTGCAGGTGTTCAAGAAACCTGTAGATATAGCACTCTGGGACATGGCTTAGTGGGCATGGTGGTGTTGGGCTGGTGGTTGGAGTCTATGATCTTAGAGATCTTTTCCAACTAAAACAGTTCCATGATTCTATGCACCTATTATTGCCCAAAGAGGCAGGAAAATCCTGCCTCACGCAAACCCAGCAGGAATCTTGTAGCTCCAGCGCTGGGACTTATGTCCTTGCTACACAGCTTCCCCTCATTCCTACCAGCAGCAGCTGGGCCAACCCCTCAGCTTCTGTTTGCCTCCTTTGTTTCAAACCTCTTCTCCTTTTGGTGGCACTCTACAAGCCCCAGTGCAGGGACAAGCCTGCTAATCTGAACTCCGGGGTCAAAATAGATCCCCTGTGGGGAGCACCTGCCCCCCTCTCCCTCCCTCCACATACATCAGTTGCTCTATCTCCCTGAGCAATGCTTGGAGTGATGACAGTCCTGCAGTGAAGCAAGCTCAGCATCAAGCCTAGTGCAGCAATAAGAAATGAGTTGCTTGGTGTTGGGTGCAAGGCTTACACTAATTACCCAGCAGGGTTCAGGGCAGCAGGTTTGCCACATGAGCAATTGTGTGTCCACAGAAGTGTTCCACTGGTAGGGATTATTAGCAGGGCAAGAGGAATTGGGTTGGAAAGCATTAATAAACCGGGGAGACAAGAGCTATTATGGTGATTGATCCACTAGCCAAGTGTACACAACTGCTGCAGGACGGAGGGGCAGAGGTGACTGCACAGGGAGGGTGGGAAAGGAGGCAGGGTTGTAGTAGAGGTCAGGGATAAAAATTGGCACTGTCAGGTTCAAAAGTGCTTCAAAAGCCCACATGTTTTCCCCAAAGCTGGCTCAAAATGAGATTATTTCAGTACTCTGCAGCAGTTGCTGCTCTGCTTGGGCTGTTGCTTGTTTGCTTGCTTTCATTCAACTGGGCAATGGGAGAAGGAGAGGTTTGTGTGTGTCATGAGGCAGCTTCTATGTTGGATCCCCAGGCCCAGCAGATGATGCAGTGCAGAGACTGCAAGCACAACCCCAGAGACAGCCCCAAACGTGCTCAGTGCCTGCATGCCTCCTCCTGAGGGGAGGGACAAAACCACCAAATGGCTGCAAGGGCATTTGGGTGACAAAAGCCTCATGAATGCTCCAGGCATGGGGCAGAGTGGCTGGAAACTGCCCAGCAGAGGAAACCCTGGGGTTGTTGGTTGACAGCAGCTGAGCATGAGCCAATGTGTGCCCAGGTGGCCAAGAAGGCCACCAGCAGCCTGGCCTGGATCAGCAATGGTGTGGCCAGCAGGACCAAGGCAGTGGAGGTCCCCCTGTGCTGACACTGGTGAGGTCACACCTCGAGTCCTGGGTTCAGTTTTGGGGCCCTCTCTCCAAGAAGGACATTGAGGAGCTGGAGCAGGTCCAGAGAAGGGCAACCAAGCTGGGGAAGGGTCTGGAGAACAGGGCTGGGCAGGAGCAGCTGAGGGAGCTGGGGGTGTTCAGTATGGAGAAGAGGAGGCTGAGGAGAGACCTCATTGCTCTCTACAGCTCCCTGAAAGAAGGTTGGAGCAAGGTGGGGGTTGGTCTCTTCTCCTGAATGACAAGTGAAAGGATGAGAGGAAACAGCCTCAAGTTGCACCAGGACTGGTTTAGGTTGGACAATAGAAGAAAATTCTTCCCTGAAAGGGTTCTCAAAGCCTGGCACAGGCTGCCCAGGGAGGTGGTTGAATCCCCATCCCTGGAAGTGTTTGAAAGAGGCAGAGATGTGGTGCTGAGGGCCATGGTTCAGTACCAGCCTTGGTAGAGTCAGCAAATGGTTGGACTGGATGACCTTAAAAGTCTTTTCCAACCATTCCATGGTCTGATTCTCTGATCCTTAGCTGATCTGGCTGGCATGTTAGGAACACACACTCCTGAAGTTGTCTTCTGTAGCTCCCTTTGCATCCCTGGGAGCCTCCCTTTCTGCAGGGATATCTCATCCCATCCGAGCAGCACTGCATTTGCAGGAGCTGAATGGGAAAAATATGGCCACAGGGAAGACAGTACTGGGAATTCAGGTCCCTCTACCCAGGACCACCACTGGGGCTGGGTGCAGCCTGTGATCCACCCTTAAGTGTTCATAGAATCATAGAATCAGCCAGGTTGGAAGAGACCTCCAAGCTCATCCAGTCCAACCTATCCCCCAGCCCTATCCAATCAACCAGACCATGGCACTGAGTGCCTCATCCAGGCTTCTCTTTAACATCTCCAGTGATGGAGACTCCACCACCTCCCTGGGCAGCACATCCCAATGGCAAATCTCTCTCTCTGTGAAGAACTTCCTCCTAACATCCAGCCTAGACCACCCCTGGCACAGCTTGAGACTGTGTCCTCTTGTTCTGGTGCTGGGTGCCTGGGAGAAGAGCCCAACCCCCACCTGGCTACAACCTCCCCTCAGGGAGTTGTAGAGAGCAATGAGGTCTGCCCCTGAGCCTCTTCTTCTCCAGCATCAAGCATTAGAGTAGATGCCAGCTGCACTATAGGGTGCTGAGCTCATTGAAGTGTTTTTTTTTATTTCCTTCTGAAAGGAAATAATAACCAACCTCTTGCTAGTTTATTATTTCAGCTAATTATGTGAACCAACAGCCTTTCATCCAAATCATTTGAGGGAACTAATTGAAGAAGGTTTGCAAAACCCAAGCAGGCAATTTTTCTCCTGCCAGGATGGCAGATGCAAACATAAAGAGGAACATGTCCATACATCTCCAATCTCAAATTCTTATGAAACAAAAATAAAAGCAATCTGGTTGTGAAGTGATCCAAAGCAAACACAATATTTCAGGACAATCCACACTTCCTTGCTGGGGCTGATTTATGTGGTGCCAGCTCAAGACCAGTGTGCCAACATGGAGGGGAAGACCATTTCCCCTTCACACTTTTCTCACCTCACAGACATTCCTCTTCTTCTGCATGGGAGTGAGGAGCCCTTGGCCTTCCACAGCAGCAGCCCTTTGAAAGATGAAGAGCAACAAAGATGATAAAGGGTGTGGAGAACAGCAGCAGCCAAAGGAACTGGGATGGAATCATAGAATCATGGAATGGTTTTGGTTGGAAAAGACCTGTAAGGTCATCAAGTCCACATCTTTGTCAGTGCCATGGACAGAGGCATTGAGTGCACCCTCAGCAGGTTTGCTGATGACACCAAGCTGTGTGGGGCAGCAGACAGGCTGGAGGGAAGGGATCCATCCAGAGGGACCTGGACAGGCTGCATAGCTGGGCACAAGCCAACCTCAGGAGGTTCCATAAGACCAAGGGCAAGGTCCTGCAGCTGGGGCAGGGCAATCCCAAGCACAAATCCAGGCTGGGCAGGGACTGGCTGGAGAGCAGCCCTGAGGAGAGGGACT
Source organism: Indicator indicator (assembly GCF_027791375.1). Taxonomy (NCBI): domain Eukaryota; kingdom Metazoa; phylum Chordata; class Aves; order Piciformes; family Indicatoridae; genus Indicator; species Indicator indicator. The sequence continues at coordinate 23,059,684 of NC_072026.1, forward strand.
TGGGGGTGCTGGTGGAGGAGAAGCTCAACAGGAGCTGTCAATGAGCACTTGCAGCCCAGAGAGCCAAGCAGAGCCTGGGCTGCATCAGGAGAAGTGTGGCCAGAAGGCCAGGGAGGGGATTCTCCCCCTCTGCTCAGCTCTGCTGAGAACACACCTGGAGCTCTGTGTCCAGTTCTGGAGCCTCTGTTCCAAGAAGGATCTGGAGGTGCTGGAAGGTGTCCAGAGAAGGGCCATGAGGATGAGCAGAGGGCTGGAGCTGCTCTGCTCTGGACACAGACTGAGAGAGAGTTGGGGTTGTGCAGTCTGGAGAGGAGAAGGCTCCAAGGTGACCTTCTTGTGGCCTTCCAGGATCTGAAGGGGGCTCCAAGAAAGCTGGGGAGGGACTTTTTAGGCTATCAGACAGTGATAGGACTGGGGGGAGTGGAACAAAGCTGGAAGTGGGGAGATTCAGACTGGACATGAGGAAGTTCTTCCCCATGAGAGTGGTGAGAGCCTGGAATGGGTTGTCCAGGGAGGTGGTTGAGGCTCCATCCCTGGAGGTGTTTAAGGCCAGGCTGGATGAGGCTCTGGCCAGGCTGCTGTAGTGTGAGGTGTCCCTGCCCATGGCAGGGGGTTGGAACTGGATGAGCCTCGTGGTCCCTTCCAACCCTGACTGATTCTAATTCTGATTCTGAACTATTATACAACTACCATGTCTGTCACCCTGTACTCAGCACTGGTGAATTCTGGAGCCCTCACTCCAAGAAGGACATTGAGGAGCTGGAGTAGGTCCAGAGAAGGGCAACAAAGCTGGGGAGGGGTTTGGAGAATAGGGCTGGGGAGGAGAAGCTGAGGGAGCTGGGGGTGTTCAGTGTGGAGAAGAGGAGGCTGAGGGAGACCTCATTGCTCTCTACAGCTCCCTGAAAGGAGGTTAGAGCCATGTGGGAGTTGGTTTCTTCTCCCTTGTAACAGATGACAAGACATGAGGAATGGCCTCAAGTTGCACCAGGGGAGGTTTAGGTTGGAAATTAGGAAAAGTGTCTTTGGTGCAAGAGTGGTCAGGGATTGGAACAGGCTGCCCAGGGTGGCGGTGGAGTCTGTGGAGAGTTTATGGAAAGTCTTGTGGCAATGCCAATAAGCAGAGATGCCAATTAATAGTTGCTTCAATTCAGTTCATTTAGGAGTCAAATTGCTAACCAAAGCTCTTCTTGCCCCACACCTGGGGGATACTGCAAGCCTTCAAGCCAGGCTGGATGTTTCCCTCAGCTCTGGGAGGCATGGGGCTGCTCCCTGGGCTGCAGGGCAGGCTGATGTAGTGCCCATCCCTGCTGCTGGCCAGGCTGGGACTCCCACGATGTTCAAGGGCTTCTCTGCAGTGAAACAGGCTTGCCATGGAGGGCAGGAAAACTGCACTGTGCTGCATCCAGAAACAGCCTCCAATCAGCACTGCAGACTGTCTCTACTCTCAGAGTTCAGATATTCAAAGTCTGAGGGCTGTTTGAGGTGGAGCCCAGGCTGAGCTGGGGCTAACTCTCTCTTTCTTTTCTAAGCATTGACCTTTCTGCCATCTTTATTTATGATTATTAATAGAATCATTGATTCATTATGGTTGGGAAAGACCTTCAAGATCATCAAGTCCCAGTGCCAACCCAACACCACCTTGCCCACTAAACCATGTCCCCAAGTGCCATGCCCAGAGGTTTCTTGAACACCTCCAGGGATGGGGAGTCCACCACCTCCCTGGGCAGCCTGCTCCAGTCCCTGACCTCTCTTGCAGCAAAGACTTTCTTCCTCATCTCCAACCTAACTCTCCCCTGGCACAATTTCAGGCCATTCCCCTTCATCCCACCACCTGATACCAGGGTGAATAGAGCCACCCCCACCTCACTCCAGTCTTTTTTCAGGGTGTTGCAAGAGAGCAAGAAGGTCTCCTCTCTGCCTCTTCTCCAGACTAACAGTCTCTTCATGTGGACTCTCCCTGGATTTATTCTGGGGTGTGCTATGCTGGTGGTGCTGAGCCGCATTGCCCCACCAGCACCCAGCCATCACTTGATGACTTCCATTTGCAAAGGTGCTTTATTTCCTAGGGAAGGCATAACAATCAGTGCAAAAAAGGCAATTCCCTTCTATCCCATGGCAGAGATGCTGTTCTGCTCCAGCTGGGAATGTTTCCATCACTACACCCTGCCCTGTGCTGCACAAGCCACCTCAAATGCTATCTTAGCTCCTGGTGGCCAAACTTGTATCAGATATTTTTTGTCTAGAGGAAATCACATCACAAATAAGTCCTGCCAGGGCTACAGTGCAGCCTTTGAAGAGCAAATTGTTTGGCAAGTGTTCTGCCTTTCTCCCTCCTTATTCACCATTTGATAAGGCCATTAACACATGCACCCTGGGCTACAGGATGAGCAGAGGGCTGGAGCAGCTCTCCTATCAGGACAGACTGAGAGAGTTGGAGTTGTGCAGTCTGGAGAAGAGAAGGTTCCAAGGTGACCTTCTTGTGGCCTTCCAGGATCTGAAGGGGGCTACAAGAAAGCTGGGGAGGGACTTTTTAGGCTGTCAGGGAGTGACAGGACTGGGGGGAATGGAACAAAACTAGAAATGGGGAGACTCAGACTGGATGTGAGGAAGAAGTTGTTCCCCATGAGGGTGGTGAGACACTGGCACAGGTTGCTCAGGGAGGTGGTGGAAGCCTCATCCCTGGAGGTTTTTAAGGCCAGGCTGGAGGTGGCTGTGAGCAACCTGCTGTAGTGTGAGGTGTCCCTGCCCATGGCAGGGGGGGTTGGAACTGGCTGAGCCTTGAGCTCCCTTCCAGCCACAACAATTCCATGATTCTAAATGCATAGCCTTAGAAAAGAAGAGACAAATTCACCTCTCTTCCACTTCAGAAAGTTTTATTTGGAGTCCCCTTTTTCCTCTTGCCCTCTGGAGACTTCATGCACTGTGACATTTTCTGAGCTGCTGCTGCCAGCCTGGGAGGGTGTCCAGGAGATGAGCTCCTTGCAAGGTGTGGGTGACTTCATTCAGTGTCCTCCCTGAAGGACAACAGCTTCCTGTGATTACAGTTCTGAAAGTCCTTTTGTGCACTGCTGGCACCTCACCTGCTTTTAGGCACCCTCCTGCCACCCATCTTTGTCCCCAAAAGCTCTCCCATGATCGTGGCTGGAGGGAGGAGGGATGGAGGTCCCTGCCAACCTCTAACATTCTATGATGGAATCAGAATAGGTTAAGTTGGAAAAGACCTTAAGAGTCCAACCACTATCTGGCTCTACCATGCCTGATACTAATCCACATCCCTTAAACCAGCATCATCCCCTGATGATGCCCTGTTGAAAGGCTCAGCACAGGCACCAGCACTCCCTGCAAGGTTGCTTCTTTCCTTGCTGTGGTCCCTTCTTGCTGCAAGCATGACAAATGTCAGAGCTCTTCAGCTATTTTCCCTCTAGGAGGATTAAAGTTTTAATGATTAACCTTTATAAATTACAACAGCAGCGCTCTAAATAATAAATAGTTTCTGGCCAGGTCTGGCCCTCTGAGCCATTATTCTCCAGCATGGGATGCTGAGCCCCCATCTGCATTTATTTCCCATCCTGCACTCAAGTCCTCTTATGTCATTGAGATAAGCAGTCAGGAGATGTGTGTTTTCCAGGATGATGTCCTCATTCATCATTTCTTCCTGGCTGCTCAGCCTGATTACATTTAATTCGGGAAGCAAGGAGCCTCGCCTGGGCCCACTGAGCATATAAGGTTAAAAAAGCAATACAAAGGAAAACCACTGGCTCCCTGCACAGACAGCTCCCCCACACAAAACAACAACAACCCTTATCAGCACCGGGGCTAGGCACTCTCCTCTATCCTCATTGCCAGAGAAACCCCCCAGCACGAGTGGCCCATTCATCAGGAGCAAGCAGGCACGGCTCTGCTTGAGCCACGTAGGCACAGCAGCAGACACCCTCTCCATTAACAGGGAATGAGCTCTGAGCCTTAATTCCATCTGATGTTAAACCAAAGCTTAATTATGGGAAGAGGTAGGGGAGTGAGAGCTTGCTGCAGCCTTTGCAGTGCCACTCAGCTTAAGGAAGGGATAACTTTGGTTTCTCCGAGTTCTCTGCCGCAGCATTTGGCTGCTCCAGGGGGAACTGATGCCACAATGTGTCTGTGCAGGAGGTGAGCAGCAGCTCTCCAAGCCCACTGAAGGATGCCCTGTGACTTTGCAAGCTCACCTGCTCTGTGGCTGGCTGGGATGCAGCCTCTGGGTGCATGGAGAAGGCAGGGAGATGCAGCTCCAACCAGGAGTGCTGGCTCACAGGATGTTAGGGGGTGGAAGGGACCTCTGGAGATCATCAACTCCAGCCCCCCTGCCAGAGCAGGACCAGAGAATCCAGCACAGGTCACACAGGAACACATCCAGAAGGGGCTGGAAAGGCTCCAGACAAGGAGACTCCACAACCTCTCTGGGCAGCCTGCTCCAGGGCTCTGGGACCCTCCCAGTGCAGAAGTTCCTCCTCATGGTGAGGTGGAACCTCCTGTGCTGCAGTTTCCATCCATTGCCCCTTGTCCTACCCCAGGGTGCAACTGAGCAGAGCCTGTCCCCTCTCTCTTGAGCCCCAGCCACCAGATATTTATAGGCATTCATTAAATCCTCTCTCAATCTTCTCTTCTCCAGACTAAACAGCCCCAGGCTCATCTCCTGCAGGGATGCAGCCACTCTGTTGTGTGATGCTCCTCACCAGCCTGGGCAGAACCCTGCACCCTGTGCCAGCTCCAAGCCAGGGAGGGCTGCAGCACTTCTCCTAGGAAGACAGGATGAAAGAATTGGGGCTGTTCAAGCCTGGAGAAGAGAAGGCTCTGGGGAGACCTTAGAGCAGCATTTCCATATCTGAAGAGGACCTAGAGGAAGGCTGGGGAGGGCCTGTCTAGAAGGGCCTGTGGTGATAGGATGAGGGGTGATGGTCTGAAACTGGAGCAGGGCAGATTTAGGTTTGACATCAGGAGGGAGCTCTGCACTGTGAGGGTGGGGAGACATTGGAATAGGTTGCCCAGGGAGGTGGTTGAGGCCCCATGCCTGGAGACATTCAAGATCAGACTCTATGTGGCCTTGGGCAGCCTGATCTAGTTGGAGTTGTCCCTGCTGACTGCAGGGGGGGTTGGACAAGATGACCTTTGAGGCTCCCTTCCAACGTGATGCAAACTGCCCTGGCTCCTGGATTCCAATCCTGGACCCTCCTGGGTGCCAATCCTGGATTCTCCTGGGTGCCAGAACAGCTATGGCTTGTCCCTGCCTCACTCAACAGCAAAGATGGTGCTGTTGGGAAGACCTGTGTGGTGCAGGCAGCTCAGCTTGGGAGTCCACACATGATGCCAGTGGGAATGGCACTGAGGATCCTGGCTGTGGAATGGCTTTGCAGAATGCCCCACACCTGCTTCCCAGGACAAACTGGGCTGGCCTCTCCCAAGCCAGGCTGGCACCTCACATGTTTGCAGAAGGAATTTCCCAGTAGGAAAGGCAGTTTGTATATTTGCTCTCATCAGACTTCAAAGAGACACCAAAGGAACCAGAGAAATGAAACAGACTGAGCCAGCCAAGCAGGCAAACAAACATGGGCAACAAAGGCAGAGACTCTGACCAAATGAACTCAGACCAAAACTCTGGGTTTGAAAGGAAAATTGGAAGTCTTAAAGAGTTGGTTGGCCTCCCAGTGTGTCCAGGGGGCAGCAGATGCACAGCTTCAAGCTTTGCCCTGCAGCTGCAGCAGCAGCACAGGAGTGCAGAAGCAGCAGCACAGGAGTGCAGAAGCAGCAGCACAGATGTGCAGCAGCAGCAGAGGAGTGCAGCAGCAGCAGAGGAATGCAGGAACAGCAGCAGAGGAATGCAGTAGCTCTAGTGCAGTGCATCTGCCCACCCAGCTCCTCCAAGGGCAGAGGAGCTGTGGAGCACTGGGAGCAGATAGACACTTTATTGTGGTTGATTACATGGCTGCAAAAACTCAAAACATCACAAAAATAAAAGTGCAAGAGGAGGAAGGCAGCAGTTACTCAACCCCCATGTGACATGAGTGGCCATGGGCTTAATGGATGTTACAGTTTTGAAGGGGGAACTGTAGCCTAGATAAAGAATCACAGAATTGTCAGGGCTGGAAGGGACCTCAAGGCTCATCCAGTTCCATCCCCCCTACCATGGGCAGGGACACCTCACACCACAGCAGGTTGCTCACAGCCACATCCAGCCTGGCTGCAAAAACCTCCAGGGATGAGGCTTCCACCACCTCCCTGGGCAACCTCTGCCAGTCTCTCACCACCCTCACGGGGAAGAATTTCTTCCTAACATCCAAACTGAGTCTCCCCATTTCTAGTTTTGTTCCATTCCCCCCAGTCCTGTCACTCCCTGACAGCCTAGAAAGTCCCTCCCCAGCTTTCTTGCAGCCCCTTTCAGATCCTGGAAGGCCACAAGAAGGTCTCCTCAGAGCCTTCTTTTCTCCAGACTGCACAACCCCAACTCTCTCAGGCTGTCTCCAGAGCAGAGCAGCTCCAGCCCTCTGCTCATCCTGGTGGCCCTTCTCTGGACACCTTCCAGCACCTCCAGAGCCTTCTGGAACAGAGGCTCCAGCACTGGACACAGAGCTCCAGGTGTGGTCTCAGCAGAGTGGAGCAGAGGGGGAGAATCCCCTCCCTGGCCCTGCTGGCCACACTTCTCTTGCTGCAGCCCAGGCTCTGCTTGGCTCTCTGGGCTGCAAGTGCTCACTGCTGGCTCTTGTTGAGCCTCTCATCCCCCAGCACCCCCAAGACCTTTTCTTCAGGGCTGCCCTCAAGCCAGTCCCTGCCCAGTCTGGATTTGTGCTTGGGATTGAAAAGACCCTGACTGCAGAGACTGAAAGCAAAATAAATTCCCATTGGATACAAAAGGAAAATAATGCTAAGGTCTATCACATTCATTGGCTTGCTCATGAGGATGTAGAGCAGAGGCAGAAACAGCTCTCTCTTCTTCTCCTTTTGCTTCTTCTTGCAACTCCCTCTCTTTCTCTTCCATGGCCTTGCCAGGGGTATCTCTATGGCATCTCTGATTTGACTGCTGTGTGAGGTAATGGGGAGGAGGGAGGGAGTGGGGTTGAATAGGTCCTCTGGATCCATCCAGAGGGTTCTGAGGAGTTTCTGTGTTGTCTATAAATTATGAATGTGTATATATATATATATATAGTACATACATTGTATATTATATATATACACATACATTATATATATATACACACACACATTATATATATACACATTATATATATACATACATTATATACATACACATACATTATATATATATACACACACATACATTGTATATTTTGTACATCTTCCTTGCATTTCATATTTCTAGACTGTAGTTTGCTTGTAAATAGAGCTTCCAAAACCTTCTGAGCTAGACTGACTGTTTTATTTTGGGGGATAATTCTCTCAAATTCTTTGGGCGGGGAGGGGGAGTAACTTCCACCCAGCACAATGGAAAAATAAGATTGTGTATCAGGAGAGTGTCCCGGCAGACACACATCCAGGAGCAAGATGGACCAGCGAGGTACCAGCAGATTGCCCAAAGGGCCTTTTTGCAGCAAGCAACAGTTACTGGGGATGCAGCCAGTGCACAGGCTGGAGGCTCCTGGCATGGAGACAAAACCCTTTCTAGGGACCTGAGAAAAAAGCAGATGGGCTTGGGAAAGAAGCAGCCCATAATGTGTTTCTCCTAGATCCTGCCTGGGCCAACCTGTCCTCCTCACAGAGGGACCCCCAGCATATGGATGGGGAGTGGGACAGGGACAGGACAGGCTGGGACAGCAAGGGAGAGAAGTGTGAGCAGCCCTTTGAAGCTACCAAAGCAGGCAAAATGTAATTACAACCACCCAAACTGGAGTCCTGCCAGGACGTCAGGGCTGATGGCCTTGCTCTTGCAAGGAATGCCATGGGAATTTCTTTTTTTTTTTTTTTCCTAATGATCACAAGTGGTCAAGACCTGAGTTTCACATCTCATTTGGAAGATAATGAAGAAGCCTCCCATTTATTTTTGCTCCGAAGGGAGGTAAGGACAAATTGACTCTGTCAAAGGGCATGAGGACTTAGAGATGTAGATTCTTTTGCTCCAGATGTGACTGGGAGCTCTGACAGCCAGGAGGGATGGCAGAGGGAAAACAAGAAGCAAGGAGGAAGCTCCTGTGGTTCCACACAACTCCTGCTGGTGCTTCAACCGGCTCTGAATCTGCTGTGGCTCCGGTGACATTGCTGAAAGGAAGGTGAATCTTTTTTGGTGTGAGTTATTCCTGCTGTAAAATGCACTTGGAGGGAATGAGTTTATAAAACTATCTCTGAGATAATTGGCAAAGATACTCCACTCTCCCATGAAGGTTATGAGGGGCTTAGGAGAGGGTCTTCACTCGGAACTCCGAGTGATGAGAAATTAATAGATCCTGCAGTGTCAGTCCCAAGGCAGAGGCTCCTGAGGAGGGGGAAGCAGGCAGAGAGGCTGTTTTGAAGTTATGGGGGAGGGGAAAGTCAGGCCCAGCAGACTCCTGGGAGTTACACAAATTCAAACTGACACCTCTGCCCAGCACAAGCGTGGTGATTGCCAATAAAAGGTCAGAGCAATTGGAGAGGACAGATATTGCCTTATCCCCCAAGGAGAAGCCAGCGTGGCATCTCCGGAGGGCTGGATGCTTGCCTGCAACAGGGAGCTCTGCCCTGGGAAGGTGGAGCACAGTTATCATGGGCAAGTAGTGTAGCCTTTGACAGCTGCTGTGCATACAGAGAATGATTTCCCTCTTCCCAGTCATGATTATCTCCATATTTCCATCCTTGGTGCAGCCTGCACTGTCCACCACCACCCCTCCTCCCTCCCTCCCTTTTTTTTCACTAGGAGCATAAGAAAAAGTGATCATGCCCCAGAAAGCTGTAGAGAAAGGTTTGGACAGGAAGAAGAAGTGGCTAGGGCTGCTCTGGAAGGTCATTAGGTGGGTATTGGCTGGTGTATGGATGGAGCTGCTGGAGTGGAGAAAGAACTGGCTGGGATATTGATGGGAAGGAGTAGTTAAATGGAAGCCATTTGGGTTGCAAAATATAGACTGCCATTGGAGTCAATACTGGAATCAGTTTAATTAATTTGTATAATCAATAACCTGGGAGGATGAAGGTGCAGACCAGCAGTGCAATTTGTTCACAGTACAAAACAATCAAGCAGGAGCTGTCAACATGCAGGACGATGCTCTCCGGCTCGGATCAGGAGAAGCAGAATCACAGCCACACAGCATCACAGGATGTCAGGGGTTGGAAGGGACCTCTGGAGATCACTGAGTCCAACCCCCTGCCAGAGCAGAACCAGAGAATCCAGCACAGGTCACACAGGAACACATCCAGATGGGGCTGCAAAGGCTCCAGAGAAGGAGACTCCACAACCTCTCTGGACAGCCTGTTCCAGGGCTCTGGGACCCTCCCAGTGCAGAAGTTCCTCCTCATGGTGAGGTGGAACCTCCTGTGCTGCAGTTTCCATCCATTGCCCCTTGTCCTATCCCAGGGTGCAACTGAGCAGAGCCTGTCCCTGTCCCCTCCCTCCTGACCTCCAGCCCTCAGCTATTGATAGACATTGATCAGATCCCTCTCAGCCTTCTCCTCTCCAGACTAACCACCCCCAGGGCTCTCAGCCTCTCCTCCCCAGGCAGTGCTCCAGGCCCTTCAGCATCCTTGGAGCCCTCCCTTGGACTCTCTCCAGCAGATCCCTGTCCATCCTGAACTGGGAAGCTCAGAACTGGATGCAATATTCCAGATGAGGACTCAGCAGGGCAGAGCAGAGGGGGAGGAGAACCTCCCTGGCTCTGCTGGCCACACTCCTCTGAATGCCCCCCAGGACCCCATTGGCCTTCTTGGCCACCAGGGCACTTTGCTGTGCCATGCAGAACTTGCTGCCCACCAGCACTCCCAGGTCCTTCTCTGTGGGACTGCTCTCTAGCAGATCACCTCCTAACCTGTGCTGCTGCAGTTGAATCTTCCCAGGTGCAGGACTCTGCACTTACCCTTGTTGAACCTCATTAGGTTCCTCTCTGCCCAGCTCCCAGTCTGTTAGGGGCACAGAATGTCAGGGGCTGGAAGGAACCTCGAAAGCTCATCCAGTCCAAGTCCCCTGCTAGAGCAAGATCACCTAGAGCAGCTCACACAGGAACACATCCAGGTGGGGTTGGAATATCTCCAGAGAGGGAGACTCCACAACCCCCCGGGCAGCCTGTTCCAGTATTCCCTCATCCTCGCTGTGAAAAAATTCTTCCTCATGTTCCCATGGAACTTCCTGTGCCTCAGCTTCCACCACTGCCCCTTGTGCTGCCATTGGGCAAGGTGCCTGAAAGGAGCCTGTACAGTCAAAAAATCCATCTCAGTGATCTCAGAAACAGAACAGAGACTATCAATGAGTACAGCCTGCCCTGAAGCACAGAACCTGACTGCAAGGAGCACCAGAGGCACACCACAAGGCTGTGCCAAAACGACCTCAGCCAGAGGTGTGGAAGGGATGCTGGTGTGGGTAGGGCAAAGGGCAAAGCACTGAGGGCTTTGATGTCTTTGTGTGGGCACAAGCATCAGTGGCACATCAAGGGTAAGGAGTGCTCACAAGTTTAGATGTGTTTCCAAGGAGCACAGACTGAGCAGTGAAGAGAAGGTTCCAAGGAGATCTTCTTGTGGCTTTCCAGGATCTGAAGGGGGCTACAAGAAAGCTGGGGAGGGACTTCTTAGGGTGTCAGGGAGTGATAGGACTGGGGGGGGGATGGAGCAAAATTAAAAGTGGGGAGATTCAGGCTGGATGTCAAGAAGAAGTTGTTCCCCATGAGGGTGGTGAGAGCCTGTCAGAGGTTGCCCAGGGAGGTGGTGGAAGCCTCATCCCTGGAGGTTTTTGCAGCCAGGCTGGATGTGGCTGTGAGCAACCTGCTGTAGTGTGAGGTGTCCCTGGCCATGGCAGGGGGGTTGGGACTGGCTGAGCCTTGAGGTCCCTTCCAACCTTGACAATTCTGTGATTCTGTGACCTGCCCCAGGATCTGGTACAGAAGCTGGAAGACTGTCCCATGAAGACATCAGGATCTCAGAGTTCTCTTCCAACCTTCAGCAGTTCTGTGGTTCTATGATGTGGGTCTCTGAGAGATGGGGAAGAGAGAGGAAGGCACTGGGAGAGGAGAAGGAGAGAGAACTGGGCTTCTTGCTCCTCCTTTGTGTCTGAGAAGATCCTGCATTTTAGCCTTCAGGTGAGGAGGGACATGATGTGAGCTGGAAGCATCAGTGGCAGGATGTCTGCATCTCCATCAGGCTGTGGAGGAGCTGTGGGAGAGCACTTCAGGGAAGGGCTGATGCTGATTAGATCACTTTCTGGAAAGACTTTGGGTAAAACTCTGCTAAAACAAATGATAGTGGGATTTTTTTTTTTTTGTTCTTCTTTGCTTCCTGAGGAGGATAGTGTGGCTTTCCCTGACTCTGGAGGAGCCATATGGACATCTCCTCTGCCAGCACTCATGCATGAGCCACGCAGGGCTGGAGCCCATGCTGGAGCTGTAATGACCCAGCCAAGCTGTGCAGCGATGACAAAGAGTCTCTCACAAGCACCTTCTTGATTCTGGGGCTGGCAGTGAGAGGGAACATGCCTCAGCCATGAGCAGGGGACCTCTGTGTGGCTCTTCTTGCTGGAGCAAAGGAAAGGGAGGGAGCCTACAGGGAGGTGAGGACAGAAATGTTGGTCCCTGGGGAGAGAGAAGCTGAAAATTCCCTCGTGTTTGCTGATCTGCAAACCTTGTCAGAGGCTTTTGAGTCTCTCAGAGCAGAGGAGGGAAGAGACAGATGCTGAGATAATTACTACCCTGGCAAAGGACTTATTCTTGTATCCAGAAGGAGAGTTACAGCCTCACATCTGTCTTCAGGATGGAGTGAAAGCGTTTTTTCCATGGTACATTGCAATGGCAATTAATTTTCTTGATAAGCTTAAACCAACCTTTATTTTAAGGAGGAAGATAACTGTTTTGTTGTGTGAAGCATCTCCTAACCTGGCATTTACCAAGGACAATGGGACAATGATTTGAAAAGCAATTAAAGGTCCCTTCTCAAGCTTCTGGGTACCTTTGGAAGGTGCTGCAGAGCCTGTGGCCCCTCTTGCTCCGGATGACTCAGAGCTTATCCTCCCACAGCACATTGCCAAACGCCCAGGGCCTGGCAGAGCTCAGCTTTTGGGGGCCAAACCTTGCCACAGGCTCTCTGAAGTAGCAAATCGTTTCTCCTGGAGGTTTGACCAGAGGGCTTGGACCATTTTCCTGCAGAGCAGGCCTGGGAAACAGGTCAAGTTTGTCTCTTCTAAACAGAATGAGTTGGGAAACCCTTTTGCAGCCTTTCAGCAGGTGCTGACAAGATGCTGAGTTCTCAGAACCTGTCCCTTTGCCCCCAGTGACTTTTTTTTCCCCTTGCTTAACTTTACCACAGCACTTTGAAGACTGAGAATGCCACATAACTGCTCAACAGTGTTTTATTAGCTAAATAATCCCTTTATCTTCATGGAAGCAATAGTTGGGCCCTGTTAAATAAAGCATGTCTTGCTTTTTAATGCACAAAACATTCCTAGTAATCCCCAGGTAATTACTGCCAAGAACAGGACAATATCTCATCCTAAATTACAGTTAGAGGAGGCAGCAAAAGAGCCAAGAGGTACAATTCATGGCAGAACTATCAGCGTGGTCTTGCTGCTGCCTTACTTATGAAGCACTTAGTCAGGATTTGGAATCCAAGCATGACTAACTCCAAAGCAAGAGAAGGCAGGTGGTGCATCAAGAAAAGTCTGGCCAGCAGGGCTGGGAGGTTTTCCTCCCTCTCTACTCTGCCCTGTTGAATACTGTGCCCAGTTTGAGGCTCCTCAATTCTAGAGGGACAGGGATCTGCTGGAGAGAGTCCAATGGAGAGCTTCAAGGGTGATTTAGGGACTTGAGCACCTCTCCTAGATGCTGAGGGCCCTGGGGATGTTTAGTCTGGAGAAGAGAAGGCTGAGAGGGATCTGATCAATGTCAATAAATGTCTGAGGGGTGGGTGTGAGGATGAAGGTGCCAGGCTCTCTTCTCTGGTGCCCAGTGGGAGGACAAAGAACATCAGGTACAAGCTGGAGCACAGGAGGTTCCACCTCAACATGAGGAGAAACTTCTTTGCTGTGAGGGTGCTGGAGCCCTGGAGCAGGCTGCCCAGAGAGGTTGTGGAGTCTCCTTCTCTGGAGACTTTCCAAACCTGCCTGGATGCATTCCTGTGTGACCTGCCTTGGGTGATCCTGCTCTGGCAGAGGGGTTGGACTGGATGATCTTCTGAGGTCCCTTCCAACCCCTACCATGCTATGGTTCTGTGTTGGTCTCTTCTCCCATGTAACTACTGATAGAACAGAGGGAATGGCCTGAAGCTGCACCAGGGGAGATTCAGGCTGGACATTAGGTAAAATGGTTTCAGTGAAAGGGTTGTCAGGCATTGGAACAGGCTGCCCAGGGAGGTGATTGAGTCATCATCCCTGGATGTGTTAAAAGCTGTGTGGATGTGGTGGTTGGGGATATGGCCCAGTGGTGGACTTGGTAGAGTAGGGTTTGTGGTTGGACTCAATGATCTTGAAGGTCTTTTCCAACCTAAATGATCCTGTGAGTCTATGATTTTATGATTCTCCAATTCTCTGATCCCTGTGGGAGGACTGAGATGGAACCCTGTGGGTCCTACACTGTGCACATAACAGTTAAGCTGCTGCAGGGAAGCTCTCTCCAGAACCATCCATTGGAAAAAACCCAACCCAGGGACCTCACTCCTTTATTCCTGCTAGTGGAGGTGAGCTCAGGCCAGGATGAAACCTTATAAAGGTGACAGAGCAAGAGTGCCTTACTTGTGGGCACTTGTCCAGCTTGCAGCTGGGTACTGAGAGCCCTGAGATGAAAGATCCTCTGCACTTGGATGCTGGTCTTGCAGTGCCAGAAGAACATGTGCTGGGAAGCACTGGTGAGAGACTGCAAGGAGGCCTCAGGCAGAGCCATTCTGGGCTGCAGTGGCTCAGTGTGCACACAGAGGTGCAATGTGTGCCAACGTGGCAATGCTGTTCCCAGGGGTGACAGGATCTGGGCTTTCACCCAGGGCTGAACCACAGAGAGCTGCAGCAGGGGAGAGCCCAGCTTTTCAGGTGGAAAATAAGTTGCAAATTGTTGATGGCCAGGGTAAAGAAACACTGCAATGGCTGCAAGGTCTCTGCCATGTCACAACCAGGTTGGTTTTTCTTCAGAGGTACAGATATGTGTGGCCTGAGCCAGGGTGTGCTCAGAAGACCACCAGCATCCTGGTCTGCATCAGCAATGGTGTGGCCAGCAGGACCAGGGCAGTGTCTGTCCCCCTGGACTCAGCACTGGTGAGGTCACATTTTGAGTTGTCCTGGGTTCAGTTTTGAGGACCTGACTTCAAGAAGGACATTGAGAGGCTGGAGAGTATCCAGAGAAGGGCACCAAAGCTGGGGAAGGGTCTGGAGAACAGGACTGGGGAGGAGCAGCTGAGGGAACTGAGGTTGTTTAATCTGGAGGAGAAAAGGCTGAGGGGAGACCTCATTGCTCTCTACAGTTCCCTGAAGGGAGGCTGGAGTGAGGTGAGTGTTGGTTTCTTCTCCATAGAAACAAGTGATAAGACAAGAGGAAATGGCCTCAAGTTGCACCAGGGGAGGTTTAGGTTGGAGATGAGGAAAAATGTCTTTGGTGCAAGAGTGGTCAGGGATTGGCACAGGCTGCCCAGGGAGGTGGTGGAGTCCTCATCCCTGGGGGTGTTCAAGAAATGTGTGGCCATGGTACCTTGGGGCGTGGTTCAGTGGGCATGGCTGTGTTGGGCTGACAGCTGAACTCAATGATCTTTGAGGTGTTTTACAACCAAAACAATTCTCTGACTCTGTGATTCTAGAGCCAGATTGGTTCCAGGGAGCAGTGTCCCACCCCAGGTGATGGGGAATTGTTCTCTTGCCATCACTTCAGAGATCACAGAATGTTAGAGGCTGGAAGTGACCTCCAAAGCTCATCCAGTCCAAACCCCCTGACAGAGCAGGGGCACCTAGAGCAGATCACATAGGAACACATCCAGGTGGGTTTGGAATATCTCCAGAGAGGGAGACTCCACAACCCCCTGGGTAGCCTGTTCCAGGTGTATCTGGCCTGGGTACCACAGCTACTATGTGCTGTGGAGCTCCTTGTCTCACTTGACCTGCTCCACCTGCCTTGCCTAGCAGCACCAAAGCAACATGAGAACAAACTACTGCTACCAGAGTGGAAACAGATTTGATTTCCAGTGCAGGGTGTGCTAGCCAGGAGAGAGCCAGCCCCACCGTGGGGAAAGCTGAATGCAGCAGCAGACCCAAGGAGGACACCAAAGCAAATTCAATCAGATCTTTCAGGAAAGTGATTTGCAGCATTTTTCAGCCTCAGGTACACCAGCTCCAAGCTCTCCTGCCACTAAAAGGATTTTCCAAAACAATTTGCTGTAGCTGAAAGCAGAGAGATGAAGCTTTTACAAGCCAAAATCCCAGCTGCTGCAAGTCAGCCTCCAGCCAGGGAATGGGAGGAGGAAGGGAATCAGACAGGTTACCCCAGCAGCAGCCACTAGCCCTGAAAGCATTGCTTATTGTGGAAGTTTTCCTCCCTTCCCAGCCCTGGATGTGTAGCACACACAGCAACCATGATAAAATACCTGCAGTCCCACCTAATTGTTTTGTGGGATGACCTGTCAAAGCATAATTAGATCATTCCATGCCCTGTTGTTATGGGGAAGCTTTGTGATCCTTGAATGTCAAGCTGTCATGGAGATAACCTAACCTTTGAGAGAACAGTTTGTTAACATCATGAGGTTAGTTGTTATTGGCAGTGCTCTTTGTATGCTGTCAGTGTAGAAGGGCTTCCTGAGAGTGGCAAACCAAAAACCCAAGGCATGAGAATGCCAATGTGCAGCCCTCCTTGCAAACATGCAGCAAAAGGAGGTCTGAGAGTCAGAGGACCACACAACTGATTGGGTTGGAAAAGATCTCTAAGATCATTCAGTCCAGCCATCGATTTAAGACCACCATGGCCATTAAAGCCTGTCCCAAAGTGCCACAGCCACAGGTTTCTTCAGCAGCTCCAGGGATGGGGACTCCACCACCTCCCTGGGCAGCCTCTTCCAATCCCTGACCACCCTTGCAGTCAAGATATTTTTCCTAATCTCCAACCTAAACCTTCCCTGGTTACCTGGGAGAAGAGCCCAACCCCCAGCTTGCTCCAACCTCCTTTCATGGAGCTGTGGAGAGCAATGAGGTCTCCTCTCAGCCTCCTGTTCTCCACACTAAACACCCCCAGTTCCCTCAGCTGCTCCTCCCCAGCCCTGTTCTCCAGACCCTTCCCCAGCTTCATTGCCCTTTTCTGGACCTGCTCCAGCATCTCAGTGTCCTTCTTGGAGTGAGGGCCCCAAAACTGAAGGCAGGACTCAAAGTATGACCTTCCCAGTGCTGAGTCCAGGAGGACAATCCCTGCCTGGTCCAGGTTGCAGGGAGGGGAGGTGGTGGTTCTGCAGTCAGGCAGTTTCATACCATCACAGAATTGTTTGGCTTGGAAAAGACTTCCAAGATCATCAAGTCCAATCATCAACCACCACCATGGCCACTAAACCATGGCTCCAAGTGCCATGGCCACACTTTTCTTGGACACCTCCAGGGATGGGGACTCCACCACCTCCCTGGGCAGCCTGTGCCAATCCCTGACCACTCTTGCAGCAAAGACATTCTTCCTAACCTCCCACCTAACCCTCCCCTGGCATAATTGCAGGCCATTTCCTCTCCTTCTATCAGCGGATGTTGCCTGGTGCAGTAATGCCTCTGTAGAAGTCAGGAGTACTGCAGAGAGCTTCAGAAGCCCTTGTGGAGCACAGTACCACACCCTGACCCTCTTGCTTTACTATTTGATCTCCTGTCCTGGTTTCAGCTGCTCCAGCAGCATATCCTGGGGCTTCAGATCTCTGCAAACCCCACTGCTGGATTTGAGATGAATAGAGAAAGTCTGGCTAAGGATGTTTACCAGAGGGAATTAGGTTATGATATTACTTCAGGCAGAGAGACTTGGGGGGAAATAAATTCTTGTATATAAATAACTCCTGCCAACTCCTGCCTGTGTCAGGTGGGCCTCGGATGGATTGATAAGAGAAAACACATTGCATGCACACTGATATTTTAACAGACAAAGACATCCAGCAGTCAAATTGGCCACTGAAGCCACCAGAGGTACCAAACAGATGCCAAAGAGAGGAGGCTGCTGCACACCTCCAGCAGCCCACATCAAGGACCAGTCCCACCTGCACCACCCAAGCTGCCAGGGAACTGGCAGCATGGCTGCTGTCCTGCATGGCATATAAGCTGGGGGCAGTCAGGAGCCTGGAGAGCATCCTGCACTCCACCACAGATGTTGGGAGGAGTCCTGGGAAGGCAATCTTAGAATCAGGGAATTGTATTGACTGGAAAAGGCCTCTAAGATCACCCAGTCCAACCATCAACCCTACACCACCATGGCCACTAAACCATGGCCCCAACTGCCATGGCCACACATTTCTGGAACACCTCCAGGGATGGGGACTCCACCACCTCCCCGGGCAGCCTGTTCCAATGCCTGACCACTCTTGCAGCAAAGACATTTTTCCTTATCTCCAACCTAAACCTCCCCTGGCACAGTTCCAAACCACTTGCTCTCCTATCACCTGACACTAGGGAGAAGAGACCAAGCCCCAACTCACTCCAACCTCCTTTCAGGGAGCTGTAGAGACCAATGAGGTCTCCCCCTCAGCCTCCTCTTCTCCACACTAAACATCCTCAGTTCCCTCAGCTGCTCCTCTCCATCCCTGCTCTCCAGACCCTTCTCCAGTTTTTTTGCCCTTCTCTGGACACCCTCCAGAACCTCAATGTCCTTCTTGGAGTGAGGTCCTCAAAACTGAACCCAGGACTCAAGGTGTGGCCTCACCAGTGTTGAGTCCAGGGGGACAATCACTGCCCTGGTCCTGCTGGCCACACCATTGCTGATGCAGGCCAGGCTGCTGGTGGTCTTCTTGGCCACCTGAGCACACCCTGGCTCAGACCACACACATCTGTACCTCTGGAGAAAAACCAACCTGGTTGTGAGGTGGCAGAGACCCTGCAGCCATTGCAGCGTTTCTTTACCCTGGCCATCAACAATTTGCAACTTCTTTTCCACCTGAACTGCTCTGTCTTGGAGATGGAGGAACTCTGCTGCACCACCCAACAGGCTCACCAGCTGTGATCAAAGCACTCCTTTACCCTGCAGCTTGAGAAATGAAATGAGGCAACTCTCACAAACTCCATGGGGCAGTTTTCCAGGGCTTTGATCATTCCTCTGTCTCTCCTTCGACGTTTTAGCAATTTCCACACCCCACACTTTCTGAAATGTGGGCACCAGGAAGGAGCACAGGGGCCCAGCAGCTGTGCACCAGCAGC
Source organism: Indicator indicator (assembly GCF_027791375.1). NCBI lineage: Eukaryota > Metazoa > Chordata > Aves > Piciformes > Indicatoridae > Indicator > Indicator indicator. Next base: position 23,078,165 of record NC_072026.1, read on the forward strand.
AAACCCGGAGGTGAGACAACCTCCCAACTCCTACTGCCTGCTATACTTAGCCAGACACCCAGGGAAACTGGTCTTGCAGCTGCAACCACAAATAGCAAGGCAGATGCATTTAGCTTTCCACCATCCCTTTCCTGACTTTCTCCTTCGTCCTCCTCAAGCCTGACCTAAATTCCTTGATTCTGATTGCTTGACCTTCTTGAGATCTGGACAGGCTGGAGAGCTGGGCAATGGTGAAGCTCATACAAACATAGAATTGTTAGGGCTGGAAGGGACCTCAAGGATCATCCAGTTCCAACTTCCCTGTCATGGGCAGGGACACCTCACACTAGGTCAGGTTGCTCACAGCCACATCCAGTCATGAAGGTCAATAAGGACAAGGGTAGAGTCCTGCATCTGTGGAGGACTAACAGCAGGCATCAGTACAGACTGGGGGTTGTCCTGCTGGAGAGCAGCTCCATGGAGAAGGACTTTGAAGTCCTGGTGGAGAGCAAGTTCTGCATGGGGCAACAATGTGCCCTGGTGGCCAAGAGGGGCAATGGGATCCTGGGGTGCATCAAGAAAAGTGTGGCCAGCAGAGCTAGGGAGGTTCTGCTCTCCCTCTGCTGTGCCCTGCTGAGACCACAGCTGGAATTCTGTGTCCAGTTCTGGGCTCCCCAGTTCAAGAAAGACAGAGACCTGCTGGAGAGAGTCCAACAGAAAGACTGGAAGTTGTCTGGGGAACATCTCTGCTGTGAAGAAAGCTGAGAGCCCTGGGGCTGTTTAGGCTGCAGAGGAGAAGGCTGAGAGGGAGTCTGATCAATGTCTATCAATAGCTGATGGGTGGGGGTTAAGGTGAAGGGTCCAGGCCCTTTTCAGTGAGTACAAGCTGGAACACAGGAGCTTGCACCTCCACAACAGGAGACATTTTTTTACTGTGAGGTTGCTGGAGGCCTGGAGCAGACTGCCCAGAGAGGTTGTGGAGCCTTGATCTCTGGAGACTTTCAAAACCCACCTGGATGTGTGCCCTGCCCTGGGTGACCCTGCTCTGGCAGGTGGGGTTGGAGTGGATGATCTCTGGAGGTCCCTTCCAACCCCTACCACTCTGTAATTCTATTTGCATGTCTCAAAATGCACATTTGTCTGCTTGCCCCTGCCTTAGCTGGCTGCCCAGGTCTCTCCTTCCCCTACCCCACCATTTCCAATCTCCAAATCACTTGGGAAACCTTTTCAGTACTTTCAGGATGATTTATTTTTTTCCCCCCATCCTGCAGATAAAAACTTTCTAAAAGGCACAGGCAGAAGGGCTGATATTTAGGAAGAAGAAATGAGATAAAGAGCTTTGCTTTTGGGCATTGGCTGGCTGCTCTGTTAACCATTTAAAGGTGCCCTGATGACTCAATATCATTCTGGATCAATAGCAAAGATTTGCAAGAATCAGAAATGCTTACAGACATCTCAGACATCTCTGTATCCCAGGTCAATACTATTGCTTCTATTGACCCCAGGTGGCATCTACTGAGAAAACAATTTCATGTTCATGTTATTCCAGCCCTGCACTGATGGACATGAGTTATCTCACCTGCCTCCAGCACTTGGTTCTCCAGGAACTTGCTCTTTCATTACTTCCCCCAATGTCACAACCAAGTCCATTCAGTTTTGGAGCCTTCGCTACAAGAAAGACATTGAGCTGCTGGAGTGTGTCCAGAGAAGGGCAACAAAGCTGGGGAAGGGTCTGGAGAAG